>NC_037591.1:18438636-18752898 GCF_003073045.1 Pomacea canaliculata | reverse complement strand
CCGCAAGGCTTCAGTGATTCAAATTCAAAAATAGATAGGAAAGATCTAAAATACAACCAAAAAAAATAAATAAGATTATTACAAATTTAATCATTTGAACCAAATGCATAAAACAAAAATAATAAACCCAGCCAATAACAAGAAAACTTCAAAAAATTTTAGTTTTAAAAAGGTTTTTTAGAAAATGGTTTAGTGGGTTTTTTAGTTTAAAGAAATTACAACAAAAACCCACAATTTTTCACTTTTTTTACTTCCTTTAATGAAAAATAGGCTTTGGGTTCTTCTCAAGTTATGTTAGAAAATTCAATTAAGAAAGATTCTAAAAAAATAGCCCCCCCAATAAAGTAGCCAATACAGGTCATTAATACATACAATACAGAGAGTAGATTGACAACATCAATAAGAACCAAGCTTAACCAAAAACCTCACTACATGAAAAACAAAGGAAATACATACCACCCACCTCTCAACATTCTTGGTCACTGTCAAAAACTTGCTATCCTCTCCCCCCCCCTCGTATTACTGCTAATGTAACGCACATGGCTCTCATGAATTTCAAATGCAAAAATAGCAATCGCAAGAAGATCGGCGTAAAAAAACTATTAAAAAACACATACCTTACAGTTGACATCAAAATTATAATACAAATTGACCAATGCATATACAGACAAATAATTACACAGCCATAACAGAACTCATTAGTCTTTAAGTCTCTAGAAATGTTCATGTTCTAGTATAAGAGTTACAACCCAAACCACAAACTTACTCAGTTTTTACTTCCTTATTATATCGATATATCGCTTGAGTCTTTGCTCTTTAGTCCTTCTAGATAAATCAATTAAGAACTGAATTCTGAAATAATAGCCAACCCCACAAAGTAGCAATAGCCAGGTCATATAAAAAATACAATTCAAGAAGTAAGAACAAAATGACACAACACAAAAGAGAAAGTCAAAATTACCTAAAGATCAGAGAAGACAAAACCCAATCCACACTCTTCAATACATTCACTCCTAACTAACCTTATCCTACAAACACTACTTGTCCCATATTCCATCACAATTTACTGCGCTCTGTAGGTACGCCATATCGACTTCATATGATATTCAATGTCACCTTAACATAGATGAGAAAGCTCGTTAAAACCATACTATAAAAAAAATAAAGATTAAGTACAATTTAAATCATTGAACATGATAAACAATATAAACAGCCATACAGAACGTATTAGTTTTAAATTTAGAAATATTGTAAGATACAACAAAACATTTTATTTCCTACTTACCTTTAATGATTACCCTCGAGGAGCTCTTCCCACATATCATAGAAAATGCTCTAGAACGACACCTCTGCATAAGCCGCGAGCGCAAACAGTAGCCCCACAAATAGACACCATGTCAACATACATCAAACTAG
Organism: Pomacea canaliculata; assembly: GCF_003073045.1. Lineage (NCBI taxonomy): Eukaryota > Metazoa > Mollusca > Gastropoda > Architaenioglossa > Ampullariidae > Pomacea > Pomacea canaliculata. Next base: position 18,751,482 of record NC_037591.1, on the reverse strand, counting down.
ACGCTTATGACGAGACTACAAAAGCAAACTAAAGTAGCAACACAGATAAAAAAGCCACAAACATCACCTCATTCTTCTTGTCACTCTCACGAGCTCCTCTTCCTCTCACTGACAACGCCTCAACGCCATGTGGACTATTACATCGATCGATCTCATCTCCCCAAACCATTCTGATAAAGACTGCAGAACATAAAATCAATATAAACAACAACTAAAAGACTCAAGTTACAATCTCTATATCACATTGACCATGCTAAAACAATATTCACAGCAACCACCATCCGTAATCATATACACACTTATCTGATTTACAGAACTCTATACTAGTGCCTAGCACACTATTCTACCGTGTTTATTGTATTCAAGTACACAAATCAAACAACATTATTCATTTTTTACTCTTTTCTTAAAATATACCAGCTTGTGTCTCCTCTGTCCTGTTAGAAAAATCAATTTAGAAATATTCTGAAAACCTAGCCCGAGAATAAATATACAGTATTACCCACATACAATCAGATCATAGAGCTCCTCAACATACTACACAAATTACCTAAAAAAACAATAAAGATATAACAAGTAAAACGAAAATACACATCACTCCAATCCGGTCAATCAATATCTGTTTCTATCTGGTCAAAAAGTGCCTGTCCTCTCTTCTTGTGTTAATGCTCCCCCCTTGAATAAACAGCAGCGGCATCTCCATCACCATTTCAAAAATCCACAAAAATAGATAACACGAAACAAGCAAAATGGTCTCCCGTTCCCGATGATTTAAAAATGAAAACATACTATAAAAACGAAAACAATAAAGATCCAAATGTCTACACACAAATCTCAGTATCAAGAGATTAGACAACCGACAAAAATTTCAACACTAAAACCCCACGCTACGTAGCCAGCAACCTACAAACAGAAAATAACTCCAATTGTATTTCAACCGCGATCTAATACAAATACGTACAGCTAGATCCGTTTTAGTAAAAGAGTGTATCTTCACAAATAACACATTAACTCTTTTACTTCCTTTTGAAACATGACACAGAAATCAACGCATATGTCTGTTCCCTGCTCATGATCCCTGTAAAGAAAAATCAACATCTTAAGAACGCATCTTGACAAAATAAGACCCCACCTAAAATATGATACAATGTCCATAACTAAATCTCAATCAACTCAACACTCAGACTGAAGGACACAAAAAACATTATTAGCAACATAATAACCAAGACTAAAACAGCAAAGTGACTAGAGAAACCATCCCAACGCTCTCATTCTTGCTCTCGCCACTTCAAGAGTATGTCTACATGCCCTTCTTCTACCAACGTCGCCAGAATAACACGCCAAGCTCATTGACCGCCTTCACCACAAATGACCATTGAACAATCAAAGACAATAGATGCAAACCATCGTAAAACAATACTGTACATGGCACGTAACTCACTACAAACCAAACATATGTAATTTAGCCAAGATCAACTTGAACAATTGTTAAATCCCATTGATCATGCACTAAAAATATCAAGCCTTACCAGCATACACACTCTACTTCTCCGAGCCTCTTAAATAGTGTATGCTAAATTGTTAGTTTGTTTAGTTAAAGCTATAAACAAAAATTTCCATTTTACTTTCCTTAATGACATAATTATAGCTTGGGTCCATCTCAATATATTCTCCATTCCTCAGACTTTTGATGTGAAAAATCATTTATAAGATTCTGAAAAATTTTTTAGCCCACACAAATATGGTCATTAAATCTATTTACCAATCAAGACCTACTACTATGGACAACACTCAATCAAAAAAACGAGAACACTAGAACAAAGATAAAGAAATGGAGATCATACATCAATCACCCATACTCATCTCTTCTCACCTGAGTCAAGAGCATGCTTCCTTTGCTCTATCTACTCTACCTGGGCCTCAGGACCCTTTCATGGACGGTCCGCAGAATTGAATTTTCAAAAGCAAAGGAAGTGGGAGATGAGACAAGATTGTAAAAAATACTATAAAAACAAAAATAAAGTTATTTATTAGATACATTTAAACCCTAATGACATGCACTAAACAAAATATTAATCAGTCCATACAGAACGAATATATAGTTTAAAAAGGTCATAGAATTAGTGGTAGTAAAGATAACAACAAACACATTTCAGTATTCTTACATCCCTTGATGATTAGAATATAAACGCTTATTGTCTTCTCAGCTCTCTTGTAACAAAATCACTTAAGAACATTCTGAAAAATAGCCCCAAAATAGATACCCGTCATGCTAACCAACACTGCCATACAAGAAAAGACTAGAACAAATTCAAAAGAAAGCAAAAAACAAAAGATAAAGAAAAGGAAATTACTCCCCAGCGCTCATTCCATTCTTTGTCACTGTCATGATATGCCTCTCACCTTATACCATAATCCATGTACAGCACCGCATGCTATTGATGATATTCTATACTGCAAAAATAGAAAGAGCATATCGTGCTAATATACTCACAAAAAATGAAGATTAAGTTTACAAATTTAAATCCGACTGACATGCATAAAACATATACACACCATACAGAACGTATTAGTTTAAAGGCCTGGAATAGAATGTTAGTGTTTAGTGAAGATACACACAAAACACATTTCAGTTTTTACTTCCTTATATGATATACGCTTGGGTCTTTCTCAGTCCTTGTAGAGTAATCAATTTAAGGAAAGATTCTGAAAAATAGCCCCAAAATAGATACAGGTCATTAAACATACAATCAGAGTAGATGGACAACACAAAAAAAAAAGCAAAAAATAACAAAGATAAAGAAAGGGAAATACATCAATCCACCTTTCTACTTCTCTCTGGAGAAACTTGTGCATTTTTATTTGCGTTAATGTGTACTCTAATCTTTCTTTTTCTTTATGCGTAATATTCTTACTGATAACTTGGACATTTCTGGAACTAAAATCTCAATAACTATGCTAATTTAAGAGTATATAAATTAATACATACTGATTATTGAAGAGTCCACACATGTATCAGTTTATATATTGGAATTGGACGGCTGAAGAAGCGGAATTATTATTACCCGATGTTGCGAAAAAGTTTAGAAAAAACAATTTAGCAAATGGCGCGCGCAGTTCCGATCACGTAGTACATTATTGAGCTTAAAGTTTTCGACGTGCCTTTATTAGGGTTATGGCCCTTGGTTGGTAAGAGTACTCTCCCCCGTCAATATAGGTAACCTATATAGGGCCTAGATAAGTTGCTTCAGTTGCTGGCACGCTGTCAAAAACAAATCACCCCCACCCCCCAGTGACTGACTGCCTGCCTTAGCAAAACTCAGTGTTCAGAAGAAAAAGGTCTCTTAAAACATCCAAATTGTAGCAATAAGGATGGAAAGTTCCAGAAAATGCATTTGAAATGTTTTATTATTATTTTTTTTAATTTCTTTTTTTTTCTTTGCTTTTTAAAATATCTCGTCTCGGGCACGCCTTTCTTGCTCTGCACGTGGCATCTGCTTAAAGGGCTGGCTGCTTGCCGTAATATAGGCCTCAGTTGCTGGACACGCTTGTCAAAAACAATCACCCCACCCCCACCCCCAGTGATCTGACTGCCTGCCTGCCTTAGTAACTCATGTGTTCAGAAAGAAAAAGGTTTCTCAAAACATCCAAATTGTAGCAATTAGGATGGAAAGTTCCAGAAAATTCATTTGAAATTTTCTAAATTAAAAAAAATTAAAAAAATTTTTTTTTTTAATTTCTCGTCTCGGGCACGCCTTTCTTGCTCTGCACGTGGCATCTGCTTAAAGGGCTGGCTGCTTGCCGTAATATAGCCTCAGTTGCTGGCACGCTGTCAAAAACAAATCACCCCCACCCCCCAGTGACTGACTGCCTGCCTTAGTAAAACTCAGTGTTCAGAAGAAAAAGGTTTCTCAAAACATCCAGATTGTAGCACTTAGGATGGAAAGTTCCAGAAAATGCATTTGAAATGTTTTATTATTTTTTTTTATTTTCTTTTTTTTTCTTTTGCTTTTTAAAATATCTCGTCTCGGCAGCGCTTTCTTGCTCTGACGTGCATCTGCTTAAAGGGCTGGCTTGCTGCCGTAATATAGCTTCAGTTGCTGGCACGCATGTCAAAAACAAATTCACTCCCACCGGATCCTGTGGGACCGTGACGCTGCCTGCCTTAGTAAAACTCAGTGTTCAGAAGGAAAAGGTTTCTTAAAACATCCAAATTGTAGCAATTAGGATGGAAAGTTCCAGAAAATTCATTTGAAAGTTTTTAATTTTTTTGTAAATTTAAAAAAAAAATTTTTTTTTTAATTTCTCGTCTCGGGCACACCTTTCTTTCTCTGCACGTGGCATCTGCTTAAAGGGCTGGCTGCTTGCCGTAATATAGCCTCAGTTGCTGGCACGGCGTCAAAAACAATTCCCCCCCCCCCCTCCCGTTACTGACTGCCTGCCTTAATAAAACTCGGTGTTCAGGAGAAAAAGGTTTCTCAAAACATCCAAATTAGTAGCCATTAGGATGGAAATTTTCATAAAATGCATTTGAAATTTTTGCCACGTGCAGAGAAAGAAAGGCGTGCCCGAGACGAGAAATTAAAAAATAAAAAAATAAAAAAAAGCAGAGTCAGCTTAGCACTTGCTTATTGAGCAAATGTATAGCATCTTAGCATCACAGAAAATAAAAGAGAATATTTTATTATTGTTAAATCGTATTTTATGGTTCGAGCACACCACAAGTGCAAGAAGTTTATGGACAATTTTAAACTGTCAAGACATACCTCAGCCAAAAAACAGAAGGGATTTAGAAAAAGTTTCAAGGTCAACTAGGTCAAATGTTAACTGGGGGGTTTTAATTTTCAGAATATGTCAATGATCTACACCTATTTTTAAATAATGGTCACTTATAGTTTTTTTGCAGACCACATCAACCTGATTTTTGATTTAGTTATTGACTGCCCATGTTTTTTTTGCTAATGCCTTTTTCATGCTACTTTGCTTTGATTGGAAAATGACATTTGCAAGCATATTTGGTATATTGGGAATTATCATTGTTTATCACATATACTGACAGCTGCAGAAGTATGGAGGAGAATAGCTACCTCGATCATTAAGTTTTCTGATGATACTGCATTATAGACTCATGGTAATGCCGTAACAGACTATACAGTGGTGCAATGAGAACTTTCTTGAGTTAAATGCAGACAAAACAAAAGAATTGAATATAGATTTTAGGAGAATCAAAGGATTCTGAACTTTAGTACCCATGTGGTTTCCACATACTGTTGCATCACTCTCTTGTGCTTGACATGGATTTTGTGTCATAGGTTGATTACAGGTACAAAATGCCAACTTGCAACCAGGTATGTCACAAACAGCTATGGGAATAAGAATTAAATCAGTGTCTGGTTAAAAAAAAAAACAAAAAACAAGAGTTAATTGTATACTTTTAATGTCACAGCAAGACAGCACACCATTCTTTACCCATGGCCTTCCTTAAGAACGCAAATAGCAAATGAAAGTGACACACTGAACTCCCTTGACATTTTTAAAATGTAGTAACAATGGTAAGTTTTAATTGTTTATGATGAATAGAAAAGTTATGACGTTTTAGAGTTATTCAGATAAAACAAAAGAAAATCATTCCTAGCACTTTGTAATCATTGTCAAGAATTGCTCATACAATGACTGCGCAAAGATCTCCACAAGAATGGTGAGAATGGATGTGTGTTGTACAAGACAGGACAGTCTTAAAAAGAAAAAATGTCTATTTTTGGTTGCACTTCCTATGGAAGTATCTACACATATTCTTTCACAGTATGTATCAGCTTAGATGTGAGTGAATGGGTTTTAAACATTATTTAGTCGTATCTGTCTTCACTTAATCTACCAAAAAAAAGAGGAATGAGATTCAAATTACTTTGCCTATTTACACAAAAATGCTTAAATAAGTTACAAAGATATTACCCTACGTTAAGTTTTAGTGAACCGCCTAATAAACATTTAACAATGAGAGTGTGACTAAAAAAAAAATAGAAAGCTTCAACATTGTAGAAGACATGCAATTTTGATTTTAGGAAAGAAGATTGCAGACTGTAGATACTACTATTGACTAGACACAGCTTCCTATGTTGACCAAACACAGAAAAATGGTAAATTTTTATGCAGTTCCAGGAGAGAAACTTGTTCATCATATAGCTTCAGCAAAGAAATCATGTTTTATTATTTTTTGTTCAGATATGTGCATTTGTACAGCAGGCTCCTATGGGTGGTTGTGTCTTCTTTCCATACAAGCTCCTTTATAGTCAAGTGGTTAGAGCAACGGCTTCCCAACCAAGAAGCATTCTGGTTTAATACCCGTGTGAAGCAGCTAACTTTCCCCAGTCAGCTGTCAGGAGTGGGTACCTGACTCCACAGAGTGTTGAGAAAGCTAAGGCAGCAATGGAAAGGAAATGGACTCCACCCTACATAAAGCAGGCCCTGAGAAAAGTTACTTCAAAATGTTCTCGGCAAAGTGAGCAAAGCTCATATTTCTAAGGACGCATTGAATATAGAGTTAAAGTAAAACCTCACAAAGCACTACAACAGCCGAAGTTCAAAAGACTTTTCCAAACAAAAATTCAAAAATAAAAAGCATCTTCACAAAGCTGTGAGTTTGTGCAGAGAACTTCATGAGAAATTGATGCATTTGACAAGACTCAATAAAAAATTGTTCACATAACAATTAAAACGCCTCCTTCCATACCAATGGTCTTCTACAGTATGTATTGTAAAAGAAAAAGTCCTCATCTGGATCTTACTTAAGTACTAATCACCAGAAAAGCAAGTCTTCCAAAACAGGACACCAGCAGAATTTCACACAACATTTTGACCCCACCCAGCTTCAGCTTATTAGCACCAACGGCATGTACTGGGTCTGTACGTGAAGTTGGGGTGTCTGCTGGGTAGTAGGTGGTACTGGAAGAGGGGGATCTGTAGAGAAAATGAGTCAGGAGATGAATGATTCCATTGCAGGCTACCAAGTTCCACCGTGTCACGCGACTGTTGATGCCATGATACCGGAAATAGAGACCTGAAACCATGGAGTCATTCAAAATTAAATATGGAAATGCTTCTTTTTGGTAAATAAAAGCAACTCCTTACAATAATAACTCATTTGTTTCAGTTGTATCACAAGGTCAGAAATTTGTATTTGTTTAGTGATTTAAAAGTGCAAGAGAAGAAAGGTGGACAATTTGTAGGGGCAAAAATTGGTGTTTTAGGAAAGGATGAAAGGGGATGGGTGATTTACGCGGAGCCAGCAACTAAAGCTATATCATGGCGAGGCAGCCAGCCCTGTAAAAAGATGCTACTTGCAGAGAAAGAACAGTGTGCCTGAGACGATAGCTGAACCCATCTTCACTGTATTGGTGACATGTACATCTAACATTCCAAGAATGTGAGGTCTGTAAAGCATCAACAAAATGATGATAAATGTTATTGGGGAAGGTTAACTAAGTTTATGGAAGTATATAACAGATACCAAAGAATGAGCATAACAAGAAATAAAGTCAGGTAAATATAAACTCTCCTAAACCATTCCCCCCCACCCCTCTCTCTCTCTTGTGTATACAGTCACACCTTTAAAAATGAAAGGAAAGTCAGCCTACCCGTTCCTAGTTTTGAAAAAGTTACTTCAGGAGGAAGGAGAAAAGAGTTCACACGACCCTGTCGTAAGTCGTCATACGTAATTTCACTTCCATTCAAAGCATGTCTCCAAAACACCTGAAGCAGAGAGAAACAGCATGAATTGTATTAAAATGGAAATTTTCTGCATAGCAGTAACTATGCTGCACATTTAATGCTTAAAGCACACACACAAAAATTGAGGGCAGTCAAGGATGTCATCACTACTCTCCATTGTTATCTGCACCACTTGAGCTCGTATTTAGTACAAGATTTCTAAGCTCTGCTTTAATTTCTTTGAGGACACTTTTCCTGCACGTTTCTCCGAACATGTCTTCCCCTAGATTTCCTTTTTTTTTGTGTGTGTTTTACTCAACGAAATCAATCAAAGCTATATTATGCCAAGAAAAAGGTACGTAGTGTTACGTAAAAAGGTTCAGACACAAAACACCAGGTGATATAATAAAACTATTATATTTTATACATATATATTATTGTAGTGGAGTTGACGTTATGGTCTCAGAGCCCACCAAAACACATCTACAGTAACTCCACAACTGTTTTGTCCATGCTTATTATGTTTCTTTTTAGTATGCGCTTTGAGCCTGCCTTTAATGGCGGGAAAAAGCGCTATACACATTCAAAGAATTATTATATTATAAAACAAAACAAGAAGATGGTTCTGTTTTATGCCGTGACAGCATGTCACGGACCAGTCCGTTCCTCCTGTGTTTTTCGTGTGTTTAGCCCCTTGGTGGCTCAATGACAAAACGTGTATGTCGAGTGTATGTGGAATGTTTGAAAATAGTAGACGGGAAAAAGGTTTAAAATGTGACAAGGTGTTTAGTAAACATTGTTCACCAGTAGCTAGGTTTGGCCAGACAGAGTTGTGGAAAGTTACTAAGGCCAAAGATACAGAGAGAGAAAGACGTGCTGAGTCAGGAATGCACATCTCCCGAGTGAGATTGTTGTGTGTGTAACAGAGGGTAGTGTCGATCGACGTTGGATACCGCGCGGTACTCACCAGTTTATGGAGTAACCTTGCCTAGACAAGGTATGACAACTTTTTGTTGGGTTTTTGTTTATGGAATGGTAATACAACTTATGTAGATTTTAAAGAACGAACGTATGAGAGGAAGTTGTGTGAATTAGAAAATATGGTTGAAAATAGAAGTATAGTGTAACTTCGGGTTACAGGTTTTAAATGTATGGACTACAAGAGCTCTACTAGAAAGAAGAATTGCCTCTCAGGACCATTCCGGGATCAATGATTTTGGATCCGCATTCAGTAGCACTGAGCTAGGAGCTCCGTGACGTCACTGTGACTAATATAGTTAACTCAGTTTTACCCAATACTGTATATATAGTATATATACTGGCAGGCGGGCGGGCCAGTCAGAGACAGGAGGCGGGTCGGATGCGGCCCGAGGGCCGCCCCTTGCCCAGGTCTGGTGTACAACTAGTGTGTTTTATTCATATTTTTGGATTCCTGTTGACGAGACATGTGAAGAACGGTGAACTGTAAGTAAAGTATTCAAGACTGTCAAGACTGCTAGTGCAATTATAAACAATAAGATAATAGATTATATATATATATAGATAATAGAGTTGGAACTTTTTGCCTTGTAAACTTTGGATGAATTATTGTAGCTTTCTTTAGCTGTTTGTCGCCAATAGAGCATAGTGGCCGAGGCGAATGATTATTTATGCTTGTGTGATGTAGTGTGTAAAGTCCCGAGCCACTCAACAACTAAATCACACGATTTGGACAGCCTCAGGCAATCGTTTTGTGTGTGTTTTTTTTTTTTTTTTGAAAGAAGGCGTATTTGTCAGGTGCGAGTGTGTTGTAGTGCCACCCGAGCCGTGACACAGCAACCGTTGCTATATCCCGGCAACATAAAGTAATCTTATTATGATGGGTTGCAACACATCAGATACCTCAACCTTCAGGATCCCATCCCAGGGTTCCCAGGGATCAGGGATGGTGCCAAAAAAGGACCTTAAAAGGACCTTTCATGCATTCTTAAGGACCTAAGTGACAGTCATCAATGCTTAAGTTTTTCTCTTGTGTGGTCGGAAAGATGTATTATTTATGAATCTGTGGTCTTCTCTATGTTCTCAAATACATGTATTTCTAGTAATAAATAATCAAAGAGTTAATTTTGATGCCTGTCTGCCATATTTAGATTAGATAACTTAAAAGTGTCCTTAGCGCGCTGATAACATACACCGTTAATGTTCCAAGTTTTCTAGAAATCTAAGTAATCAATATTGCAAAACCTGAAAGCCATTCTTTGGTGTAATACAAAAGTCAGTTCACGTGTCTCTCTCTCGCACACACACTCTAACGGGAAGAGAGAGAGAGAAATAGAGCTATGCACAGTAGTACTAGAAGATCAAAGTTCAAGAAAGAGTAAGTTTCTAAAGACCTTTTGAAAAAAGAGTGTTTTTTGCGAATACGGAAGGGCAACTAGTGTTGTACAGATGTGTAGACCAAACAAGCAGCGAAAAATCGTCGGTATTTTGCGCCAAAGTCGACTCCGGAAATAAATTTGTGGTAATATTTTATCGATAAAAGGACTTAAAAGGGTCACAGAGAAAATGTAAGGACCTGTGTGAGAATTTGAAAGGACCGCATGGCAAATAAAAGGACTTAAAAGGCCTTTCGGCGAAAATTCAATATAAAAGGACTTAAAAGGACCTTGCAAGGACCTGGGAACCCTGCATCCTTGCCCGACACGGGTCGCCCTGCACTGCAAATGCAGGGGGCCAACAAGAAGTCATAGAGGAAAACTATGTCGAAAGAAAGGCATGAGAAAAATAAGGCAAGAGAGAGGCCAGTGAGGACAGAAGATAGGAAAGATAACACTTAAGTGTAACAGGGAGATGTTTGTTTAGAAAAAGAATATATATGAAAGGGCCAGGTATAGGAGGAAAAGGAAAAGCATAAAAGAAGGGGGTGGGCCAGCTTAGTCACCCAGCCAAAGAGACTGCGTGTTCACCCGGTCACGAAAAGCCTTTCTGAGATGAGTTTTCAAGTGACATACATATGATAGCATGAGTTTCAGACAACGGAGAGAAAGTGGAGGCTCACTAGCTTCTGAGTACAAACTTTTTTATAGGAGTGGTATGAAAAACATCCAAACAAATGGAGAGCATTTGATGGTGAATAGGATCAAGAATTTTGAGATGGGACTTTCAAGCAGAGCCATTCCAGGTTTGGCAACCGACCTTAGCACACCATTTATGCACAGCTAAAGACGATGTTCACGACACAATATGTATCAGCATCGGATGCAGAGAATATAGTCATCTACATACAGCGAGGCCACCAAAACTGGACAAACATTTTAGCATTGAGTTTATTTTAATGTTGAAGAGAGTATAGGTGATAGCAAGCACACTGCCCTGGAGGACGTCCATTTCATGTTCCTGAGGATCAGACAGGATAGAACCTATGTAAACTTGAAAGAGGAGTTGAGATAGAAAGTTCCTGAAGAAGAGCAGCATACAACCTCGGAAGTTAAAGGCGTAAAGGTCCAACAGAATACCTTGATACCAGGTAGCGTTGTACACCTTCTTCATAGTGAAAGCAATTTGATGGTAAAATTTGGGATCAGAAGGATCCTTACCAGGCTTTGGGATGGGCACCATGATTTGAGAGCCTGGAGGCAGGGAAACAGCCAGATACCCAAAATAAAGTTGAAGATGGCTAGAAAGAGGAGAGAGACCTATGGAAGATGAGTTAGCAGCTGACAAGGAATGTTGTTTAGGGCAGGTGCAGAGTCCTTGCACTTCTAAAAGGGCCTGTTACATTTCCTTTAGAGAGAAAAGTAGATTGTACTGTTTAGAGTTATCTTCCTCACGGCCGCCGACACTCCCTGGGAGGTGGTATGGGGTCGCAAATCTCTGCCACACAAGTCTCTTGCCTTAAAGGTCTTAAGCAGGGGGAGAAACCACCCCTCTTCTGTTTTTATCTAGCAAAAAATATAAACACTTTAGACCTATCTGTACGCTTAGAAACATCAATTATTTTTTGTAAAGGAGATCTCTGTTAAGCAATGGGCAATGTTTTTTTCCAAGGTAATAGGTCGAAGCCAGGGGTAATGCCAAAGACAATTGTGAACTAAATCCACAAACATTGCTGCACTCTATTATTGTTATTATTAGGAAATACACTAGGGGACTGGCCAAAACAACACTACAGATGCAAAGCATTTGTAAATTCCCTCCATCATATCAGCAAACCTTGTTCAGGGGGTACCCAGCCAGTCTCTGAGAAGTCTTTAGTCATAGGGACCTAGTCAATCGCCACCGACATCATACTTTGCAGCATGACTCCCAGTTCAAAGCTTTCTGTGAGTGACATTTGTTTCGGATGAGGTGAAATCTAGTTATCATATCCTGTAAACAGAAATTAGGTCATGGAAGCTTCAGCAAGATTTTGCACATATCTATGCATCAATCGTAAAAGACCGTATCAACTAAATGGTTTGTCTTTAAAATGTCATGGGCTATTTCCACATGAGCGAAGTTATATCTTCACCTTTTGACGGTTTTCATCCTGCATATCATGCAGATAAGACAGATCAGCATAACTCAAAAAGTCAACTGCCAAGTCATGGGGCATAAGGAATGTGAAGGTCAGATTTTGCTGATTGAGTAGCTCCACTTGATTCGGGGAAGGTAAGCGTAGCATATGTTGCAATGACCGACTGAAACAATGAAACAAATAATCTATGACCCTTTCGCACTATATTTCAACATTTTACAACATTACATACCCTTTGATATAATAGTGATGAATCACATAATATTTAATCAACAACAGACTGTATAGATGACAATGGTCCAAAATGATCACAGTTAAGTGCTGCATAGCAATGTTTTATTCATTCGTTGATACCAGCTGTGTCTGCCAGCGCCAGTCATTGGAGGGATCCAGACAAAAGCAGTGGCTAACAAGGTTCAACACATAGGCCTGTCTTCAGCAGCATGGAACAAAATCCACACTTGTATGTTCACACAAACCAATTTACCAACCATAGTCTTAGAGTGTTGTACTGAAGCACATGACCAAACCATACAAGTTTGAGATGCATCACTGTTGCCAGAACCATATGGTGTAGTGATGTCAGCAACTTTGACGCACACTTGAGATTTTGTGCAATTCACTATCCTCATTTCAATGTTTATATGAAAAAAAAGTTTGCTCTGTGATAAGCAGGACACCTGCCTATTTCCACAAGAAATCTGAATATTGATTAGCTATTTTAGCTTGAAATATTTTGTACTTAATATCATTCTTTTCTTTATGATCTACATTTTTTGAATTTCCTGAATGGATACTTCTTTGTTGTAGATGTCTATTTATAGGCTGAGGGAACCGGGTCTCCTTGATTTTGGTTATGTTTTGTGGTCATGCTTCGATTTGGATAAAACTGTTGGACCAACATTGTTCTACACCTTTGTTACTATTTTGTGATCGTGTTTTACATCTTTGTTATTCTTTTGTGATCTGTTTACAGGGCTGGCTGCCTAGCCTTAGTTGCTCGCTCAGTGTAAAACATCAGTTTCTCCATCCCCTTATCCCACACAACCTAACTAACAACATTTCCTGTCCCACTTTATCCAAAACGTCTGATTAAGTTATGTTACCTTACAGACGGCTCTCTCTTTAATCTCTCCAAGATGGTCAAAGGCGAGTAGTTCAGAAAGCCATCGATTATATAAATGATTCCATTAGTGCATCCAAATGCCTTGCCAATCACATCAAGGATCTGTATGTCATAACCTCCATCAACAAATACACCTGCACAAACAAATTCATAACATATCTGTGTATATGTGTGTGAGAGAGTTAAAAAAAAAGTGAGAAAGGGGACAATGAAGCCAGAAAGCAGTTTACCACTACCTTAGTCCAGTCAGCTCAACATTCAAGGATTGAACAAAATGTAAATGTTTTGTTATTCCTACCGTTTTTAGTTTTTTGTACTGTGAAGGACATGTTGTAAGAACTTTTGGATTCAATGTAATTCTCCTTTGGATACTGCCGCAAGAACACATCATCCATTCGAACTTGTGGCAGAGTGTGTCCCTGGAACAGCTGTCACAGGAAAATATCAGCATGGTCACTAACATACACAAATCATCCTTACAGTTATTGACTGCATACACAGTGCAATCCTAACTGCCTTACCCTCAGACCTAGATAACATAAATACATGTGGTAACTGACTTAATCCTCAGACCTGAATACTTATTACAAAACTACCTACTGCTAGATAATCAAGACTGTTACTACAGAGCTACTGTTGTGTCTATGAATTTTTGGTAACCATCTCTAGATCAGGGAGAGAAAAATAAAAGCAAGTTCTATTGATCGGGCAGGGCTTTTTTGTGGGAGAGCTATAACAAAAGTGAGATCCTCCTCCCCCCTCTGCTTCTGTGAGGCGCTGTGCGTCTTTTCCTTACAGATCAACTATGTTTACAATCGTTCAATGGAACTGTCGAGGGATCCGAGCCAACTTTGAAGAACGTGGATGCCAAGGATCTCGTTTCTCTCCTGAAATTATAGCACTGAAGATTATTCTCTTCCTTCTACATCTTTTTCTTTCAAAGGCTTTCGAGTTTTACGTCAGGACTCACATATAGATGTCCCTTCAGGTGGGACTACTCTTCTCATTCCTCCCACCTTTTGCTTAGCCAGTACCACTTTCCACTCCTTTTCAAGCAGTTGCTGCCTGGGTTACTCTCGAAAAGACTATCACTATTTGCTGTGTCTATTTTGCTCCTTCTGCTTTTATATCCCGACAGGACCTTGAGGGTTTTTTCACCCAACTTCTCCCGTCCTTTTTGGGGACTTCAGTGGGCACCACCCCTTGTGAGGTGAGGCCTCGACTGACACCAGGGTAGAGGTGTTGGGATAATTTTGTATGAAAAGTTATCTCTGCCTTTTGAACAACGGCTCTAACACCTTTTGTCGTCCATTCACTAGCACAGTGTAAGAGGTCAATTTGTCAGTGGTCAGTCCAGCACTGTTATTAGGGGTTGTACATGACGACATGTGCGACAGCGATCACTTTCCTAAAATTTTACAATTTTTAACTAGTCAGGAGCAGGACAATAATCTTCATAACGGTGGGAGGAATCTGACTAAAGCAGATCGGCCTGCTGATTTTTCGCAAAGGTCTCAGTGAAGGGAAAAGCTTCGGGAGCCTTCAGAAGTGTGATGTCAGCGGCCTTGGCAGACCGCGCTTAGAGGAACCCTCTGTTTCAATCTTTGACAGCCATGAAACTTGTTATGGCGCTACATTCAACAAGGTGCATCAGTGGTAAGTGTTGTGTTATGGTCGCAAGCTATTTCACCCCAAGACCACATCGACCCACAGCCTGAGTCAAATTATCCTAGATATGTCCATATCGTTCCAAGTAAGACCAAATCATCCCAACACCGAAAACCAAATTGTCCCAGGCCCAAAAGATGAATCGATTATAAGTAGCTGTTAACATCAGATACTATGAACAGAACCAAACATTGTTCGATCACGAACAGCAGCCTATTTCAAACACAGATATGTGAAGATTGTTTTACTTAACCCAAACCCTCGACATAAAATAATAGTGTAGATTTATATAGCACATTTCTTAATTGCAGAGTAGACTCGGTACACAAAAGCCAAAATACAAATTTAAAATGACATAATGACCAAAGCAGTAATTTAAAAAATTGTTCGTAAAAAGAATATTGTATTTGTAAGATATGTTCTCTGCATGCCCCTTGTTGTTTAATAAAATGGTGGTTGAACTTATTTGACGGGCATTGTTTAAAATAGTCAGCTGAGGTTGCATATGTATAGTATTTGAACAGCCTATGGCTTTTTTGGTAATAATAGGTTAATAACTTGTGTTATCAGTGATTGATTCGTCTTTTGGGCCTGGGATGATTTGGTTTTAGGTGTTGGGAGGATATCGACATATATGGGATAATTTGACTCAGGCTGTGGGATGTATGACTGGGGTTAAGTGATTTTAGTGGTGTTGTGTGGCAATGATTAGTACCATGTGTGACTATTCAGTGCTGTTTATCAGTGCTATGCGTTATTGGTGTCATCAGTGGTCCATGTTGTGTGTTAATGGTGCACTACAATGTGTCGGTACCATAATAACAATAAATGCAAAATTTGTAAAGTGCATACTCACACTCCTAAGGAGTATGCTCTTAGTGCTGAAGAACAAGAATGAAATATGGACAGCATATGAGGGACAGGAAAACAAACAAATAACATATGAGCTATAAAAGAATAAACAACCGTACTAAACGAAGATTAAAATCAAATACAGAAAACACAAAAAGGAACCAAATAACAAGAACAAGAGCTAGTAACATCATTGCAAAAGGAAGGGTGTGAAAAAGGACTAGCATAATGGGAAAGGTTGTTAGGAGTAATGTTTATGGAAGAGGTGCATTTTCACATCATTCATGTTGTTAAAGAGATGCACATGGGACCTATACTTAGTAATATTGCCAAAGCTATCAGAAACAGTACATTTATACTCAAAAAAAAAAAAAAAAAGACATCGAAGCCCAGAAAGCAAATTTCTTAGGCATATTAGTTCGGCAAACAAGATTGTAGAACTGCTTCTTAAAATGACATATGTCACTAAAAACAATGGACAAGTAAATGTGCGTTTGAATTTTAGTGTTGCTTTTGTTATTTTATGTATACTGTGTTGGTGCCATGCATATGTAGTTTGAGTGGTCAATTCTGTTATCACTCAGTGATGTTGGAACATGTGTTATCACTTGGAGTCGTCAAAGATCTACATATCTTTGGAGTCAAGTTAGTGCGTACTATGGCTGCTCCATATTTTTTGCCGAGTTCCATGCACAAATCTGCATTATTATTATTTTTTTGCACATTTACTGTTTTAACATGAGTAACCCTACCCAAGCATCCCCATCTGACCCATTGACACATGGGCACTTCATAGCATTGGCTATAATGGAAACATTCATGTCTTCATGTTGCATGGAGCAAAACATTTTTCTCATAACTCACTCGTTTCAAGATTTTTGGATCAGCGCTCATCATGGCCATCTGTTCTGATGTCACAGTCCGTAGGTACCGGGCTGAAGGAATGAAGAGTGTCACATTTCGGTCAAGAGACGTCACTGTAGCCATGTAATCATCATTGACTGACATGAGTGCATGAAAAGGTCTGTAGAAAAAACAGATACTGAATGGAACATTTGCAAAAGGCTTGTGCATAGCTTGCACATCTTTCATGTTAAAGAGACGCATGTGGGACCTACACTTAGTAATATTGCCAAAACTATCAGAAACAGTACATTTATACTATAAAAAAAGACATTTAAGGACAGAAAGCAAATTTCTTAGGCATATCAGTTTGGCAAACAAGATTGTAGAACCGCTTCTTAAAATGACATATTTCTAAAAACAATGGACAAGTAAATGTGTGTTTGAATTTTAGTGTTGCTTTTGTTATTTTATGTAAACATTTATGTGCGCTATAATAGCATTTCACGTTCAAAGGCTTTCTCTGCATCATTTTTATTTTTGGGTTATATATGTTTCATTCTCTGAATGAATGACAGATGGTGGCATTAAAAGTAAAGGGTATAACAAAAGTGAATAATTTTGAACAAGTAGATGTTAGCAATATATTATGAATATGTGACATAATCAAATGTGACATAATCAAGAGATGTTGTGTCATGTCTACAGAGTGAAGAATCACAGCTGCCCCGACTACCCAAAAACACATACAAATGCTCTCTCTCGCACACCATTTAACCAAATTCTTAAACCAAAATCTTACAGAACATAAAAACCTAAAATCTGATGGTAAAGCCCTATCCTCTTTAAAAATGAGTAAATAGCTTCCAATGGGATGGACCTAAACAATAAAAACGATGAGCCTGGTGTAAAAAAAAAATAACTGTTGGTGTAGCGGTCTGAAACGTCCCTGCAGTACTAAACGTCTCGGTATAGTCTGCGCATGCGCATGAAGCGAAACTTCACTTCGTTATCGCTGCTTTTACTTTTACTATTTTACTTGTTAACTCTAACCACGTGTTTTCTTGTACGTCTCGGTATCTGGTTTCATTAAGCAGTTATTATACACCTTGTCAAGTCTCACTTTTCGTCTTTACAGGTTATATGTGATTTTTTTTATTTTTTAATTTATTAAGCAATACATATACCAGACATAAAAAATGAACATATGCACATAAATTTGACAAATTCAACAAACATTTTAAGAATACATCTATCTGCTAGACAAAATCCATAGATGAAGAGAAGAGATAGAGAGAAAAAAAAAGAGGGGGTGTCCACATGGCAATTGTTAGATTAATATGTTGTACCATGCAATTTACATTAAACAACACAGTCGTGAAATCATATATTTCCAGATAAACTCATAAAATTCATATAATCAGCCCAGCTTATTATAAATTCCTGCAATTTCATATTAACAAGTGCACTAAATTCCTCGATCTTGTATTTTCTATTTAGCTGTAGAATAAAAACTCTTAAGTCTGGCTGTTTCTTCTCTATTTTACATTTATAGATAAACAACTTTGCTTCTAGTAGTATATTTTCTAACGTCTTATCTATTGGACAGTTTGCTTCATATCCAAATAGTATTACAGATTCGTTAAGTGCTAATTTATTATTTTTAGAACATTTTTCCCTTATTGCCTTTTCTAGGCTTGTCCAAAATAGTTTGGTTGCCTTACAGCGCCAAAATAGATGTTCAATTGTCTCCCTTTCATTGCCACAGAAAGTACATTTATTATTAACGTCTAACCCCATATATATTCTGCCAGCGAGTTTGAACCTAGAATTCTGTGTGTAATTCTGCACTGAAACCATCTCAGTTTAATATCTTTTATTCCTTGAACCTTTGAAAATATTATTTTCCAGTGTAATTGGGCCCCATTTTATTTTCCCACTTTTCACAACATTTGGGCCTGATTGTACTTTCTGTCAATATTTTGTAATAATATTTGGAACCTTTCTTTATAGAATTAATTAGTTTAATAGCTTTTGAAGTTTCTTGTGCAGTGTTGTTCCTAATTGTAATGCCCATTGACTGAATAAAATTTTTAATTATTTTTGCACAGCCCATGTATGTAACTATATCTATTGTTGTTCCATACCTGGCATTAATTCCACCCAGGGACAAAAGTACACCAGATTCATTATAAAAATGTTGAATTCTATATATCCCTTTACTAACCCAGTTTTTAAAGAAAGTAACCTTCTTGCCAAGCTGAAATCTACTGTTTAAGTGTATTGGTTCTGCCATCACCTCCTCTGATGTTTCTGGCTTGACATAATAATAGAATTCCCTATAAGCATTTAATACATCTTTCCAGAATTTATTTTTATGTTGTGTGTCATAGTACACATTTGGGCCATATTTAACTATATCTACGAGTTTTGGGTATATCTTTATCACTACATCTTTCCATTGGTGTTCAGTGACATTTAGCTTTTTAATCCATATTAGCTTTAGCGCTTTTATATATTGATAAATGTTGGGTATATTTAAGCCACCATTACAAACAGTTTTCACTACAACTTTCCTGTTTATTCAATCGGGTTTTCCATCCCACACAAAGTTAAAGCATTGCTTTTGAAGTTGTTGTATATCTTGGATAGGGGGATTGGGTAGCAGTATCCATAAATAAATTAATTTTGATAGTATTAATGATTTTAGCACAGCCACTCTTCCTATTGGTGTAATAACTCGTTTAAGCCAGGATTTCATTAAATTCCTTGTTTCAATATATTTTTCCTTAAAGTTTAGAGTGTAACATGTTTCTAACTTAGTGCTTAGCCATATCCCTAATATTTTAAATTCTGATGGGTTCCATTTAAACTTCAGGTGTGGGGAATATTTTATGGGTGAATTTTTTCTACTTCCTTACCAGATAGCTTCTGTTTTTTCAAAATTTATCTGTAGTCCTGACATTCTAGTGTATTTATTTAATGTAATCAAAGTGTTATTAACGATACTTCATCGCCCTCCATAAAGATTTGTGTGTCATCGGCAAACTGTAATATTTTATGTTCTTTTTCATTTATTCTTAAACCTCTTATACTAACATTCTTCCTTATCATTACTGCTAGGACTTCAGCACAAAGTATGAATAGGTATGGTGATATTGGATCATCTTGCCTACATTCACGTTTTATTTCAAACCAATCTGATAGTCTTCCATTAACCATAACCGCTGACTTAATGTTTTGGTAGAATGTTTTTATCCAGTTACAGATATCAGTCCCAAATCCAAGTGTCATTAATACTTTGTGCATAAAGGACCAGTCTATGGTGTCGAACGCTTTCTCATAATCCAAACTAAGCAATAAACCCGGTAGATTTTTGTGGTCAAGGTCAGGTCATATATAAATCTAATATTGTCCCTAATGTATCTATTAGCCATAAATCCTGTTTGGTCATCCGCGACCAGTAATGGAAGTACTTTTTTAATACAGGTGGCTATACATTTTGAACCTATTTTATAGACCACATTTAAGAGCGATATCGGCCTCCAGTTTTTAATAAATTCTCTAGCCTTGTCACCCTTAGGTATACAAGTAATGAGACCTTCCTTCTGAGGATGTGAAAGTTCCCCATCTCTGAAGGCCTGGTTGAGTGACCTTATAATAAATTAATAAATGACCCTAATTTCTTCCAGAAAAACTTAAAAAGTTCAGCTGTAAACCCATCTGTTCCTGGACTTTTCCCATTTTTCATACTCTTAAAGGCATTTCCTGCTTCTTCTATGGTGATTTCTCCTTCCAGAGTTTCTGCCACCATGACGGGCAATTTAGGAATACCATTAACTAACATCTATTTCACACTGTTCTATTTCTCTCTTTTGATATAGCCTTTCAAAAAATAATTTAGTTTCAGTCCTTATTTCCTCTGCATCTGTAATACAACTTCCATCATCTTTAATAAGTTTCATAATTCTTTTATTTACATAGTTTCTTTTCTCTAGGCTACAAAAGTATTTACTAATTTTTTCTCCCTCTGCCAACCATTTTGCCTTTGCCCGTACTATGATCCCCTCCATTTTCTTTTCTCTAAGGGATCTTAATTCTATTTCTTTTTCCTCCAACATTTTCAAAAGTGAGTTATTTTTATTTTTTTCATTTTCTAGCACTTTAATTTCTTTTTCTAAATTCCTTTCTAACTCAGATGTTTTGTTTTTTTTCCATTGTTGAGTAGGCTATAATTTTCCCTCTAATTTCCATAAGTAGTACATCTAGAAACAATTTGTCTGGTATTGTTAATTGTAGGTCTTGGTCTGTAACTTTAGATAAGCTGTTTCTATTATAAGGGAGTGCAGCATATTGTTCTAAAACTCTATCAATGGTCTCATGTACTTCCTTTACATAGTAAGTTTCCTTTAGGAGAGAGGAATTAAATTTCCATAAAGTGTGAGGTATTATTTTATCCCCAAACTGGAGAGTAAGAGTAATCATTGAGTGGTCTGATCTATATCCAAATTCAATATCTGCCTCGGCTACATATTGAAGTAAAGATTCTGAAATAAGAAAAAAGTCCAGCCTACTTTGTTGTAAAGGGTTGGATCTTTTCCAGGTGTATCGCTTTATTTCTGGGTTCAAATATCTCCATATATCTATTAGTTCTAAATCGTCTATAAAAGTTTCTACGCTTACTCAGGCTTTCGGATTATTTTTTTGTTTGTAATTATGGTAATCTTTGTTAGGGTCCATAACTAGATTCCAATCGCCCCCTATTATTACTTTACTAATCTGCGTATCTTGAATTAAGCGTTCTAGTTTCACATAAAATTCCGGGTTATCTTTATTTGGTCCATAAATGTTGACTAATAATAGGTTCTCTCCCATAATTTCTATTATTGTCAAAATATAATCTCCTTTCTCATCTTTATACACTTTATTAACTTTAAGTTCAAAATTATTTTAAAATGAAATTCCAACACCTCTAGAGGAGTATTGTTGGATGCAAAAAGGCGGGTATACCCTCATTCAGATCTAATATACCTTTCTTGCTTAGGGTCAAAGTGTGTATCTTGTAGGAAATATATTGAATAATTTTTTTGTCTAATATAGTTAAATACATCTTTCCTTTTCTGTAAGTTACCCAGTCCCTGACAATTAACTAAAAAAATCTTAATGCTTGTCATTTTTAATTTATATGTGATAAATATGTGTTATACATGATTTCTTATTCATAGCCTTTTCGTTTAAGATTTTAAGTTTGATCCTGCTTTAGCTGTTTATGTAATTCATCAGCAACGTTTTACTTAACAGCTTTGTTGCATGCGCAGACTATACCGAGATGTTTAGTACTGCAGGGACGTTTCAGACCGCTACACTGGCGGATACTCTGGAGACCAGAACAATTAATTGAAACATATGTAAAGACATATGGACAGATGTCATTCTCTTACCCAGCCTCATCAATTTGGAACAGATTACCCGTCAGCCTTTGTCACTCTGATTCTCTTACTACCTTTAAGTTCAAACTTAAACACATCTTTTCAGAGCGACAACTTCACTTTGACCCTGTCCTGACCACAAGCGGGTATGATGTGTCTGTAATTCACCTTGTAGAAGTGAGCATGTCTGTTATACGCCTATATGGCATATAGGTTATTAATGGCATGGTTATTAATGGCATGGTTATTAATGATTTAGTCTATGTATGATTTATGTAAAGCGCTATGAGCAAATCTTTGAAAAGGTGCTATATAAATCCTCGCTATTATTATTTTTATATGTACTTTAAACAAGGAAAAACTTGTAGGGATTCCCCTAGAAAAAAGTAGGATTGAGTGGCATAGGTTTGTACCATTCCAAGTCTGCTAAGTACCACTTCCTCCTACCTCACAGAACAACATAGATGTGGCAGTTGGAATGACAAGGAAGGGTAGTATGTAACTTGTTCTGGCCTAGAGTGTCCCAGTGGCATTGCCAAAGGGACTTAACATCAAACTTAAAGATAATATCAAATAATATCAGTGACTGCAATTGACCAGGAAATTGGAAAGCAGTCTGGTCCACTTGAACATTACATGGGATACCAGCATGGCCAAGGGCCCAAATGAAGATAGTGTCCTTGTTGTGATGTAGGACAGCTACATTGTATGAAGCTGGACCATGAGAGGAACGACAAAACCACAGAAAGGAGAACTTGGACAGCTGATCTTCCGAAATGATTGAAACAGTAAATGCAAGGCTACAAAGATGGCATCAATTTTCACAAAGAAGATAAAGCAGCCAGGCTAAATCAGGCTAAAGAGACCTTGTGACATAACAAGGCAGGGAGAAGGCTGGGCCTGACTCGCCCGAGGGGAAAGGGGTCACTTCAGCTGGCTCACTCCACCTGGCTTTCGCCCTCACACCCAGTCACCCG
This sequence comes from Pomacea canaliculata, assembly GCF_003073045.1. NCBI lineage: Eukaryota > Metazoa > Mollusca > Gastropoda > Architaenioglossa > Ampullariidae > Pomacea > Pomacea canaliculata. The sequence continues at coordinate 18,728,385 of NC_037591.1, read as the reverse complement.
CCTGTTCGCACGTCCGCACGGTGCTGACTAACAGTCACACTCTCCCGCGTGGCCAGACACACAACTGACAAGACAGTGTACAACATAAAAGATTATAATTAAAACAGAAAAGCAAATTAGGCTGACATGAAAACAATTACAGAATAATGAATTTAGGAGATAATTTGGTCTTACGTCAGTATCTGCACATATGTCCGGACACGCAGTCCGTCCCTGACGGTCTGACCCACAATTCAGTCTTGGAATATAGTAGGTCTCCCTCAAACACGAACTGTCCCTGTTCCTTGGCACTGATAGTACCGCTCGGCTACCTCGCCTTTTGTTTCCTGAAGATGGGTGCAGCTGGCTGCATGCACCTGGTCTTCTATAAGATTTCTTGTCACTGTTCCACCACAGTTGCCCCAGGCAATGGGATGCAGCGACGATGCTCGTAGTAGAGATGACTTGTCTGCTGTTCTGAAGACGACCACCACTGGACCGGGGGCACGGTGGGGTCTGCCAGCCGCTGCCTCGCACGTCTTGCTGCCGGACACAGTTAACTCCCTCGCTTGTTGTTTGGGAGAATCAGCCTCTTGGTCACAGCGCACACCCTCGTCTCTACACCACCAGATCACAAGTGGCAGCAGGTAGTGAAACGTTCTAAACTGAATGGGCTTCCCTATTTCAGACCTGCGACTGAATATCACTCAGAGAACGACGTCTCTGCTGGAACACGAGGGAAAAAGCCTCGACTACAGTTCTGTCCTAGCTTATATTCTACCGGACCAAGTGGCCGCTTTGAATTACATCGAACCCATGACCTATCTACCGTTCCTACTTCTCACGGTCGGCCACATCAACCTCCGACTGTCGCGACACTCAGTCTAGCTCTCTCATTCAGCACTGTAATCCAGGCGGTGGCAAAGAAAACAAATGCTGTTCTCATGGCCGAGTGTACTGGCCTTTCAATTAACACCCGTACCTGTGAAGTGGTCACTGCGGCCCCCCCCCCCCACCTTTTGTAAGCGGCCTCGATTCCCAGGCTCGGCTACCACAAAGGGAGATAACATCCTTACCCCTATTGTTCACCCACAGCTTGGTATCTCTTTAGGGTACCAACTGCTCCTCTTTGAAGTTTCCATTACTCGTTCGGCCCTGTTTTCTGGCCTTGAACCAGGCTGGTTCATGACAGACCTGTTGTAGTTGGCAGCACGAAACTACTGCTGCAGCTTCAGGTTCTATGTTTGGAACTTTGGAGCCCTCTGTAAAGATATAATAGAATCCAGGATTGTCAGAAAGAATTGTCTGCAGATGTTGAAGAAAGATAAGGTCACTGGTGTCATCTTTGTATAAAAAGTTGTAAGATCAAGTGAAATCTCAGGAACAGGAAGAGTCCAAGGAGGAGCTGGCAGAAGAAGGAAGTGGGGTGCTTTTCCTATTCAGTATCTGCTCCATGTCATACCACACAGTTTGACATGCGCATTTGTTTACATCATACGATGAAAACAGGCCATTTTTTGTGAGGGCTTTCCTGCCCAGAGCGACACCAATATATATTTTAACAAAAGAGGATTTGTAACCTTTTAACCCAAAATAATGAACATCTAAGATATAGCACAATTCACAGAATATTTTTTACCAGCAGTCGAATGCTCTTCACCTCTGGTCATCAAGGTACAAATTGTTTATCGCATTAAAACAGCAATAACCAAGACTACCAGTCTAGGTATCAGTTTTCAGAAAGTAACAGACCATTTAGTGGCTGGGATATCCCTCCATCTATTTTATCACTAAAGATGGAAATGTTCTTACTTTCCTGGTTTTTCATAGATCAGCAGTCTCTTGCCTGGAATAAGGGCTCTATCATTGGTTCAGGTGTTACTGGGTTCTCTGTTGAATAAACTCATAGTGAGTTGATGCGATTGCCCCAACGTGGCAGTCCATGGTGCTCATTGGCTGTGGTGCATCCCTGCAGTCTCTAGCAGAAGCATGGTGTTACCCTCATGCATTCTTCCATTCAGTACCTGCCACCCTGGTCCCCTGTTGCCCTGTTATTAGACATGCTTCTAACTGGACCTGATTCTGACAGCTGTCCAGTGTCTCGGCAGAGGTACCAACAGTTCTCCTGCATGTCAACGTTTTCCCAGCATCCAGGTGCTCTCAGAGCAAAAATCAACTAGCTCCCAGCCAGCCTTAAATTCTCACCCCTAACGTGCATCTAACGTGCGCGCGCAGGGTGGGGCTTCCAATCCATCTACCAACATGACCCCCAGTTCCCTCTATACCCTGACACTCCAGCAGTCTGTAAATGAAGTGTAGCACAGAGTGATAACATGCTCCTTGGCACAAACGGCATATAGGGTAGCATGCTGGGATTGATAAACAGCATGGTAGGCAGGGCTTCCAGGACATTTCAAAGGACAGACATAGGATACATTTTAAAGAGCAAAGATAATTTGGGGGCACACTAGCATCTGAGTAAAACTGTACAGGAGTGGTGCAAAAAGCATCCAGACAGATGCAAAGCCCATAATGATAAACAGAATCAAGAATTTTGATAGGACTCTTAAACCATAGTCAAGCATGGAGTCCCCGACAAGGGATTGATACAGACTTAGTAAGACTGTACGGTCTTCCCCTCAACTCATGATGATGATGATGATAATGTCGATTTGTAATGCGCAGGTATCCATTCCGAAGAATGCTCATTGCGCAGAAAAAAGAACAAATGAAGAACAAATAAAGTGAACAAATATATAAAACACCAGGAAAAGTAAAAAAAATGGACAGAAGTGTTTCTTGGTAGTTTAAGACTGGTTTGAAAGAAACAGATGGGTTTTTCAGTTTTTTGCGGAACGTGGTTGGTGAGGTGATGGTGGAGAGTAACTCACATGACCGTCTCAGTATTTGGAGTGCCCTGCCCTGGTATTATTGTATTTTTCATTAACTGACAACTCAGCATGTCTTTTTTGTGAAGGAAAAACTTTAGTTCTTTGATTGATTTGAAAACTTAGGAAAAAGGTGTCAATCTTTTTATATTCCATTCTGGTTTCTATATGGTTTTGTTACAAGAGGGTCTATCCAGTACTTTTTTTTATTAGTGATGTGATCTTTTTTTTTTTAAGGCCCTTCGCCCCTCCTGGGGCATAGGCCATCGACTACAGTCTTAACTGTTGTCGATGTTTTGGTAGCAAGGATTTGTTTTTACGGGGTGGGAGTGCTGGCCCCACGCCCAACCCTCCTCCTTTTTCAGCCGGGCTTGGGACTGTCCTTGGCGTAGGGCGGCCAGCCGTGTAAACAGATGCCACGTGCAGAGAAAGAACAGCATGCCCGAGACGAGAAATGAACTCAGGGCAGCCAACCTTCACTGTATTGGTGACAGGCGCTAACAGCGCTAACCGTTCCGCCACCGGGCCGCTCTGATGTGATCAAGAGTTAACACAATATGATTTTACTGGAACATCTGTCAGTGTATCTCTCATAACTTTTTGAGGAATGAATGAATATGGACAATTTGTTAACAAAAAGACATTAGGGAAATGCTGAAGAAAAAACCCCAAATGTTTTATGATCATCATCAGCAACAAAAAACTCACCTGGTCTCATCCATGCTCTGTAATAACTGCATGACACTGTTGTATGGAATATACAGTAAATGCCGAATGATGTGTAATCGACCATTGACTGCAGGGATGTCTGAGGTCAGCACTTCTGCCCTAACATTGTTGTTGATGACATAGCCTGCACAGTCAGAGGAGATGGAGATCTAGGCCATTATCATGCACATAACGTTCATCATATGGTTTAATACAAACATCAAGTTAACGTATTCATGGTGCAGGCAAAATATTTGCATCAGCAATAATCCAGGAAATATATTATCTCCATGAGCCCCCAGATTGTCTACCAAATATAGCAAAACCTTTGTGCTAGGACTCTCTCCTCCAAAATTAGGTCATAATTGAGAAGGGTGTAGTTCAGAGATTGACCGGTCTGCCCTTTTCTAAGGGACAAAGGTCGAGAACAGAGTTCCTCTGTGTGGTGGAGCAGGATACATATTGCTCATAGTTTCTGGGTATCCCGGTAAGCTGGCAATGGTTAACCGCAAGGATAAACTTTCTCTGACCACAACGGTGTTGCAGTTCCGTTCATTTATATAAAAACACAAGCCTCCGCTGGTGGATTTGTTAGTGATAGCAGGACATTTGTCCATGCGAATGGGATGGCCAAAGCCGCTGATATACAAATCACTGTCACAGTCGGACTCCTTCATCCAAGGGCCGGACTAATATAGTTAACTCAGTTTTACCCAATGCTGTATATATAGTATATATACTGGCGGGTGGGCCAGCGGGCGGGCCGGTCAGAGACAGGAGGCGGGCCGGCCTTTGCCAAGGTCTGCACTAGAACAAATAGCTTCAAACTACACATGTCTACAAAAAGTGAAATAATACTGTCAAACCTTGCCGAGTTTCTATATTTAACGAGAAAGAAAAGAATGCTACTCTATGCTAAATCTATTTTTCATCTATTGTGTATTATATTTTTCCAGTGAAATATGTTGTATGCTAACTCTTTTGAATGGACCCAAAGGTCTAAAAATTTGTATTCACGCTAATATTTTTAAATGTGATTTCTGCAGAATGTCACAATAAGGCACAGTGTCGGTCACAATAATTTTATTTTTGTAAACATGACTTCTGGAAAGAGTCATCAATGAAGCACAATCACTTGCTGTGCACTGGTAAAGAGGTAGCAATGAATATGGGTCAGTCAGTTTGACCAAAATCCATATTGCCCCAGCTATATTGACCTCTCACCCGAGTCAAATTGACCATGTCATGACCATATCATCCCTACACCAAAAGTCGAACCGACATGGGTCCCAGGCTAAATTAATGCCCAAGCATCGACACCTGTTTTATATGAAACCAAGATCAGACACTTGTTGCCAGAAAATAAATTCAATTGTAACCAACATGTATAACTTAGTACACTACTAGAGTGCTACAAAAGCTTCAAAAATGTTTATCTCACGTTTGTTATTCACAGTCAATAGGTAGATGACATTCTGAAAGGCTGGCAGGCCTGTACCATCTGAGATCTCGTTCAGATAACGCTTTTCGTCAGGCACCACATGGGCACGCAGGATCTAGGCAATCAAAATAGACAAAAATGTAACTGACCTGACCACAAATAAAAACTGAATCCAGACAATCTTGAAAATAGGGTTTAGCTTTGAGCATATTAATAAAAGTTTAGAGGGAAGAATTTTTAAGTTGGGAAGAGATTCTATATTGCAATCTCCCCCTACCTTTCTACTGTTTCTGTATAAGTCCCTAGAAGTCTGCAGAAAAACTGTCTTTTATGGGGTTTTTTTCTCTTAAGAGACCACTCATTGTGTTGCTTTCCTTGATCACCCTATCCTCACATCACAATAATGTGCATTCTCTTTTATCAGCATATCAAATTTAACCTTTGCACTCATATGTGAGCTGGGGGTGGGGAGCTTCTTACCATGTATGTCCTATCAAGGTCACGCATAAGCAGGTCAACAGAAGGCCAAGGGAGATAGCTGAAGGCTTCGTTGGCAGCCACAAATACAGTTAAATCTCTTTGTGTATCACTCAGATTGAACTCATTATTTCTTAGGCTTTCAAACAGAGTGCACATGTACCTAAAACAGAGCGATAAAGTATTTAAAATAAGGTGTGCTGGTACTAAAACAGAATTTTGTGAATAAATGGTCTTCACACTGGGCAGAAAATATGTGCAACCTGGAAGTTTATTTTTTTTTACAGAGATGAGATCATTATTGTGAATTAATAGGAATGAAAAAACTGGCCACATTATGACAATGGTACATGGCAGAAGGGAGTAGAAACAGACTAATGGCAAGCAGACAAAGAGAACTTACTGGATGATTAACAAATGCCTGCTACACCACAAAATCAGTGACAAACTAGCTGACAGGTAAAATGGGCTTACGATAGATTGGGATGCCTCTTGAGTTCTTGGAAGATAGTTCTGACTGGGAGATGCAACACTTCATCGATCACATAAACAACACCATTAGAACACCAAATGTCCATTTCTGTCACGCGTGCTGTCACATGACTTCCGCTTACAAACAGATCTGCAGCATTGTTTATGTGTTTCCAATTACCGGAAAGGCTACACATTTTTATTGGTAGAGATTTACATTTTTATGTTTCTTTGTAAAGGCAAACTGTTCATGCAGAACATAATATAATTCTTAGGTTAATAACAGCAAAATTTTAAAAACTCAAATGTCATCTAATGAATGCCAACTATAAATTTAAAGCTTTAAATAATCATAATAAAAAGAGGAAATCAATAGAGCATTTCTGAAACATAATGCAACAATAATTAACCAGAAGATTATCATGTTACCATGAAATCTGCTGAATGGCAGGTGGGAGGAGAGAGCTGTTCTGATGAAAAGGCTCAAGGATCGTCTACTCTAGCTGAGAGAACCAATACACATACCAGTCTTGCATCGTTCTTCAATAGGCATGTCTGTTTGTGTGTAAGGTCGATAGGGAAAGGGATCTTGTAAGATTAGTTTTTCTTCTTGACAGGGGTCAGAACAGATGAGGCAGCTGACAATTTTTTAGTTTCAATACAAAGACACAAAAACAATGTCTTTGTTGCCCAATTGTTAACTTTAAGAGAAGGTGACAGATTACAGACTGTGACTAGAAGTAGAATGCACACTAGATTCTGTAGCTGTGTTATGTGACTGGCACCACTACAGGAGAAATTAAAAGGTTTTTGGTAACTGGCAGTATTGCTAGCAACGTTGCCCATTTTTTCTGTAACTGACCCCATTACAAGCAACATTACCCATGGTGTCATCATCGTGAAACAGCCTCAGAGATGTACCAGCAAGTGTGACAATCTCTACTGGTGCATCCAGGTGCTGGATGTTGATGATGCCATATGTCATATGACCTCGTAATGCCTGTAGTTAGAAAAATCCCTATAAGATTAATGTTATGCCATGTGAGGGAAGGAGCACAGAAAAAGAAATATAAGCATGTGAGATGTGCATTTTGCAAGATATGTTGAAGTCCATAATAGCTTCAGATTTAGATACGAAAAAGCTATGGTGGTGTATTTAAAAAAAAATTATGAATTTTTTGGTAACCACCCTGAACATTCATAATAATGCCGTTTTGAAACAGTTTGCTAGCTGTTACCATCATAGATAAAATATAAATATGATGTTATAAGGAAGGGACTATAGACCATTTTGAAGGTCTACAGACTAGGCAGGTATAGGGCAAGGCAATATTAAAGGCTTTAGTGGCAGGAAGGTGGTTTGATAGGGATGGGGGGGGAGAAGACATGACAATCAAAATGGAAGGCTACAGTTACAGAAAGCTACATATAAAAGGTTTGATCCCCGTTTCATATTTGGTATTGTCATGTGGCTCAATATTCTTCAGGTATGGTATCAGGATAACCAGTTTTACTGAAACTGAAATTCCCTTTTTTTCCAATTAATCTGTCACTTGTTTAGTGAAAGTCATGTCTGAAGCAACAATAAATTCCAGATTCCTGATGGAGGACGCAAAGGTGATGTTGGTTTCGCCAACCAGTACTAAGCCTTGAAGGACGCCACAAAAAAGTGTAGCAGGGCAAGATGTTTGACCATCAACAAACACAGTTTGCGTCAACTCTTTGCTCCTTCATAGACTACACACCCTCTACGTGATTTCTGCACGTGCACTAGCGTGGTTCAACTCCTATCTCACTGATAGGTTCAGAAATCCCGTAGAGGGTGTGTAGTCTATGAAGGAGCAAAGAGTTGTCGATGGTGTCAAATGCAGCAGACGGGTTCAGTAGAGTTAAGGCAGAAACATCACTACTGTCAATTGCAGATTAAAATGTCGGTGGTCACTTTAATTAAAGTAGTTTCAGTACTGCGAAAAGTTCTATATGCTGGCTGAGCATAAGGGATGAGCTGGTGCTGTTGTAAGTAGGCCCAGAGCTGTTCCAAACTACTTTCGCTATGATCTTTGAGAGAAAAAGACAAGTTGGAAACTAGGCGATAATAGTTCAACACATTGACGTGGATTTCTTAAGAAGTGGCTTTACCAGGGCATTTTTAAACAATGATGGGAAAACCCCTGATGACAAGCTGATGATTGTCATAGAAGGAAGTAAAATATTTAAGCACTGAAGAGGGCTTGTGGGTATTGAGTCTAACTTGCAGGCTATCGGCTTGGCTTTCAGAATAATCAATTTATATCAGCATCAGGTTAACTGTCCTTATCCGTGGTCAGTGTAATATTTAAATATAAATATATAATACACATTTTATGAAGTGCAAAATAATTCAGTATTTTATTTGGAATATACATAGAATTCATCTATAAAACAATTCTGTCACTTGCTTTTCATATATCAAAATGAGCAGTCTGTGCATGTCTATTAACTAACAGGGGAACCATACGTACAATACTCACAAGTAGATCAGTCAGCTATTTTACTATGCGGCTCACGGGCTCACATTAAAATAATAGCTCCCACTCCTAATTAATATTCATGTAAATTAATAACTATTGTGATGGAGCTAATTTGCCAATTTGTGCCTAAAAATCAATGAAAAAGAACTTAAGAGAGCTCTTTCAGACCAAAGGCCAGAAATGGAGAAGACAGAAAATGAATTTGATGGAGGCAATAAGCCTTTGCATCAAAGATGATAGGGTACTACCAAAGCAAAAAGGCTAAGATCATTTCTGTATTTATAGTTTGAAATAAATTGTCTATAACAAAATCTGTCAAAATTGTGAGAAAATACTATTTTCTGTTCTATAATAAACAAACACTTACAGATATGTTTTATACATCGTATATCATTCATTGTATTTTAGGCAAGCTTGCTTAAAATCATCAGAATGAAAACATTAGAAAATTTGAATATCATAATTTAATTAAATATTTAAGTAAATAAAATATTTTACAGATATGTCATGCCATTTTGATTGATTGAAAACTACGGATATTGATAGCAGTATCTGAGAAAATGTTGTGATTCATATTGTTATTAAGGGCTAAATGCATAATAGGCATTTTGGGTTGGAATGCTACTGAAGAGGTGTGTCACTGTCCTCAAGCAGCTGACTTACATCATAAACTGTTTCCCTTGATGCCTGGAGAAGTGATATCACATGATCAGAAGCATGCGTCATAGCTGCATCATTCGAAAGAAACACAGTCAGTCGGCTTTCAGATGACGAAAGCATGTCCACAATATCATCAAAGTTTTGCGTCAGCTCTTGTACCTGCCTGCAGAATGACAGACATCTGTAGATGACACAGTTTACCATACAGCTATTTGGCCATTACACTTTCATTAAGAAAAGATGAAGGAGAAGCATTTAAATAAAGAAGACTCTTGAACTCTTTAATGAAGAAATTATATTTGAGTTCCTGAGCAGAAAATAACAAGGCATTCAAATCAAAACAGTCTGACAGGTACTTTTACTCTAAATAATTTGACATTTGTGTTTTATATAGATCTGCACCAGAAAAAGACAGTGACAACTGTTACATTTGTCATGAAGCCACACAGTTCACAAACTGCTTTGTGTAACTACATTGCACATATATAGTACTATAGATGGGCTGATGACAGCGTTTGGCCCTGTATTTGAGCTCCAGCAACTCATTATCACCAAAATGCAAATTGACAATTCTGTGAAAACGCAGATAACTATATATGAACATATTGCAGACAAACAGTGAATAAACCAAATTATTCTATCAGTCTCCATCTATAAAATTATATGTTTCATCTTGTACTGCTCTTACATTCTCTGGTGTCAACATCTCATTCTGCTGGACAGTGAGAAATCTCTTTTATCAGTGGCAAACCACATAAATTAAATCTTTAAGTCCAATTTGCCAGATTTGGTACAATTGACCTTTTTCAAGTGAAAAACTTCTGCCTGCATTTGTTCTGCCCTGACTTAGCCTACATAGCTGTCTGCTAAACAAGCTACAATTAAAAGATTTTAAATAACACTACACTGTTTTTCAGAAGCGCAAATCTGGCCTTTTCTAACACTTCTATCAGAACTGCACATACTGCCAGGTCTGGTTCGCCGGAACTACAAAGTGTGTCATTCATTCCTAAGATGCTGAAACCCTACCAACCAATTCAGTCGTTATAGTCTGCTTATACAGACTTACTCTTGTAAGTGCAGACAAATTGTGTGCTGCTCCTTTTCATTATCTGACCCCAGTGTGTGTCTTATACATATTGCTTTGTAAAGTGATCACCTTTAAAGCTTTTCAGACTTTAAAGCCGTGACAACTCCTTTTTGTGAACACAATTAGCTCTTCCGGACTCTATCTCACTCCCTCTCCTTTCCCCTGTTATTGTAGTTCGCAACAGTTCTATTCATTTCTCAAGATGCTCATTTGCTTAAGCACACTCAGCTCATGAATAGCAGGGAAATGTGCTATAAAAGTGGTTTATTATTAATAGTATTAATATTATGTTTCCTTGATCTCACACTTCAATTATTTTTACCTGAGAAGTGGAAGGTAGGATATGGCCTCCCAGATGGTGAAGTTGTTTAGAAGAAGTACACTATCTATTAGGTGAACTATGCCATTTGTAGTCCCCAGGTCAGGCACTTCCACTTTCGCCCTCACTCCTCCACATTCAATGAAGGTGTCTGGGAAAAGAACCATGATAAATAAGTCTTTGAAGCAGAGGACAGCTCATACCTCAGACTACTCATCTTTCTTGTAATACTGTAATACAATGTCAGGTAGAGGAAAAATTACTTTAAGAAAGAGGAAAGGTTAAAAAGCCCTTCTTAACGAGATGAACATTAGACCAAGTGTGGCAAAGTCATGTGTGAAGATCAAAGGAAACCAGTGAGTTCAGGGCATTGGATTTATAGCCAACATACTGAGCTTTGCCAATCTTGTTTGCCACTACAGTTGGACAAACTTACAGTCCAATTGGATGAGTTTAATTATGTTAAAGCTGCTTCATTCACAGTAATGGTAATATTATTGTTACTATTCTATCTATCTAATCCCCTTTGTGCATAAGGTTGCACATAAGGCCTCAGCTAGAGTCCGCCACCGATGTCGATCGGCTGAAACCTGCTCTAAGTGACCCCATGTCCAGCCCTTTCCTTTCATCTCCCTTTCCATTGTTCTTCTCCAAGTTTCCTTTGGGCGGCCTCGTTTTCTTTGGCCTTCTGTAGTCCATCATGGAGCGACTCTGGAGAGGTCTGCTGTCTGCTAGCGGAGCACATGTACAAATTCATCGCCAACGCCTTCATTGAACCTGCTTGGTGATGGACTCGGTTTCAGTTCTTCAGTGGAGTTCTTCATTGGTGATGGTATTTGGCCAAAAGATTTGAAGTATGCGCCTGAGGCATCTGTTTTGGAAGACGTCAAGTTTGTTACTGATGGTTTTGGTCATCTTCCATGATTGTGATCCGTAAAGGAGGGTGCTGATCACATTTCTCAGCTTGATCTTCTGATTGATGTTCTTTGCCTTCCATGTGCTCCTGAGTAGGTGAAGGCCTGGCTGGCTTTCGCCAGTCGGGCTCGAATCTCCACCTCCGCATCCCGGATGTTTGACATTTTGGACCCAAGATAGGTGAACTGTCAACTTCCTCAATCTCTTCTCCATTTAGTTTGATGCTGTCTTGGACTCTGGCGTTCACTCTCATACTTTTCGTTTTCTTTGCACTGACCTTCAAGCCAAGGTTTCCAGCTGTTTCTGAGAAGGCATTTGTTTTTTTCCTGCATGTCTTGGTGGCGATGCTACAACAGGGCAATGTCATCAGCAAAATCCAAGTCTTCCAGCGTTGTTGTTGCTGTCATAGTCATGGTCCATCTGATCCCTCTCCTCTCACTGTCAGTGGAAGTCTTCATGATCCAGTCCATGGCCAGGATAAAGAGGAACGGCGACAGAATGCAGCTTCACCCCACTACTGACTTTGAAGGTGTCTGTGAGCTTCGAGTCACAGACAACCTTGGATTTGAAATCGCTGTACAGCATTGTAATGACCTGAACAAGTTTTGGAGGGATTCCGTAATGCCTCAGGATCTTCCATAAGGACTCTTATTGTTACTATTACTTGTATTTAAAATGTGCACAAGACACATCAACTACATATCAAAATCTGCAAAAAACAGCTTGGGAAGAAATTTCGGGTCCCTATAGGATAACTAACCAGTGTCGGTGCTAGACTGTGTTGTTTCCAAGACAAAAGACAAATCCTGTGCCCCTTTCTCCCCCATAAAAAGTGAAATGTTTCCAACTTGTCATAGTGCACTGCAGATGTAACTCACAATCTTAACTTGATTTGTCTTGATGCTTCTAAATTTATCTTAGGAGATTTAAATCATTGTAACTTCCCATCTGTTCTTAAGACCTACAACCAGTATGTCACATGTCCCACTACTCTGGGTAATACCAAACTTGACATTTTCTACGAAACTGCCCCACATGCTTACAGATCTTTACCCCTTCACAGTCTAGATGAATTGTATCATCTAAGCATGTCTGTGATCTGAGTGTCTATCTTGTACCCATATAAAAACCTTTGTTTAGATGGGTGCACAAAACAATAGATTCCACCAAATGCTGGATCGTGGACAGTGTTGCAAGCTTACAAGGTAGTTTTGATTGTACCAGCTGAGATGCCTTTTTAGACTCGCCCTAATCTTGAACTCTTATACTACCTACCTCCTTATGTATCTCATCTGTATCAATTGCAACATTACCCAAACAACAATTCTTGGGTGACCAAGATCTTAAAAGTAGTGCTGAATAAGAAATTTGTGTTATGCATGGATTCTGCTCATGACAAGAAGCTGGTATACTGGAAAGTCCACAATGCCAAAGTGAAATATAATAATAAAATAGTCTTAGTTTGGTACAGGTAACATCCAAGCATCTTGCCAGGGACTGAAGAAAATAAAGGCCTTTAAAGCCAAAATATCCATCTCAGGCATTGACAGTCTCACCCTGCCTAATGCTCTAAAAATTTTCTTTGATTCCTTTCAGCACAAATGATCTCTCCGTGAAAAGAAAAAGATGTGCTGAGTTCTCTTCATCCTCTCCAAAGGGTTGAGACTCATCAAGAACACGTTATGGAGCTCAGAACCATATAGCAGGACTGACTTTACAACATGAAGAAGACGGAGGCAATCTGAATCAACAGCAAACAGGAAGCCCCACTCCAACTATATGAGGAATGTACTACAAAGACTGACCGCTTCACCTACCTTCGCAGCATAGTCATCAAAGATAGATAAGCCAGGCTTGCATTTCATATCCTGCGACCTATCTGGAACTCCAAAGCTTTATTTCTACACACCAAGATCCTCATGTTCAATGGAAATGTAAAGTCAGTCCTTTTATATGGATCTGAGACATGGCATGTGACAAACACCATCACCAACAAGATTCAGACATTCGTCAACAGATGACTGCGCCACATCCTCAATATCAGATGGACCGAGATCTCCTATACAGACCTGTGGGAGAGGACAAACCAAAAACCTGCCAGCCATCAAGAAGCGGAAGTGGGGCTGGATAGGTCACATCTTGCGAAAGCCGGCCAACAATTTAACAAGTTCTGGGCTGGAACCCACAGAGGAGGCGCAGGATTGGAAGACCCAGACAGACATGGAGGAGATCGGTTCACAGCAAAGCGGAGGCAGCTGGCATGACATGGTCCCAACTGGAAAGGGACCCCGAGAACCGGGTCCGCTGGCAGGGTGTAGTTGTCGCCCTATGCTCCACTGGGGGCGATAAGAAACAAAAAGAAGTTGTAGAGCTATTTCAGCGATTAAAGATTTGCAAGGCTCCAGATGGTATTTGCAGCAAAACATTACGTTTCTGTGCGAACCAAATTTGAGCCATTTTCCAACACTTCAACACTCTATAGATTCACTCTCCATTCCTGCTGATTGGAAATTGTCTTCTATTGTCATAGTTCTGAAGTCAGCTTCAGCTCAGCATCTCAATGATTTTAGTGGCCTTAACATCATTGGTCATGAAAGCATTGAAGACAATCATTAAAGAACTGATTTTAAATGCCGCTAACAGATGTCTTTACCCCCTGCAATTTACATACCGGTCCAAACGAAGTGTTGATGATGCTAAACAGTTTATTCTCAATATACTTTGTTCAAACACCTGGAGAAGCTGCATGCCCATGCATGACTGTTGTTTACTGAACTCCTTGGCTTTCAACAGCATCCAACTGCATATCCTATCTAGAAGACTCCTTAATGAGTTTTGCCTTGATGATCAGCTAGGATCATAGATAATTCACTTTTTGGTTGACAGGTAGCAACAAGTACTTGTCCATGGCAGTTTTTCCGACTCCATCGCAACATACACCAGCTCACCTCAAGGCTGTGTTTTATTCCTGCTTCTGTTTATTCCGTATATCTACAGTTGTCAAAGTAACCAAGAGGGTCAATATCTTGTCAAATTCTCTTACGACACTGTCATGAACCAGCCTGGTTCAAGGCCAGAACAACAGCCGAAGCGGGGTGTAAGTAATTATAGGTAGGCGGGGATCAGTAAAGGCGGACAGTGGGGGAAACCTTTCTGTCCATTTTTACGACTTGACAGGGCTCCCTGACTTATGGAGGAGATCGGGAACTAGAGTCGGGGTTGGCAGATGTAGTAGGTACGGGAATAGCGCGGTAGGCAGTAGTAGCCTTAGTACTAGAGCGATAGCGTTAGGCACAGGTAGATTAGGTGACGAGTAGTCACGTGTTTGATTAGTATATAGTTAGAGGTAGATGGTTAGTCGGGGCTTTTTCCCTTGTGTTCAGCGGAGACGTAGTCTCTGAGTGTTATTCAGGCAGCAGGTCTGACATAGGAAAGCCCGTTCAGTCAGGACGTATCACTCACTACCTGCTGGCACTTGCGATCTGGTGATAGAAGAGAGGGATGTGTGCGCTGTAGCCAGGAGGCTGATTCTCCAAAACCACAAGTGAGGGAGTTAACTGTGTCCGGCAGCAAGACGTGCGAGGCAGCGGTTGGCAGACCCCACCGTGCCACCGGTCCAGTGTGGTTACTTACAGAACAGCATACACGTCATCGCTGCTACGAGTATCGTCACTGCACCCATTGCCTGGGGCAACTGTGGTGGGACAGTGACAAGAAATCGTCTAGAAGACCAAGTGCATGCAGGCAGCTGCACCTATCTTCAGGGAACAACGCCGTTCAGTCAGAAGGCATCTCTACTCCGAGCATCGTCGCTGCACCCATTGCCTGGGGGCAACTGTGGTGGGACAGTGGCAAGAAATCGTCTAGATGACAAGGTGCATGCAGCCAGCTGCACTCATCTTTAAGAAACGAAGGGCAGATAACCGAGTGGTACCCCAGTACCAAGGTTGTTCTGTGACAGAACTGTCCAGAGACTGGTGAAGTGTTCGTCGGGGGTGGTTTTGGACGACTAGAAGGAAAGTGTGATTTATCTATCTCATTTACATTCTTCACTTTCTTAGATTGTTGTGACCTGATAATAGAGTATTTGGAGACTCATAATACGTCTCGTTTGTGTCAACCAAAAATGTTGTTTTCTTTCTTGTAATTATAATCTTCTATTTTGTACGCTGTTTTGTCAGTTGTGTGTTTTGCGCACGCGAGGAGAGCGACTGTCAGTCAGTGAGCGTGGGGACGTGTGGAACGGACGGGTGTCTGAGTGTGAGGGTGAAAGCGGGCGAAGCGAGCCAGCCAGAGGACCCCTTTCCCCTAAGTGGTAACACCATCCCTTTACAGACGCGCCATCCCCCGTTCCATCACAGACACCAGTCTCTCATCTTAGCGGGTCTGTAGATATCCGTGGCATAAGCTTTGGGTGAATTCCCTAGTGCAATGGCAATTCCCTAAAGTAAGACCAAAGAGATAGTCTTTGATTTCCATCTGAATTCTCCACCAGGTCCCATAAGTATCATTTATAAGAAGTAGGTGGAAACTGTCCCTTCTTCTGAATACCAGGGCACCATCTTCGATAGGAGACTGCTGGGATCCCAACACTAAAGCTGTTGTGAAGAAGGCGTGATCGTATCATTTTTCTTCTCTGGATGCTGAAGTTTTTCTCTGTCTCAAAGTGATTTCTTCATCTTTTTTTTTTAAGATTACACATAGAGAACATACTGTCACGCAAGGCCACAGAAACTGAAGGAGACTGTAAACAGACTACACGGTGTTCTAGGTATAAGCTTAGGCCTGAAGGCCTCTGGGAAAAAAACTGACAGTGCTGTGAAGCAGTGTATGCGGGCGTTTTTTAGTTGCTATCTCCCCTACTAGTCTCTCATAACCTCATAACCTCTTAATTGGGCTTGGGGTAGTCCTCTGTTTTCTTGCGTATGTGTAATTTCCCATCTTTTCATTTCTTTTTTATCTCCATGTTAATTTTGTCTTTGTTGTGGTCTCGTTCATCAAAGGTTTGATAGGTACGTGGTGTCCTGCCTCTGCCTGAGCAAGTGGGTATGTTCATGCCGACTGTGTGAGCGGTTGCGAGCTTGCGAAACCAACATCACCTTTGCATCAAGCGGCCAGCAAGCGGTCACCGTAACAAAGAGGTTCCGACAACCTGAAGCTACGCGTTCAAGTGTTAATTACAGAGTGAACGCAAGCGTGAGCTGAGTGGTAGGTCACCCAGTTACATTAACATGGCAACTAAATGTAAAATCAACCAAATGTTGTCAGCATAATTCTGAAGGCTGCTTCACTTTTCTGTTTTTTTAAATAAGTTCCAATGTTAGCATTCTGTTCCTCAGCACATTACCAACTACTGCAGCCCTGTAATTAAATTTAGTTTCCATTAAATGTGTTTTGAGATTTAAATTAATATATACATTTAAAGTTCTTATACTTGACTTTTTAAAATGTATCACACACCTTACCTCTCTTAACTTGAGAGACAAGAATGACATCACCACTGAGGGCCTTCAGTGACCTAGAGACTTGGAGACTATCTGTATCCAATGTCATTCCTACCACAATATGTGCTGTCATCACCTGCAACAGATAGCATCATCTGAGCGCTGGAAGATCAATTCATGCAAAAGTTTTGGGCATATGATAAACCAAAAGTGGTTTGGCAAACCTGTTTTATGAAAGCAGCAGTCTGCCTAACCTGCTTGCCAACTATTTTACAAATCAATTGTTGGGACTGCTAGAGACATGGATGAACGTTCAAGTATCATATTTTGGTAATATTAATTAACATGACAGTATTCATGGAGGCTGACATGCTGATGCTTGCATAATGAATATTAAAGCAATGAAACAGAAAGAAAAAGAAAGTGGTGGATTGGACCAAAGTGCTGAACAAAGAATGGACCATTTAGAAATTCCGAATTCAACATGGTCTTATTATTAGATCTTTGCATTCTACCATTTTGCCAACAAATCCCATGTTTCATGTTTTGGATCGGTGCATATTTTGTAGTCAACATTTCTGACCTACATATGGTGTTTTATTTTTTTTTTATTTTTGCGGAGGTTGTATTATAGACTAGATAGAGTGTGATTAATTTACTTCAGAATTTGTTACACTGTTTTAGTGACTACACCACACATTCATCAAACACTATCATCCCGAGTTTGAACACATAAATGACAGACTGTCACAAACCTAGGGGAATAGGTATATAAGCCTGTCGTAGTTGAGCACACCACTACTTGCTAACTACTGTCTTGACTACTTCACCATCCACATCAACATATACATGTATATATATATATCCATAGATGATGGATCCATAGTCTAGCTTGGAGTGGCCCAGGGCACTGAGCAGTCCGCCCCCTCCCCCAGCTGACATGGCCTACTGCTGCTCTAAGAATGTCCAAGGCTTTCTGACAAGAAAAGCGTAGAGATTTGATATGAGACACAACAGACAGTTTACGGTCAAAGATGATCCCAAGAAATTTTACGTCCTGTAACACTTTGAGTACCGTGCCATTAACAGAAAAAATGGATGCATACTGACTTCGTAGGAAAACATTTGAAGCCATTTTCTGTCACCGACCTTTGTACAGCGTCAACAGTCACAGTTGAAGCCGGCGTTCGAGGCATAGTAGGGATCGACCTTAAATGCAGAGAGCAAAGTTACCTACATGTAATGAGCACCTGGACAGACTGATTTCAAGATTGTGTAACAGGGTAAGATGCGATGCTCTTCCCTCAATCTTTCCACAACACAACACTTTCGTGGGTTCTAAATCGTTTTTACTGCAACGCCAGTCGATGGTGCTGGCTGTGGCGAAACTCGACCTCACACACTCGCGCTCTTGGTGGAAACTGTGTTCCCACCTCTGCGCTAGCTGTCTCCTCTCATTCTGCCCCTCGCCTCTTCATCCTCCACCCCTCACAAGCACATCCGCGCACTTGCATCCTGTCGATAGTCGATCCCCTCCCGCTCTCCCAATGATACGGGTTTGTCACCCGGCCAGTGATTACCCCCCATCGCCAGCCTGTACCTTCCTTGTGTGTGTATATGCTTGCCATCTTCCATCCTACTTAAATGCGATGTCTCACACTACCATAATTGAATCTATTTTAATGTTGAAAAGAGTTGGAAAAGAATTTGCCACAGGCACGCCCATTTCCTGTTCCTAAAGATAAGACAGGATAGACACTAATCGAACTTGAAAGAAAATTCTTCTACGACCCCGGAAACCTAAAGAGTAAAGATCCACCAGAATACTTCGCTTTCAGGTTGTGTCGTACGCTTTCTCCAAATCAAAAAAACACCCGTAAAACATGTTTGCCGACAAACGCATCCCTCACAAAAAAAAAAAAATAATAAAAAATAAAATAAAATAAAAAAAAAATAAAAAGTGCTGCGGCATTTTCTGAAGCCACACTGCATGTTGAAAAGGAGACCTTGATATTCGAGATGCCAGGTCAGCCGAGCATTTACCATGCATTCTAGAGTTTTGCACAGACAACTAGAAAGAGCGATAGGGCGGTAAGAGTTGGGATCAGAAGGATCCTTTCAGGTTTTGGGATGGGGACCACGACTCTCCACAAGGTAGGGAAACAGACAGCCAAATAAAATTAAAGATGTTTAGAAAGAGGAGAGAGACCAGTGGAAGATGAGTCAGCAACTGATAAGAAATATTGTCTGGGAAATGTGCAGAGTCCTTACACTTCTGAGGGGCCTGCTGCAGTTCAGAGACAGAAAAGGGTTGATTGTACTTTTCGGATTTATCGGAAGAAAAGTCATAGCCAGAAGAGTCTTGTATATATTTAAAGCGCTGGAAATCTGGTGAGTAGTGAGAAGAGGAGTTGTGAGTAATGATGGATGCCAAGGAATTTCAACATCTCGTGCCTATGTGAGGACAGAGTCTCCAGTCTATCAGAATGGTTTGATGCTTAGTCAACCTGGCATGCAGTCAGCAATGAAAAGAAGCAGGTCTGACAAACTGTTTCGGAAGACTTTGCAGTACAACATGGTAATCAGGAAAATGGCACTGTTTGTAAAATATTTTGCAATTTTCCTGTTTCTTGTGCGCCAGAAGCTTTAATGAACTTACCTTCAGTAGGACCTCCTGTTCCATGGCCAGTCTGTTCTTGCCGCAAGTGGGAATCTTGGTGAAAGCGAGATCCGTTGGGATGAACAAAGTCAGATTCTGGTTTCCATCTTTCAGGACACTCTTTGTTATATCTGGCAGCTGCTTTATCAGCTGGTAAAACTTTCTGAAAACATTGTGTGTTCATAGTGCATGAAACCTTAATCTGAGATGGTCACCTACACAACTAAAGTATACTGTTTTTGTATGCTTATCACTCATACAAGTAAGATGCATTGCCAGTACATTTGAAACTCTTATCTGCTGAAGGTAGGTAAAGATCACAGCTTTCTCTTAGTCCATTTCCCAAAAACTAATTATACTTAAAAACAGCTAAAACACAAAGAAATGAAAATCGATGAACCAAAACAGCATTACCATCGGACGTGACAGAACAAAAACACCATCATCAGACTTCACAAAGCCAACTCAAAGTTTGGTTAGGGCACAGGCAGAGAAATAGATGGCCAGTCTGAGAAACACATACATAGAAGGAAGTAATGCAGAGACAGAATAATTAGAAATGGAGTGGTGTCAGTTCGCCTAACTGGCTCCTGGGGACAGAGCTGTTGTATTTTTGTCTTCTCTGACAACATCCTCGTGTTGACTTGTGATTTTGGTTTTTTTTTTTCTGATGAGCCTGCCATCCTGCGTTTGGGATGTAGTGTCGCGTGTCGCTTGCTTCTTCGGGAGAACTTCGTAAGCCAGGGGACGTAATCGTCAGGGTCTGTCGTCACTGGTAATGACGTATGCAGACTTGACGATTGATGCACTTGTGTGGGCTTCTTGTCCGCTTGACCTTTGTTGATCAGTGAACTTTCGTATGTGCTGGGACTCATTCGTCGTTTCAGTGGGAATGGTCCCATTTGTTGGATTTGTTGGATTTGCTATGTAGTACTCCAGCTTGCATGACATGTTTGATATGTGGTCTGCAGATTGTGGTTCATACTGTTTTAGCCTTTGACCTGGTCAACCTATTCTGACGTTAAATCTTATTGTCACTTTTGAAGCGCCTTGAGCTTGTCTATAGGGCACGATAACACGCTATACAAACAAAGTTTATTATTATCATTAAATAGATGCACAGAAAAATGAACAGACTGAGCAGCAGATGCAAGACAGAAGAAGACAGAAAAGGAATGAGAATGCTTTCAGTTGGTCAGAGAATGGCCTCAATATCAATATCAACTAGGGGTTACCTTGCTTCTGGGAGGGACTCCACCATTTGCATGACATCACGATAGATGTAATATAGGAGATTATCGATGACATGGAGCACGCCATTCACGAGCGGGATGTTGGCCTGGACTACACGTGCACGCACTCGACCATTAGATACATAAGCTGGAGAAATAGATGATGTCATGTCAGGAAATACAACTGAAAATTGTTTATGAATTTAAATTGTAATATACTGTAATCTACTTCATTCTTTGTGCAATCTATTTCATGTTTGCTGCTAAATTAGTCTACTTCTAGTGTAGAAAACGTAACAGGCTTGAAATGTGTCTCTCTGCCTTCCTATCTCATGTACCATATTTTTTTCAGTATAAAGGCATGTCAACTCACTGTGACTGTTGCGGCGAGAGAATTTGATAGTCCCCTGCAATGCGCTTATCTCCTCAATCGGTAAGCCATCAGGTATGAAGACTGAGTTACCATCAACCACATGAGCCATATATACCTGTAACAGGTGTTGACTGACATTGTACTTGTAGTATATTTTGGTAGAAGAAAGTAAATAACCAAAAGGAAATTCTTCAATAATACTATTTTAATCTCCCTAACACAAAAATTAAGAAACGTGTTAAAAGTATTTCTGCTGAGTCAACATAAAATGACTTCAGGTCAGGTCAGGTCAATCCCATGCCCGGTCCGGGCGTAGGGGGGACCGTCTGGCAGCAGCAACAGACAGAATTTTCCACCCGGTCCTGTAAAATGACTTCATCGTGTTATAAAATAGATTTTACTTTATGCGACGGTAGAGGCCCAGCATCCCAGAGGAGGGTGTCATTGGCAGGCAACATGTCTGCCATTTGCTTCCTGAAGAAGCTGCTCTATATGGACAGCTGTGCCAGGGCAAGTGCACAATTGGAAGGGCAAAAAAAAAAAAAAAAAAGCTACAACGACAGCCATCAGACAAGGCTGCAAAACAGACTCGTTGCACGCAAGGCTAGAATGACCCCCTGCCAACACTCCACGCTCTCAATTGCTCTACATATGAACTGCCCTCATTAGCCATCTCCAAACTCATCAACACTGACACTAAACCCTTACCAAATTTTTGTTGGAATCATGGTCATCATCATCAACCTCGGATGGACGAACACACAATTTATTTTAAAAGTCTGAATCAGCATATAAAGCATGAAATTTATTTACAGTGGAACCTCGGTTAGCGAACGCCTCGGATAGCGAATTTTTCGGATAACGAACAAAAATTTTGTCAAAAATTTGTCTCGGATAGCGAACAAAATTTCGGATAACGAACAGCCACGTAAACCACACGTAACCGACCAGCATGTCATCATTCGCGCTCGAGACACAGTTACGATCAGTCGTTCTTTATCTCTGCGCATCCTTCTTATTTAGTGATTTTTGTGCTTTATTTTAATAAGATAATCCTCAATCATGGCTCCAAAGAAGATTAAGAGCAATTAATAGTAGGGAGGTAATGACAAGGAAGCGGCCAACAATTGAATTGAAAAAGGAAATGATTTCAAAGTATGAAGGTGTCATGCGTCTGTTGGATATGTCATGTCGTATTACTGAGTTTTACAAAAAAGGCAGAAGGAACAGACACTGGACAAGATTTTTCCTTTAACCTCAAAGCTACAGAAAAGGGAAGTCACCCCCGATTTTATAATGTCACGTGTGCTCATGGAGGGGGATCAAAGCAGTAATTCCACCCCTTCCTCCCCTCACCTCCATCCACCTACGCCGTCTAAACGGCAAGTTTTCTGATGTTTAAATGCTTTCGTTAATGTTTTTATGTTTATTTAACTCCATTTATATTGCATTATAACTGTTCTCATTAAAACAAATACCTATATAGCCTGTAACTTTCAAATATTAGCGAGTCAGCAGGGGCTGGGAACCAATTAAATCTATTTCCTTTATTTCTTATGGAAAAAATTGTTTCGGATAACGAACATTTCGGATAATGAACAGCTTTCCAGAACGGATTAAGTTCGTTAACCGAGGTTCCACTGTATTAGCATTTATGTAGGACCTTATACCATTGTGAGAAGGTCTGTGTTCTCAAAGAGTGGCAGCTGTCCATATTCTGGCATGATGGTGATGTAGGAGTCATTGGGGGAGAATGAAGTGAACAGCTTGTCCGTCCTGTTAGACTCCAGTGTCAGCGCCGGCACAACAGAGCGTGCATGAAAGATTGACCTGTGCATCAGCAAGAAACATATCTTTGGCTAGCTTCTTTGAGGCCAGTTCCTATCTGTCTTGTTTCAATTTAAACACCAACTCATCAACAACTCATTTTCAATAACTAGCATCAGTGCCAGAGTTTATATAAACTGGTCATGCTAATGTGTGGTGGGTAAACAAGTCTTGAGTGTCCAGTTATGCAGTGCTGTTTATGGTATTAAGACCCTATTAAGACCCTATTGGATAGAGTGAAAATACGCTCACTTATAAATTAATGGGTATGGGTAAATAATAATCATAATTATCCTAGCAAGGTTTTATATAATTATATAAATCCAGTCTTAGTACAAAAACTTTATATATACAGGTTTATGTACAAGAATTTTACAGACAAATTAAGTGGAAATTTGACCCTTTCCCTTCTGCCATTCTCTCGATCTCTAGTACCAGCTAACCAAATCGATATATGCACCCGCATGTCAGCATTTATAAAAGTGGAATGCTACCTTAAATATTAAAACAATGATAAACTGTAAAGTACCTCACTTTGTTGAGCATTAATGACACAGAAATTATTGAAAAAAAATAAAGGTACAATAGCAGTAAGCAAGTGAACCAGCTGTTGCAATGAATATCAGAACAAGTCAAATCTTACCATCAGTTTTGAAGGAGAGGGGGAAGAGGGAAACAGTGTGGTTAGAACATATCACTGCCCCCTTCAAATATTTTGGAATAAGCAAGCTTTGTGACAAATACACATTACATGAACCATAAATTTAAAGGTATGGGTTTTATTAGCATATGCAGTCCTACAAAAAACAAAAGTTAGAAATTTTATGATAGCGTGATCTTCTTTTGTGTACTCAAGCCTTACCAAATAAATTTTTTCTCTTATATAAATTCCTTTTAATAATTTAGTGCATCTTAGCAGTTCTTCTTATACCTATAATTATGCTTTAGGCTTCTTGTTTTGAATGTGTGCTTCAGTGTCAGCTGGCATTTATTTTGCAAGGTGGAGGTCAAAGTGTATATGATTGATAACAATGTAGATTCTTTTCGCATCTGTACAAAGGATCAGTGGAAAAAAACGTGTGGGAAATGTAGTTGTAGACCTGCACCACAGAGCTGACATTGGGGTTTTCAAGGCCAGAGGGAGAAAGAAAAAAAGAAAGAGGTAGCATGTAATAGAAGAATTTTTTCAGAGTTGTTACAATCAAACTTTTGACATCTGCAAAGTTCTGTGCTTGAAAGAACCTGTAGGACATGTACTCACATGAAGGACAGATGTGGAAGTGTTGGTGTCTCTACATACGTGGCAATTGTGGCCCAGTTGGCAACAGGGGCAAGAACTCTGTCAATAATGTGTATAACTCCATTGTCGGTCCTGATATCTGGTTGCACAAGTTGCGCCCCATTGATTATCAGCATCTGGGTATGAGCAAGAATAATATACATTGAAGAAAAAAAGATATTAAAAATTAATCCACCTCTAAAAGCAGACCAATTTTAAACTGGTTCACAACTGATCTGTACACATACATGCCTTACAATAATACAGAGCTAAGGTTGAAAAAATATTGGTGGCATCTGTGATAAATGCTAATCTCAGTTTAAATGTAAAGTTGGAGCACACTTTAATACAAAGTGGTCATCTATAAATGCAAAAAACGATAGATTTTTAAAATGTAAACAAGACATACATGCGGCAATTAATGTAGAAGTCAAATACGAGGGTTGTTAAAAAGTTCTAAGCCTCATTTAGGAGGAGTTCCAGAAACAAGACAGTTTTTTTCCACTTTTTCCATAGAGTCCTCATTGACATAAAGCATTTGGTCCAACGATGTTCAAGCATTGTAATCTTATCACGAAAGAAGATGGCGTCCTGGTCCTCCAAAAATTCCTTACAGCACATATGGTCTCATGACGTTTTTCAAAATGGTGACCACGTAGGTGGGATTTGAGTTTAGGAAACAGGTAAAAGTCAGATGGAGCTAAATCATGTGAGTGATGGGGGATGGGGCAGCAATTCAAAGCCACAGTTGGTTGTTTCAGCTATTGCAACCTGAGAAGACTGAACGGGCGTTTTATCCTGGAGCAAGAACACACCTGTTCCCAGCTTACTTTTGCGTTTCGACTTACCTTCTTCAATTAGTTGTGTTAATTCTGATGCATAGTACTGTATAGTAATAAGTTTTCCTTGTTCCACATATAGTCTATCATAATTGCTCCTTCAAACAGAAGCCATCACTTTGCTAACAAATGCTGCCTGTTTGAATTCCTTCGGGGGTGGAGAACCACAATGTTTCAACTGTTTGTGTTGAATCTTTGACTCAGGTTCAAAGTGATGAATCCAGGTTTCATTTGAGTTACTAATCTGTGGTGGAAATTCTCAGGGTCAGCTTGGAAGCGAATCAGAAGTGTCCTGGAAATAGCAACCATTTTCAGCTTCTTCTCTGATGTCAGCATTCTTGGGACCTATCCTGCAGACAGGTTGCTCATCCCCAAGATCTCAGTTAAAACAATGCTGACTAAACCAGAACTATGGACTTAGCTATCTGCTGGGCAGTAATGTCATCCTCCATGTTGGGCTTTTCAACGCCCAGTCTGTATCGTCAGCACAACAGTCACTGAAGCGTGTTGATATTGCAGAGTTTGTAACAGATCTCCACCGCGATATATTCATCATCACCTCAGTGAATTAAACATCAAGGCGACGACAACGTGTGTCGATCTCACTCCAGTTGGATACTGTCTAAAGTCACTCCCACGTCCTACACGTGGAAGCGGCGTTGCTATTATCTACAAATCATCACTTGCCAAGTACCTGTCTTTAACTTCTGCTTTATCGTTCCCACATACATCTTTTGAATGTGTACAAGTCTCTTTTCGGCTCCCTATTGCTCAATATACCTGTTCTGCATCTGTATACCCCCTCCGAGTGCTAAGAACAAACTCATAGCCTCTAAATTTTTCTCAGAATTTCATGATGTGCTGGACTATAGCTATGCTTTCAGTGGACCTGCAGTGCTTCTTGGAGATGTTAATGTCCATGTTTGACAAGTCTCATTCTGACACAATAAAAATGTCAGAATTGTTGCACACTTTTCGTCTCGCTCAGTCTGTTTTGCAGCCCACTCATAAAAAAGATCACCTATTGGACTGGGTCATGCATCGACCTGGTGACCAGTTAGTGCAGGCAGTTGATGTTTCTCAAGATCTCACGTCTGATCATTACTGTGTGTTGATTGAACTTGATCAGAGATGCCCAACATCGGCGCCAGTTTTTAGACTCGCTCGTTCGTTATGCAGTGTTAATATAGTCGCATTCAAAGCACAACTGCAAGTGGCCCTGCTTCTGCTGAGCTGCTCTGCTCTGCTGAACAACTTGCGTAGAGTTGTTGATGACTATGCCCCAGTGTCTCGACGTCTGATGCGCCAGTCCAGATATGCACCTTGGTATTTCTTAGGTCCATGTTGACCTCCGTGACCTAAAGCGTACTCGCCGGAGAGCTGAGCGTGTTTGGCGAAAGATTGGACTCATCATCCACAAAGAGCCTAACAACGCCGCCAAGCGAATCGTTGCAAATTGTGTCAACAAGACCAAGACATCATATCTTCAGGCCCAAATAATAATTGCAGCTCCTCCAGAAAATGTTTTTACAGTGGAACCTCGGTTAACGAACTTAATCCGTTCTGGAAAGCTGTTCGTTATCCGAAATGTTTGTTATCCGAAACAATTTTTTCCATAAGAAATAAAGGAAATAGATTTAATGGGTTCCCAGCCCCTGTTGACTCGCTAATATTTGAAAGTTACAGGCTATATAGGTATTTGTTTTAATGAGAACAGTTATAATGCAATATAAATGGAGTTAAATAAACATAAAAACATTAACGAAAGCATTTAAACATCAGAAAACTTTCCGTTTTGACGGCGTGGTTGGAAACAGGTGTGGGGAGGATGGGGTGGAATTACTGATTTCCCCTCCATGAGCACACGTGACATTATAAAATCGGGGGTGACTTCCCTTTTCTGTAGCTTTGAGGTTAAAGGACAAAACTTGTCCAGTGTCTGTTGCTTCTGTCTTTTTTGTAAAACTCTTCGGTAATACGACATCACATATCCGACAGACGCATGCCACCTTCATACTTTGAACTCATTTCCTTTTTCAATTCATTTGTTGGCCGCGTCCTTGTCATTACCTCACTGCTATTAATTGCTCTTAATCTTCTTTGGAGCCATTATTGTGGATTATCTTACTAAAATAAAGCACA
The DNA here is from genome assembly GCF_003073045.1 of Pomacea canaliculata. Classification (NCBI taxonomy): domain Eukaryota; kingdom Metazoa; phylum Mollusca; class Gastropoda; order Architaenioglossa; family Ampullariidae; genus Pomacea; species Pomacea canaliculata. The sequence goes on along the minus strand of NC_037591.1, from coordinate 18,701,132 downwards.
AAAATCACTAAATAAGAAGGATGCTCACAAATAAGGAACGACTGATCGTAACTGTGTCTCGAGCGCGAATGATGACAAGCTGGTCGGTCACGTGTGATTCACGTGGCTGTTCGTTATCCGAAATTTTGTTCGCTATCCGAGACAAATTTTTAACGAAATTTTTGTTCGTTAACCGAAATATTCGCTATCCGAGGCGTTCGCTAACCGAGGTTCCACTGTACTTACTCAATCGAATGACTGGAATAGCAGGGCATTGCCGGTGCCCACTGTCTAAACTGCTTCTCGACTGTCGCAAGTGTTTTGTGACTATTTTGCTAACAAGATTTCGGACATTCAGTCACTCGGTGCCTGCCAGCATCTCCTGTGATATTCTTCTTGGATGCTCTCTGACCAAATTTCGACCAGTCTCTGATGCTGATATAAACGGGATTATTCTGAAAGCCAAGCCAACATTTTGCCAGTTAGACCCCAATACCCACAAGTCTTCTTCTTGACTGCTTAGATATTTTATTTTCGTCTATTACAAACATTGTAAATGTCATCTTGTTATCATTTTTTTCATTTTCATTTAAAAATGCCTTGGTGAATCCACTTCTTAAGAATTCCACGCTTGATGTCAATGTGTTGAACTATTATCACCAAATTTTCAACTTGTCTTCTCAAAAAATCATAGAGAAAGTAGTTTTGATACAGCTCTGGGCCTACTTACAGAATACAGACCTATCACAGTACTGAAAATTGAAGTGACCACCGACGTATTATCAGCCCTTGACAGTGGTGAGGTTTCTGCCTTCACTCTACTGGACCTATCTGCTGCATTCGACACCGACGACCACTCTTTGCTTTTTCATAGACTTCACACCCTCTACTGGATTTCTGGATCTGCATTAGCATCGTTCAACTCCTATCTCACTGATAGGACGCAGACTGTGTTTGTTGGTCAAATATCTCGCCCTGCTACACTTTCTTGTGGCGCCCCTCAAGGCTCAGTACTCGGCCCAGTTCTACTTATTCTGTATATGAAACCACTTTCATCTTGCATCCAGTTTCACAAAGTTTCTCATCAATCAAATGCTGATGAGTCTCACTCTGCTACCAGCACCATAGAAGTCTGTATTAATGAAGTCAAAGACCGGATGGTGACAATGATGATAAAACGGAAGCCCTCCTATGTTCGAGAAGAAGAAATCCATCTTAATTCGTGTTTGTCTACCAAATCACATCAAGGTGGGCGAAACAAACATCACCTTTGCGTCCTTCGTCAGCAATCGGGGATTCATTGTCACTTCTGACATGACTCTTGCTAAACAAGTTACAGCTGTCTGTCAGTCTGCCTATTATGATCTACGCAAGATCAGCACCATCCGTTACACTCTGTCTACTCGAGCTACCAACATCTTGTCTGTGTGTTTGTTTTATCCAGACTTGATAAGTGCAACTCCTTGCTTGCTGCACTGAATACCTTCTTCAAAAACTCCAGAAAGTAAAGAACGTTGCTGCTCGTCTGGTGCTTAGAGCAGGAAACGGGACCACGCTATCTCTCTACTTTGTTTTCTACACTGGCTTCCCATCCATTCTCGCACCCAGTACAAACTGTCCGTGCTGTGTTTAAATGTCTTTGCTGGCACCTGCCCTGATTATTTCTCTGAATTGCTTTTCCCTTACATCCCAGCTAGACAACTCCGCTCCTCGTCTGATGATCGTCTCCTTACTCTTCCTGTCACCAGAATAACAAGATATGGCCACAGGAATTTTAGTTATTGTGCAGCGAAACAATAGAACTCTCTCTCCCTTTCCATATCCGCCATCTACCCACTATTGAATGCTCTAAACGTGCACCGGAAACTCACCTCTTCCGTAAACATTACTCCTAACACCCTTTCCCATAATTGTAGTCCTTTTTCACAACCTTCCTTTTGCAATATGTTAATCTCAGCTCGTGTTCTTGTTATTTGGTTCCTCTTTTTCTTTTGAGTTTTCTGTATTTGATTTTATTCTTCGTTTAGTACTGTTGTTTTTTACTTTTATAGCTCATATATTATTTGTTTTCCTGTCCCTCGTATGCTGTCCATGTTTCGTTATTGTTCTTAATTGCTCCTTTGAAGTGTGAGTATGCGCTTTACAAATTTTGCATTTTCTTCTTCTTCTTACTCTTCTTCTTCTTATTCTTCGAAAGCCTAATGTTAATGGCATCAAACTGATCATGTGATTGAGGATTTTGGACGACCTGACCGAAGGTCATCTTTGCTGACACTGCCTCGCTTGAATTCAGCAGCCCACTTGTTCACAGTTGCATAGGAAAGAGAGTCCCCAGAAAGTTTCTGTATTACGTTCTCATTGATTTCCTTGGATGTCTTACCTTTCTTTTGCATATACTATATGCCTACTTAGGCCTCTGTTTTGTCCATTTTTAGATTTTTTGCCTTTACCTTTTTACCTTTACCTTTTATCTTTACCTTTTTATGGGCAACAAAATTGTTCAGCTGTGACTCTTCTTAACACTTAAAAGTAGTTAACGACTGTCATATACGTTGGACATTACAGTACAATTCAATGTCATCTGTCAAGACCGACATTTGTTGATACCACACTACAGAAAAGATCTGCAGTGAAATTACACTATAATGTAATGAATATTGTCGACATACATATGACATTACACTGTACGCAACCTTGAGATGGCCACGTCTTGTCAATATTTTGTAGTGAGGACACATTCTCGCATTTGATTGCTAATGTTGAAATGTGTACTCACCAAGAACTCTTGCACAGAAGTCAGGACACTAAAATCTGACATCAAGTTCTTGTATCATAACGTCATACCACACTTACCTCCCCTTTCTGAGTTTTGAATGTGTTGAAATATATTGGCAGTCCTGGGCCCAAGCGTGATGGAAGAATGGCTGTTGAGCTGGATGGCAGGTCAGATTGCAGATAGAGTCCATCCACTATCACCAGATATAAATTGAACAATGAAGATCTTTTAAATAGTATTACAGTTTAATTGCTGTTATGTCCAGGATTAGGCTGCACCTCTTTAGATATGTAAATATGTAAATGTGTCTGTGGTTGTCCCTGTTAGTTGGTCCTATGGATAAAATCTATGCATAAAAAATCCTATGGATAAAATATACAAACGCTCATGGAATTCAGTGGATTAGCCCATTCAATAGGGATTTATCCACACAGTTTAGCTGTAGCGATGAAAATGTTTGCATTCACCGGTGCAAACTGTGTAGGAAGAGTTAACTTTTTTTGATGTTGTATTTTCTGACCAGCTAATCAGCAGCTGTGGTTTCCATGGACTACTATAGGGATACACAAGATTTTTAACAACCTTGAACTTAAAAATCAGGTTTTGAAATCAACCTTGAAGCCAACTGAATAAGCCTACCTGGACACAAGCTGTAGCTTCTAAGCATATGAACAAATGATAATTCCTATCCTTGTACTTGTGTTACATGTGAACAGATGGTAGTAAATGAGTAGTAAACATATTTTCACATGAAGTTTAAGTGATCTGGGATCATATATATCTTTCTTCATGGAGTCTGTTATATCAGTGTTTTTGTGCTTTATGATGACTTTGCATGTATCTTTGTATCATGTGTATCTTATATATCAACTTAGAATAATGTGTTTCTACTTCTGGTACAAAACAAACATATTTACTGTGTGTGTGCCTCTGATAATCATTACTGGAGGAATTTTTTAAACTCTTCGTGTATAGTTCACACCTGAGAATGCCTTCATAGCTATAACGCAATTAGATAGATACATCCCTATTAATTGACTTACGTGTGAGTGTAACTATATGGGTGTGTAAGTTGTAAACAAATTTTGCTTAGCTTATTATGCGAGCTCCCATCAAAGTTTCTTTGTTGAGAACAGAAGCAGGCAATATCCATTAAACACAACAAGACTGACCCATTGTCGGAGTTTGCTAGGCGCTTCATTGGTTCCAATATTGGTATTTCCTTGGTTACAGTATTGGCCCAAGATTGGGAAAAGTGCCCCAGCATTGGCCCTAGATTGGTGTAAGACTTGGCAAATCGAGGCATTCCATTAGCACCAATGATTGACCCGACTGGGTTAAACCTGGCGTTTCATTAGCAACAATGTAACACCCAGCTTGGCCCAATGTATAAAATATGCGACTAATCCTGGGCAAAGTATGGTCTTCCAGGATTCCAAGGAAACCTCAGGTTTGGGCTAATGTTGGCCCAGTTATGTTTGTCTTGGTATTAAGTCCCCATCAGCCCTCTTCCCAACCCTTTATTTTACTTCCTATAGCGCCTAATGCTATCTGTAAAACGGTGTACTTTAGTTGACAAGGTAGAACTAGACTAACATTAACTGTTCACTTGTGAGTTGTTTTTCGTGTCCATTTTCAATCAGCAACAACACTATTCTTGCATTCAGATGTCTTAACCAGGACAACACAGTACAGTCAAATCTCCCTACTATGCCACCCCGCTACTATGCCACTCTCGGTATTATGCCACTTTTGCTCGGTCCCGACTATAAATTCAATGTAAAAAAAAATTTACTATGCCACCCCTACTCTCGCTACTATGCCACTTTTTTGTGATTGTTAAAAGACACAAGTTGTAAAATTCCGCGCAGTGCTCGATTATTATACTCTATGGTAGTGTGGGACATCGCAGTTAGGTGGATGGAACCTAGCACGCACACAGGGAGGGTGGAGGGTGGCGATGGGAGTAGGTCGCTGGCCGGGTGACAGTCACGTGACAGAGGGAGAGCGGGAGGGGGTCGACTAGCGACAGGATGCAGGTGTGCGGATGTGGTTGGGAGGGGTGGAGGATGAAGAGGTGAGGGGGAGAATGAGAGGAGACAGCTAGCGCCAGCCGACTATTCTTGAGAGCTTTGGACTGACGGGTGACTTGAGCAAATAAAGCCGTTTTTACGAACCCTCCGTATTATGCCACTCTCGCTACTATGCCACTTATGCTCGGTCCCGGTAGGTGTGGCATAGTAGGGAGATTTGACTGTAAATATAAATATTAACCATTTTATTTTCTATATACATGTACATATAGACAACACCCCTTCGAAAGAAAAAAAGCACACAACTATATTAAATGCAAACATGTTAATACATCTAGCTGGTTCACATTTCGCTGCAAAATCTCAACTGAAGATAAAATTTCCTCCTTTTGTTTTTGAAGTTCTTTTAAAAATACAAATAAAATCTGGTACTTCTAATTCTCTCAGTATACAGACAGACAGAGCGAGCACTACGCTACCGATTAGCTGAGCTCAAGATTAAGAGCAGAAGAGCTAGTGGTAGCAGTAACTGCAGCAGTAGAAACGATAATAGTGGCTCCATTGATATTAAAGGTGTGATATCTCAACACAGTATGACCAGGTTCGAAGAAAGGAATAAGGCTAGCATTGGGAGCAGTAGTTTTATATCGCCTATATCTACTGATATCTGAAAAAAAAACCCCACCACAAACCGCTGAGGTTGGTCTTTAACGGGTTTGCCAATCTTCCGATCGCAGATCGTGTTGCTCGCGCACCGCGAATGCTAGCGTTGGTTTGGGAGATGCTTGGTAACGGGCTAAGCCAATGTTACAAACTTTTCCCAAGATTGGCCCAGTTTTGTATTTGCTGGGCAAAGATGTATGACATTGTTGTATATTCAATATAAGCACACTGACTAACTCACCTGAAGCATACACAATGATTTTCTCTAGTTGCTTGGGGTCATCGGAGTCCACAGCACACCACCTCGCATTAGCCTGGAATGTAAAGAAGGCCTCGCTTGTCGCCAGGAACACAGTGATGTTCTCATCTTCAAACAGCCCTGTCAGCTTGTGTGACTCCAAGACACGTGCCATCTTAATGTGGACAGAACAAAAATAAACAGCAAAAAAAAGTGCATCAAATTGCAAAATGTTACAAAAACAAACATGATTTGTTGTTTACTGACGTTTATTACTGATGTTTAAATATATAAACATGTATCCATTGACAAAACCAATAAAATTAAATTGCCGTTTCCTTAACACTAATTACATGTCATTTATTAAAATTTTTATACATGTAATCAGTGTGATTTTGCTTGTTAGTTCTTCTGTATGAAGAGAAAGAAGAGGACGATTGACAGTACTTGCCGAGGTGCTATAGATTGAAAGAGTAGAGATAAATCTGTCACAATTAATGACCAGTCGGATCAGACTACCAGGACTAGACAAAGGTGTAGAAAACCAGTTTTCTTCTTTAACGCCATAAAGGCCTCTGGTCGGTGATACTTAATAGTTGTCCATAAAATGAGAGAGAGAACGAAAAGAGAAGGAGTAAAAGGACTGGAGTTGGGTAGATTTAACAGTGGATACACATCCATTGTCCTCCAACCCCGACACACGAGAGTTTTTAAAGATGTCTGCATGATTTGTATACACTCGTATAGATGTATATATTTTATTCATACGATTTGTCTCTTTACCTTAATTTTATTTCATTATTACTTACATTATCTTTTTTGCTTGTGTGGATGCAAGTGGTTGAGTTAGTGGTGTTTTAAAGTTTAACAAAGTATTCCATTGCGCGATCGGATCTGTTACAGTTCTATCTCTAGTCTTTATCATGTCACTGTCACGTTTGGTGTGGTCTGTAGGCAAGAAGGCAACGGGAAAAACCTGAGTGGAGATGTTTGTGTGGAAGGAAGGAATGTTACACGTGATGCACATTCAGCTAGGTTATAATGTTCATTTGTCACATATGGATGGACTGGCATTGTCTCTGGACTTGTCAAAGACTGCTAAATGTTTTGACTGCATATGTGCTCGCGAATGCAAATCTGCTGAGTTGTGAGACAGGCCACGACAATTATGAATAGTATTATGTAAGCTTCTGTTTATTCTTTAAATTTTGAGTTTAAAATGGAATTAAGCCTAAATGTGTAATTATTCCAAAATTTTTGTTGATAAGAGGTTCTCTTTCGGGAGGCAATGTGGTGGCGGTGGTGGTGGTGGCTGATGGGGGCAGTATTCGTCTCTCGCTTAGGACGCATCACACACTTGCTCCAGCCCTGCTTCTGTCTGCTCTCACAAAAATAATAACAATCTGTGATTTGGCTTACATTCATTACCAGGCCTGCTGAATTTAGTCCCAGCGAGCATTCGGGCTTAGGAGGAAGGCTATTCCTGTGTGAAAGTCTCACGAGTGGCAGTGTTGACTGACTTGCAGACACCTCTAAAAGAGACGGCTATAGTCACCTGGGTCCGGTTGCACTGCTCGGGCGTAAAGCCTTAGTCTGTACGTAACAGGGGTATAGTACCCGACCAACTTTACGACCGCTGCATTGCTCCTGACTAAGCGAATTTTAGTCTGGAGCTAGGTCGTAACTTTAGTCCAACCAGAGGGTAGGCGTAGCAACAGACTAGCAAGTGACTAACTTATGAGCGTCCACAACAACTCAGTTTTCGTTTATGAGTTTTGGAGTAAAAGCATAGGACGACGATGTGATTTGTTGTTGTTGTTGTGTTGTTGTTGTTGTTGTTGTTGTTGTTGTTGTAGATGAAAGTTGTATCCCTTTACAAAATGGCTCTTAAACTTGTTAATCATTATCGTGAACCACAACAAAATACGGCGAAATCGAGCCTTCGAGGTCATATATTCGATGCTTTCGATTCTATTCTTATAGAGATGTTTTCAAATAGTTGCAGGAGATACGATCAACATACGTAAGTCGACAGTTTACCGAACAATTCACCGTGTTTCTAAGGCTCTTGGAAAGCGACTAAATATGTAAAAATTGCCGAGCCGGAGGGAGGCAAAAAAGCAGAAATCCTAATTTTATGCAATCGCTGGATTTCCAAGACGTGTTTGGGTGTGTAAATGGCACCAATATAAAAATACAGGAACAATCTGAGCATGAAAATGAATAAAAAAGGTTATCATTCAATAAATGTACAGCTAGTTTGTGATAGTGGCATAAATATAATTAACTGAATTGTCAAGTATTCTGGAAGTTCTCATGACGCTAGTATTTTGACTGCGTCGAAGCTTTACCGAGATTATGAAGTACATATCCGATCAGTCACGGAATAAACTCGGGAAACAATTGAAAGTTTCAACGGTGTGCTGAAAAGACGCTTTCCTTGCCTTTCAAAGAAACATCAAGGAATCATAGGTTTTGGAAACAATGTTTTTACATTATATTTGAATGTTGTGTCCACATGAAGGAAGAGAAAATTATCATAATTGCCTTATGATTAGCGTTTTTTCCAAGTTAATGTCGGACATGTCAATAAATTAATACATTATATTTCGCACAAATAACAAAGAGCAGAAAGTAATGGACATGTTTGATTGTGTGCACACGTGTCTCTTCACTAAAGCTTTTGCATGTGTAATACATGTATACCTTTCAAGCCATGTTTCCCACAAAGAAATATATTAACATATGTTTATATACTTGTAAGCTTTTTCTCATGTATACTGTTAAGTTTTGATACTTACTAATTTGGTTGCTTTCCTTTTCTAGGTTTAGCAGTTGTTGTGTGCCCATGTCGTTTGTACAAATATGCAGAACATATAACAGATGATTCATTTTTGCCTTTCTGCAGGTACAGTCCAAAGAGAGCTGTGGTTATCATCATGGTATGCGTAGTATTGCACAAGCATAGTATGCTAAGTATCGTGTACTACAAGCTCCCAGACCACCTGGATGATGAGCATGATGTGAGAATCATGATGTTGAAATAAGGAGGTTAACCAGCCTGAAGTGCAAGAACAAAGCAAGATTCCCTTGTTCACAGATCCTTCTCTTAGAGCTTTCATAATTGATGGTAAAGTACAATTTATTTGTATGCACAATTTCAAAGTTATAATTAAGATGAAGCTGTTACATGTTAGATAGATGTGGGAAGAGAATGATCCCAGAGTACTTTCTGAGTAGTGTTCAAACAAAACAAATTGTTTGCACTCTGAGACTGGTGCTGCAAATGTGAACCGATGTAAACATTTACACATTATGTAGAACAACGACGAAAGCAGCCTCTTGGATAACATCGCAGTTAATCACACGACTGACCACGCTCAAGACAACGTCAATGGCGATCCACATTTACGACCAAGCAGAAGACCGTTAAAAAGCGATAAGCTTCAGCGACTGGAGTTGGTGGCGCGCGAGATATAAAACGCAGAAATAGCCCCCATCACGCTGACACGAGCGGCGTACTGCATGAGGATGAATAGCCATATTGATCTGAGGTGTTTAATAGGATCAATCCTTTATTAGTATTGTAGTCTCACTGCTCATTCGTGCCTTCGTTTATTTGTTTAGGAGTATGTTTGCGTTTATATACATATACGTACATGTGCCTCCAAACACACACTTTTTAGAGAAAGATTTTATCAATATCAACTTATTATGTTTCGTCCACAACAAAAGCAGCTTCAGTATTTTACACTTGATCATGAGTGAAACGGAGTATCCAGAGTATCCGTGTTGGTGTGAACCAACCATACAACACTAATCGGATCTGTTGACCGGAAGACGAGTTTAGACGACGACTAGACCAGCAGCAGACAGACTTTCTTTCCAAGCAGTTCTGTGGCGAAACACTAGAAATGAATCGGCTTGAGCCGTACAGGCATTTTCAGGCAAACAAGAGCAAACATGCACAACACATAAGCTCACGTCAAACTTGCATGTCAGCTATCTAATTTTCTATTTTTATGATCACATGTCTTTTTTAGAAAAAAAAATTATATTTGATGAGCATGTTACTTGTTCTTTCTGCGTACTATTGTCTACCAGTCGTAGCATAACAAGATGTGTTAACAGAGGGTGTTAGTAACGACCAGAAGCTATTAACGTCGTGCAAACAAATGCATTATATGAGCACTGTGCGTCCTAAACAAATAATATTATTCACTATTACTTCTGCATTTTTCTTTAATCTGCGTTTATTTGTAACTGAGTTTGTTGTTTTTGCTGTTTCTTTGGATGAAGCCTTCTGGATTCAATTTTCATCTAGAGACTGATATCTTTCTCGGTTTATGACGGACACCACAAACATTCGTGACTTACAGTGAAGGCGATTAATTTGCAAAGAAACGAGGATTCGTTTAGGGTAAACCACTTAGGACACCTGTCTAAAACAGAATTCATATTCTTTGCTTTGCTTTTTAGTTTAAGGCAAGGAAGGAGGAACATATTTTTCAATTAATGTTTTACTTTTACTGGTAAATTAGAAGAGCTGTTGTGAAGAAGAATCAGACTGAGCCTTTTACAGCACTACAAGGTATAGCAGTTCTTGTTTGATTGGTCAGCCGCACACTGGGAATATTACGAATGGCTGACTTCTTCCTCTTATTTTTTTTCTTGTTTTAGTTTTTAACGCCTTTCGCCCAGAGCGTTTGCCGGGAAGACATCTAGTGGACGGAATGGCTAGAAATGCTAAGAGCGGCTGCTGAAGCAAGTAGCTTATGAAACAGTGGAAGCAGTAGTCTGTTTCGGCTTTTACGGTGTATTTTATTATGAGACATTTGACACGAGAATTACAGGCCTTATTCGGGTGAGTAGATCTTTTTTAAGCGTGTTCTGTAGAAGCTACCACTAAATTCATTTTTATAAGAATTGGAACAATTTTGCTTCTCAACAGAAAAGGGTTATAATTAACAGTATATTTTAACAACATCTAACATCATTCACACCTAACATCTAGTTTACATGTAACAGGTTTCTGTCTAACTCATAAAGTCTCATTCTATCGTATGCTACTGTGCTTCCTCGAAAATAAGATCGCGTCTTATATTAACTTTTGCTCAAACAGAGGAATAAGGGTTATTTTTCAGATGCATTTTTCGTGTACAAAATTCTACAATTGCTTAAGTACAAAAATATACAGCTATTCTAATAGTCATGTCATCTTCTGAAACATTATCATAACTTTCCAAACTGAATTTCTTGCGACTTTATTTCACGTCGAAGCACTGTCCGGTTATAATATAAGTTATAATTTATTTTGAGCATTAAAATATTAATTTAACACTTCCATCGTTTTCTGCAGAGGAAGAGCGAAATCCGTTCGTTTTGCTAACGCCCTTAAGTAGTGTTTATATTTGGCATACTGCTTATGTCACGAGCATTCTGAAAAATCATTCTAGGGCTTAAAATTCCATCAAGATATAGCATTAATAAGAAATTACCAAGAACTACATCCGTGAAATGACGCTTGAGTCCTGACCTCCAAATTAGCTAAAAGTGACGGGTAGCTGTGTTGTTTGTTTCTCACCAAAATAAAATGATGAGTAATGCATCAGTTCTACATAACATCAAACCAGTTTTTAATGCAATATATAAATATATGAAGAAACATACAAGATGCAAAAAAAAAAAAAAAAAAAAAAAAAAAGAAGAGTAGGAGGAAGAAAAAGAAACAGAAGAAGAAAGAAAGAAGAACAAGACAAGTGGAACTTCGAGGATGATGATATATTGCATATATCGCCCGGACAAAACTGTCCTTTCTAAACAGTGCTGCGGTGATTCGGTGTTCCTCATTCGAGGAAATAATTTACAATTCTTAATAGACGGGTTTAAGGGTTTGAGAAATCAATAATCAATCTCGTCATCTCCCTTCTAAGTCTGATGAAAAGTGCCGACGTGTGGTTATGGCCGACGAAATAGCCAAGAAAGTCGCAGGGTCACGCGTGCTCCCTGTGTAATACCAATCACTTTACTACAAAAACTGTGACGTAATCGATTTAACAGGTCCACCGAAATGACGCCAGGACGAAGCAAGTCACGCAAACACAAAAACTGATGACGCATTCATCCATTAGGGTCTGTTCGGAACCACAAAGAGTCAGTCAGCCTAGAATGCGATGATGTACTGGACGTTGTGGCAGAGATCACCTAGGAATTAATTTCAGAGAAGAGGATCAGACGAAAAGAGGTACAAAGGTCATGCTTCATTTTGTAATTTTGTTCTAGGACAGAACTTCCTTCTGCTTTTGGATATGAACATTCATTGATCATTGTCATTTCCGCTCTTGTGTATGCCTCGTGGAGAGATCACACAATCATTAATTCAGAGAGCAGACGAAGAATTTCTGGATTTCATTGATCAATCGCTTTGCAATCTGGTGTGTGACGAAAGCCTCGTGCATGAAAAACGGTTACTGCGGCCGAAGAAGTGGCTTATTAAAACGCTCTCTTCCTTTCATTCTTCCTCTTCGTTTACGATATTACATCCTGTCTGGTGGAATCGACCTTACCGTTAAACCGAGTTTCTCAAACAGCGTTCCAGATGGTTTAGTATAATTTCACCTCCAAAAACGCCGCGGCCATTAATTCTTTGTCGCGAAATGGGCGTTAGTGAAATAATTGATGTCCCTCGTCGTCACCCTTTTATTTACTTTTTTACGAGTGGGAGGATGCTCAGGTAAATTTCTTTCTCATAACAAGATGATTACACAAGAAAACGAGACAAAAATCACATTACACATCAAGTTGAAGCAATCAGCAAGTGGCTCAGTATTCCGTACTCACTGAGAAGGAGATAATTGGTCTCAAACTTATACTATTTCATCTTTCTCTTTATCAAATGGTTGTAACAAGACCAAGGAGCACAGGCCTCGAAGTCACAATTATCCAAGTTTACGCGCCACCGCATGAAGACTAAAAAATGGAACATTTGTATGATAACATGGTTATAAGGATCGACCAAGACTCTTTCCGACCAGGGGCAGGAACGGTAGGTTACACCGTGCAACACAATTTTTGTAACATATAATCAGAAAGGTGGCTTATAGTAAATTTAGTGTGCTGAATTCAAATATGATACCCTTTTTATGCCAAGTAAGGTTTTCTTGTTATCGGGAATAATGTAACCGAAATATGTAATCCACTGACAATGACAATGACAATGACCAAATTTATTTGTCCCAGAGGACAGTTGAACAGGGGAAGGTGCTCTAGTCACAAAGTAAAAGAAAGAAAAAATAAAGTACGTTGCAAGGTGCATCATTAAAAGATGTCAACATTGAAAAAATATTGGCAGATAAAAAGAAAAAGGTTATGGGCAAGTGACAATCACATATATATATATATATCCCCCCAAAAAACAAACAAACAAACTTACACCAAGGATATTCATGTGCTGGCCTACAACATCACACACGGTACACGGACGTTTCGCCGCCGGACGTTTCGGAGTCGGACGTTTTGCCGACCGGCGTTTCGCCGCCGGACGTTTCGGCGCGGGGCACTTCATTTCGGCATTTCACGCGGGACCTTTAGCCGAAGTCAAGTGTGTGACGCCCCTTTAGCTCACACATTTCTCTCGCCATTGTATCAATGTATCAGTGAACTCTCTCTCACTATCCCTCCTCATGTGAACCGTTAGCTCACACATTTCTCTCGCCATTGTATCAATGTTTTTTCTCAAAGCTGTTGCGCATAATCTGTGACAATCAAAGTGAACTGTCTGTGAAGTCTGTGTGTAAAATTTGTTTGAAATAAAGAATTATTGTGTAATCTAGTAGTTACTTTCATTCTTTGAGAAGTAAGTAAGCTCTCTCTCTCTCTCTGACATAATGCGGCGAAACGTCCGTCGGCAAAACGTCCGCACACGATCACACACACCATTGAAATTCATCTGAGGTTGAGCAGCTGGACTGTAGATGACACAAACGATTTCAGGTGCCTATTGCTTTTACATGTATAATGTTTACCTGAGCTTAATAATGCTAATTCTCTCGTAGTACGTATTCAGGTATTGACAAAATGCGTGAAGCTTTCCTTACCATTTGTTGGTCACAGCAAGAAGCTAAATTCCTCTGTGGGATACCGATTATCATAGAACAGATATGGACAATGCTGTTCAGACTATTCCTATCGTGGACAGGGAAACCAGCATACAAATGAAAAATATAAAAGACTTGAAATAAACTACTGGTAGAAATGGCATAAGATTTCTTGACTAACATTTAACTCCAGAAAGTTCTCGTGTCACCACTGTATAAAAAGTGCTAAGGCATTACCACGATCTTTCATATGTTGCTGCAAAAGAGTCAACAATGCAGTATCATCAGAGAACTGAACTGACTGAACACTATAAAAAGCGCTTGTCCTTGTCTTGTCATACACCAATAAGCTGTAATTAACTAACTGCTTTTTTACAGATCGTTGATTAGACTGGGACAATTTTTCAAAATTTCATAACAAAAATGACTGAGCAGTACTAAATCTAAACAATCCAGACAATTTCTGCTGTCTACGGACAGTTCATATCAAAGACACTGACCTTAGTAGGTTGTGCCTATCACAAATAATTTGAAAGGAAGCTTGGTGACCAAGATAAGAGGTGGCTACAGCACATCATCTGTGTGTCATCTACCATTCATCTCACACAGTGGCTGAAAGGCAAGAGTAGAATGCCATTCGCCATTCCGACAGTATGGAGAGACAAAAAGAGACCACAATACTCACTGTTATTTCTGCTTCACAAATGCCAAAGGTTTCTCCCATGAACAGAAAGATAACGTTCTGCATCCAGATATACCTTCTACAATAAAACTTGTGCCTTATGGCCCCACTCTAATCATGAGCAGCCTGAAGAAGTCAAAGAAAGCGATGTCGATTTTCAGTCAAAGTCGTCTGTTGATGACGAAGACGAATACTATAAAATTGATAATGATCAGCCTCGTTTAATCAATCAATCAAATCTCATTTATTTGGTCCGTGATCTAAACTTGACGAAGAATAAAGGCGACATGTTAACCTCTCGTCTAAATGAGTGAAATCTCTTGGCAATAAGCATTTACAGAAAACGTAGTGAAACTCTAGAAAATTACTATACCTCAAAGAACTGCCTTTGGTATTGCATGGATATTGACAATTTTATGATTGAACTTGGCTGCAGTTATGACAGCGAAGAATAGAGGTTCTTCATCGATTCGTTGAAGGCAAGTTATTTGACGGAGATCCAAGCTACTTGTATCTTTACTCCTAACTGTGTGTTATATGTCTGTATGAGTATGTATGCCTGCCCTTGTGAGCGAAGAAAAATTTCTGTCCTGGGTCTCCTGGACAGACAATAAAGTCTGTTTTGATTTGATTTAATTTGATTTGAAGTATGACAAGTATTATTGGAGTATCTGCAGTGACACGTTATTGGCTTATTGACGGGCATGCAAAGCGCGTTCACCAAATGTATATGCTTCCTTTGTTTATAAAATAGCCGTGTCACTGGAAGTCATTATTCAAGAACTCAGTGGCCAACAAGAGATAAATATGTGCCAGGAGAGATGAATATCAAACAAGTTCCTCTAATGCAGGGATGCCCAACCTACGGCCCGCGGGCCATATCCGGCCCGCGACGCGGTGCCATCCGGCCCGCGAAACTTCTGCCCACAATGCAGGAAATCGGCATGTTAGTAATAAAAAAAAACCCTAAAAAAACGAAAAAAAGGGAAGAACAAGTATTTATACCTAAGTAGGGGCGTCTCTCAATCTTTTTTTCGATGGACGAACATTTCAATTCAGTGGTCCGACTTGGTGACAAGGTATACTTACCACGTCATCACATCAAGCCGGGTCTGATGAAGAATTTCGTAAAGGCTTTGAGGAAAGATTCATAAGGTTCTCAATATCTAAGTCAGAAGTTCCTTAAATTAACCGATGATAAAATAAATGAAGGAGTGTGTAAAGCAATGGTTCTTAACCGGGGTTCGTAGGGGTTCGGTGAGTCGGTCTCAGGGGTTCGGCGGAGCCTCCCACACACGCAATTCGTGATGACACTAAAGAAGGGTTCGGTGACTGTGCATATGAAACTTGTGGGTTCAAACAAGGTTAAGAACCACTGGTGTAAAGGTTGTGTGTGTTGGCCAGTTGTAAAGGTTCGGCAGGCTGGCCAGTTGTAACGGTTGAATGTTCTGTCGCGCAAAGGATAACTCTTTCGCCCACACCTGATTATAACACTCACTATATGTCCACTCACCAAATCAGCAAAATAGATCAATATATATGAAACAAAAGAGTGTAATTTAACGGGAAGATGTAATAAAACACTACATATATACAGTAGTTTGCATCTAGGTCCGAACGTACTTTTAAAACTTATCTCTCATAGATGTCGCTCGCCTCATAAATGTTCACAGTTCGTAAACCAATGTTCACAGTTCATAGTTCAATATTCATAGTTTAATATTCATAGTTCAATGTTCACAGTTCATGTCTTACAACATCAATACTATAGGTCTAACCTTGCTCTGGAGTAGACTTCCATAACTCTATACATACACTACGTCAAGCAAACAACTTCCTTACGTCTCCTTGAGACGGACTTCCAGTCTCTATCAAGCAGATTAAGAAAGTGATGATTCTCTCTTAGAGCGAGGCTGAGTCCTTACATGCGGGTGTCCCTGGTCACCCTTTGATCTTGGATGGATTCAGGGAAGTTCGCAGGTACTAAAACTATTCTACCCCGCTGCGTACGTTCAGGCCAGCGTGACCCGTGTCAATGGTCAGATTTATGGGCCCCGTCTTGACCGTCCTGTCAGGTCATTACCCGGAGTGGTGGCAACTTGACCAGTGCATGGCTGGGGGTCTAAACTCTAACCAAACTTTGCTAAAAGTAAAATAAAAGTTTTCTATTGAGTGTTTAACTTGTCCACAAATCAGACACGTGCCATATTTTAAATGAAGCTGACTAATTTGAAATTAGAAACATGGCTCTCCTTCACAGCTTTTGTCGATGGGCTTTTAGGCCAAACAAATCTGATGATTATAAAAATTTGGTGGCAAAGATGCTAGCTAATTACGAGAAAGTAGAAGCTTTAATGTCACCGAAAATGCACGTTGCTTATTCACACATAGATTTCTTTCTCCCTAACTTAAGTGATGTCAGTGATGAACAAAAGAGAACGGTTCAACCAAGACATCTCTGTCATTGAAGAATATAATGACCGACTTTTGCTAGTTCCTACAGAGGGAAAGTAATGTTTTTTACGGAAGAAAGTCAAGATCACATCGTCATTTTCCATCACACAACAGATCCTTTGCTCGGATTTCGTTTGTGAACTCATTAATAAATAGTGAGGACAAAACAGGACAACATATATATTTCACCCAGAGTTTTAACAGAGCCACCGACACACCTTACTTAGCTAATACCCTAAATCCTCACAAGAAACCCAGAAAGACAACTTGGCACTCTCCAAATCAACTCGACTTCACCTTACTGTCAAGCCCATCAGCATCAACAAGGCTAAAAGATCATACTCAGACACTGACTCGACGAGTTACCATAACCTTTTTTTAAACGAGCCTGGAATTGAAGCCATGGGCGAAACGCCACTCAACTGAACCACTATAACGTTTGACTCGAAGACCCATGCATTTTGGAAATATTCAAGACTCAAGTTTGCCGCCCTAAACATTTTGGACTGTGATATAGAAACAACCCATGGATATATCAAGGATATTATACAATCTAAGAGGTGACAGGGAGGAAAAGAAAGAAAAAACTAGGTTTATGTCATCAAAGGAGGGCCTTTGAAAGTAACAATAAAAGCATCACACCTCTTCATAATATATGGCCTCTATTAGAAATAACTGGCCTTAATCTACTATTAATTAACAACACATTGAGATACCCGACAGTAAGAGGGACAAAAAAAGCTTATGATGTTGTGCCAGTTAATTAGTTACCCAGCAAATCTATTTTCCAACACATGGTCTCACGTGACAGCGTGAAGTGGTTAATTTCTGCACACGACTTCATTAATAATGAGTCCTTATCTTGCCGGTGGAAATTTCCGTCTACTTTAAGCGCCGGATATCAAGTCATTTGCTAATAGCACGAAGAAAGGTTTAGAGAAAGAAAATATTGACTCTATTATAGGATAGTCCTACGCAGACTACGAGACGGTAATCTGGGTTAAATTAGTCAACTCTTCAGCTTTCCTTTTACCGAAAGGAGTCTAAATAAAGAAGTGAAGAATGTTCACAAGAAAGAAAACAAGAAGAATTAACAAGATTGAGAGACTGATTTATTAAAGATATCAAAAATTAATGCCGCGTTTTGGGTTTCTTAATTAGAGCTCCGGACCTGATGGCAGAGGCTTCAAAAGCAGACATGGTACAAAGTGAGCTTTAATCAAAGACTTTTGTCGTGGGATTTACTGTTTATGTTTTAATTTTTTTGCTGGCACCTGCACTGATTATTTCTTTTAACTGCTCTTCCCTTACATCCCAGCTAGACAACTCCGCTCCTCGTCTGATGATTGTCTCCTCACTCTTCCTGTCACCAAAACAACAACATATCCTGTGGCCACAGGATTTTTAGTCTTTGTGCAGCGAAACAATAGAACTCTCTCCCTTTCCATATCCGCCACCTACCTACTAATGAATGCTCTAAACGTGCACTGAAAACGCACCTCTTCCGTAAACATTACTCCTAACAACCTTTCCTATAATGCTAGTCCTTTTTCACATCCTTTCTTTTGCAATATCATGTTACTCTCATATCTTGTTCTCTTTATGTTTTATGTGTTTGATTTTATTCTTCTTTTATTCGGTTGGTTTTTTTATAGCTCATATGTTATTTGTTTGTGTTCCTGTCCCTCGTATGCTGTCAATGTTTCGTTCTTGTTCTTAAGCTCTAAGAGCATACTTTATAGGAGTGTGAGTATGCGCTTTACAAATTTTGCATTTATTATTTCTATTAGGAAGAAGTCCTTTGTTCAGAATAGTTTGTGACTAGTTTGTGTTTGTTTACCCAGAAGCACATACCACAATTCTAGTGAGGAACACTTCTGAGACTCAAGCTTACCAAGGAACGTTAACAAAAAGTTCCATAAATGTTGTTTTTATATTTTCTTGTCACATTATAGGACAGTCTTAGCTTCTTTATCGCAACAGAAACACTATCCCCTCGGTGGTGTCCCCCTTGCAAGCGTTTGTCGAAAGCACACCATAGAGGAGCGAGTTGCGATCAGCGTGGGAGCTGCTGCCTTAGCACGTGTCACAACGCCATTTTTGGCTCCTAGGGTTGTCTGCACGCATGCTTGCCAAAAACAGGTCTCCAGAATGAGGCCTGGCAAAGTGATGAATCAGTCAAGAGCCATGGAGAGGCTGAACACTAAAGGGGCGGCACGAAGAAGTGGTCAGAATAATATCACCTGTCAAAACAAAGCTTGTGTGAACAATGGCTGAGCCTGGGCAAAATAATAGATTGAGTTTCAACAAATAATCCCCCAAGTCTCTCTCTTGTTACACACCCTAACATATCTGCTCCAAATAAACTGAAAAGGGATATTTCCAGGGCGTAGCAGAACAAAATTTCTGTATTGTAACCATTGTCCACCAGACTCGAGGCAGGATTCAGGGCCGTCAGTGGACTCTTGACCGGTACCTGTCATGAGGGAAGGCGGAGGCACGTGGTTAGACGCGGCAGCTGACAGGGCCAGCAACTTTCGCCTGTTTGGAGCGAGAGCAGGATCTGCACAGGACAATCAGTCCAGTCTTTGACGTTTGCAAGCCAGCACTTCTGGCTACCACGGCGTCGACCACCCTCTAAAGTATCTTGAAGCACAATCTTCTACAAGGTGTCGCTCCAACTCACATGGTCAAAGAAGACCAGCTTACGTCGCTTGACTGTTGTAAATAAAGGTTCATGGTGTTCTTCGAGTGTGGTAACCGTGCTTCAGAGAAAGTCATTGGTTTCATGTTCTCTGTATGAAACCGGGAACAGCCTCCCCAGGCACTTCAGGCGTCCAGAGGAGTGTTGTTTTTAGCATAGAGCTGCCCTCTCGATTTAAAACCCCCACATTTTCATCTTCATACCCCGTTCAAAGATCTCTGCTTTGCCGTTGCCATTGTTTTTGTTGGTCAAGGGGCCAGTGTATTCTCAGGATTCTCCTCATGCTAGGGATATTTTAAATATAATTTTCCCATTTTGCCATCCACATTTGAATAAACACAGATATCTGTACAAATATTGCAACAGTTACGTAGAGTGCGACGCTACTTACAGAGGTAATGCTAAACAGATGAGTAGTGCATAGGACATCGAAGTAACGAATATAGAGTTATTGTAATGCACTCTCTTTCTTGTGTTTACTTACCAGTGTGTTATCCCCCAAATATTCGAAATGATACGGTGACGTATATCCGCAATTTTTTATTTCCTTGAAATAAAAAATTTAACTGATGCTGTTCACAGGACTGTATGCAGCTTGTGTTGCTCAGATGGAGATGAAATGTTCAACTGCTATTGGTCAGTTAACTAACAATATCAGAAACAGTTTATGAAACAAAATAAACGACGGTGAAGGGATAAATAAACAAGAAACATTAACGAAAGGCAGAGAAAGCTCGCCGTTTTTAAAAATGAAAAAAACTGCCGATGGACAGACCTAAACAAGGGAAACAAAGAGCAAATTATAAAATACTGGGGGAGGACTTCGCTTTTCTAGCTTTGAAGTTGAAGGTGAAAACTTGTCCAGTGTCTGTTCCTCTGACAGTCATGTGTCAAAATACTCTTGGGTAAGACGACTCACAAATCCCACAGACTGCATGCCGCCTTCATACTTTGAATTCATTTCCTTTTCAATTCAAAGTGGCCGCTTTTGATACCATTATTATTCTTATACTGTGTTTATTTTTTGAGCCCCTAAGTCTGGCTGATTGGAAAAAGGCGCGATGCAAAATTGTTATTATTATTAAATAAAGCACAACATACTCCTATTATACATTGTGCATAAACAAAAAGTCTTGATAAAGCGACCGATCGTATGTCTATTCGAGCGCGAATGATGACCTCTGCATGATATTGTCTCACGTTGGTTCACGTCCAGGCTGTTGTTTTTAGCATAGAGCTGCCTCTCGATTTTTAACAAAATTTTTGTTCATAAATAAATTATTGTTGGTCAAGTGTATCCGAGACAAATATTTTTAACGAAATTTTTTTTTAACCGAAAATTCGCTATCAAAGGCGTTCGAACAGCTCACTGTACTTTGAATTTTATGTGTTTGCTATTTTGTGCTAATTTACACTTTTCTCGGCCCCATCTTTTTTGTGAGAAGGGTGCTTTCCCCTCTCTTCCTCACCTTTCTCAACCCGTGCTGGGTCAATGACAGTGACCAACTTTATAGGGCGCTAGGTAACTATATCTGACAACTGGCTCGACCGCTGCGTAATACTGGAATCGAAATTATGTGCGTTGGTTATTTTTGAATACAAGGAAATAGTTTGTTATATACAAAAACGTGTTCTTTATGTTCGTGTAAAAGACTGCAGTGGGATCTAAGTTCATGCTTCAACTACAAGAAGTTGCTTCACAAGAGGATTTTGCTGAAGACATTTTTCCACACAAACGTTTGTGCAAAGCATTTGTATTTTGTGCAATTTTTTTTTCAAATGTATGAAAGATAGGACTAACCGATTATGTCTAGTAGTTTAGAAGAAAGAAAATAATCAGTGAACGCTCAGCAACTTTTCAACTGCGAAAGTTTTTCATTAATCACGTGACATCAGTTCAGGTAATAACTCTACTCTGAGAAAACAGAATTACACAACATAGACTCGGCCAAGCCTACCTTGTGGAGCTGAAATTGATTCAGGATCGTATCCCACATGCGCAGTGCACCCGCCGGTTCCGTCAGCAATATGATGACACAGGCTAACCAGAAAGTGGCCACCGACTTCGTCATCCTTCGCCTTCCTTCTACACACACCATGTAACATCATCTTGTAGTTTTTACTAATTTCAAATAAGTTTAACATTTTACGTATGTTATTCGTTTCAAAATGATACACAATCTACACATCATCATTCCATCCAAATCCAATTTTTTCCGTACTTAGGAAATCATATGAGCATGTAATATTCAAGGGCTCATATGACTGATTGAGTTCTATAAGTTTATTACACTTGGTATGACGTCATATCCGCTCTTAAGCCAATTGATCTCGACACGTACCGCAGACCATCAGTTACTACAAAGACGCGATAGTCATACAGGGGAAGAGCAGGCTACCCTCAGGAGAATCTTCCATATATCTGAGTGGGCAGTCTTGCGCAGAGATCGATCAAATCTGGTTTTGGCAGACATATTCTCAAGAATTCAGGAAACTACTTAGACACTAAGGGAGGGAAGGGAACTTTCATAAAGCAGCGCCTCTCGATAAAACGTACTCCATTCTTTTTCTTGACTCCAGACAGCTCTTTTGCCCTATCGTCTAAGAGGACCACGGCGGAAACACACGAGGATCTATATCTACTATAGCGCAGACAGCGGCTAAAACCTCGCGCGTTGAAATCTGCCCGCCAGGAAACATCAAAGAACTGCCCTCAAAGAAGATGGCAGTTTGGTCAGAGGCTGCAAAGTAACTTGCCTCTACAAAATTACTGAGAAGGAAGATGCTTCACAGTAGCACCACTTTGTAAACTAAGCGTCTATAAACATCCTTGCCATCAGTCTTAGTGTTTGGACAGGTCTTTGTACAAGAGATTTTACAAGGGAAGCTCGTTCCTTAGTTTTTAAAACACGTTATTTAAGAGTAATACAGTCTTTTGTTCTTTTGTCACCAGTCATTCTACTGACACACAATATACAAGTCTTCACTAAGGTTGCTTATTCAATTTCGTTTTAAACAAAATCTCTAGGTTTTGTGATTGTCTTCCTCTGTCTTTAGGAAGGTTTTCCCATGTTACATTGAACTTTCAAATTTATGTAAGGTATGTCGACTAAATCTTTGCAATATAAACTGCAGAAGGATTTCAATTATTTTTACATCTTAAGACATTATATATGTTTGCATACGCATATTTAAACATACTTTTAAAATAGACTTTCTACATCCTACCATGCTGCCCCTAACGTGTGCTACGCGAAACTTCATTAGGAGTGAGTTCCATTTTAAGTGGGAAGAGTCGTAGTGATATCACAGTAAATGAAATAGGATGACATTATAAAAAGACAGATTCCAGATGGACGTATCAATACTTAATAAGTGTCAGCTGGCTCTTGTAGAAGACAGAATGAAGAAGACATTTACAAAAACATCTAGAGGAGGTCTAAAGAACTGCCAGCTGACAGTCGAGCGAATAAAGTACTCTTTTAATAAAGTGACAAAGTGAATTTATAGAGCGCATTTCTGTACTTAGCAGAAGGCTCAATGTGCTTTAACAGAGAGAATAATATACAAAGTAAGATATAGACAAAATGCACATAACACACATACAGGCACAATCCAATATATGTCAGCAAACAAAACGGGAAGAGGACAATCAAAAGACAAGACAGAACAACCTGCACACAAAGCATATCCGAGAAGAGAGGGTACTTGGTTGTACATAATGGTGTAAGCTTTTATAGCACGGTATCCCAGCCAAAGCCAGTCTCTTCGCGCATTCCAAACACAAAAACACAACACAGACAAAATTATTATGGCTTTCTGTGAAGTTAATGGGAATGCCAGGTTTTTCTGCTGGATGACATTCATAGACCAAGATGTCGACGAGACAGATGTTTTCTATTCATTGATGTTTGAGTGGATGAAGTATGGGTGGAGACCGTACATCCAGGCAGTAAGTGCCAATAAACATCTGAAACAGGGTCTTCTGCTGGCACTAGAACCTTCTCTGTTTGGTACGAACTACTAGCCCGTGAAAGCAAGATGCCACTCTTTTTCAATAACACGATAATACGGAGAAAAAAGGAATGCAAGTAAAACGATAAGAGACACCGACCGAATATAAGATAAGCAGGCAGAAAGATAACAGAAAGATGAATAGAGATGCATTTCAAAATCAATTTGAAGTAATATAAAACACCTGCTCGTCCCTTCCCGATTAGATAGCAGAATCAATAATTTCCCTGACAGTTTAGCCACAAAATGAAACGTCTGGGTGGATAGAGTTTGAAGCAGGAAAGAGTAGGTGTGAACGTATTACGTATCTCGTGCAGTGAACGTATTGCGCTGTTCATTGTAGCATACACGCTGTCCCTAGCTACACAAATTTACCAAGAGTGGCACAATAGCTTCATGCCAGGCTATCGTGTTCAGCAGGAATTCTTAAAACGAAACCCACGACTATCCAACTCACGAAAACTAATACTTAAAGCAAACTGCGTCATTGATAAAATGGTAGTCCCTTGAAAATGCGTCTAACCAAACAGAAGGAATAGAGAAAACTATGCAAATAAGAGACGACACAGGCTAAAGGAGGGAAGAAAAATAGCAGAAGACGAAGACCTTGTGAGCAGCAGACTTCCAAACTTCCAAACACACACACACAGACGAGCAAACAGACAAGCAAGAAAAATGTACTTCAGTAGCTACTAGAGTACTGATATGGTCTGAATGATTTCAAAGCAGACATCTGGGCGCCAGTGTGGGCAACGAGGGCACCACAGTCGAGTCATCTTCTATCAGCCAGTGTCTAAGAAAAAGCCTAATGTATAAACCCGACAGGAAACGCTTTAATGCGTAAGTCGCTTCCTTTTGTGCTTCAGGTCTTCCTTTAATCAACGATTTAATAAAACGCGTATAGCGATTATCGCTGAGACTACGTGTGTGTGTGAGAGAGTGTGTGTGTGTGAGAGAGAGAGAGAGTGTGTGCGTGTGAGAGAGAGAGAGTGTGCGTGTGTGTGAGAGAGAGTGTGTGCGTGTGAGAGATTAAACGCAGAAATGACATCAGAAACAACTGTAGGTAGCAGCAGACTGAAAACAGCTTACGACTGAACATTTCTGAAAAACATAAATATTCTCCAAGTGACTTAAGAAAAAACGAGTATCTCTCTATTTTTTCCCTTTGTCATAAGACCACAACATGCAGATTTTGATTTGCCCCGCCATTATTGTCCACAAGCATTTTATTTCCCTGGAAAAAAAATTACCACTCGTTATACCTTAGAGACGTGCTCTGTAAACTTTGCTTTTTTCCACTGCGTATCCTCAGGGAATATTCTGGAATCTGATCAGCTATGACCAGATCGGGTCGTCACTTTTCCGGCGCCTGACTCATCACAAAGATTTTGTCGCCGGGTTCAGGCTTATCTCCACAGCTGAGTTCTGTAGCCTGTCCAGCTTTTCTCCGCCTTCTCTGTGCATCCACATCACAAAGGAGACCTCAGCACAGTGTCAACGTTTTCTAGCAGCAGAAAGTCCGAGTGAAGAAAGTTGAGTTTTTCTAGAGTCTTAAAGCTAAACACAACTGTCAATTCTTTAATATCTGGTGACTAATGTTCGTGATTTCTTACTGTCGGTCGCAAATAAGTCTGCAGCTAATACAGCGCAAGCCACGGGGCACTAATGTTCACTTCATTTAGCGATCCACTTTTTTCAAAGGTAAAGGCCTTATGCTTAGTCTCCGTTGATCTGTCGTTATTGAATTGTATCTTTCATCACAGCAAATGTTTTATTTAAAACAGAAGTTCACGTTACATACTAATTGTGCTGCAGCTGTTCTCAGGTCCTGCTTGCTCCGCCAAGAACTTACGTTTATAAAGCAACCACCATAGATCTTTCAAACAGAAGACTCATGCGTGTTCCAGCGTTTAAAAAACTCCATCTTTAGTGAGTGCTCTGTAACTCAAGCACTCTGGACATAACACGGATAGCACGATCTTTAACGATGTCAAATATGTTCTTTAAATACTTGAGATTTAGCACAATGTTGGTATCTTCTCCAGACCACAGGTTGTAAGCAGTCTCTTCACTGGGTCCGCTGGTTTAACGGCAGTAATACGTGGCTATAAAACATTAATCTTATTACCTCGAAATTAGGATCTGTTGGAGAAAACAGTGTTCCGGACAGATTCGAAAACAAAAGTGTTCCGACGAATTGATACCAACAATAAAACTTAATAACTGACCAGCACCAGACTTTCCAAGGTCCAATGTATCTGTTTAAAAGTTGCAGCAAAATAAGGACATCGAAAGTCCCTCGGATGGTTGTTTGTCTCGGGTTCTAAAGGATTCTCTTCTGTTCCATTTTTGAGTCAGCATCCCTGTCCTGAGGACCACGAAAGATAGTGGACATTCGTTCTAACAGCGAAGAAGGTGACAAATTAAGAAGACAATCACCAGAAGTCGATATGTCTTCTGTGTTAGTCCTTAAGACAGAAGTGCACTCTGCGGAAAGAAAAACTTCGTAAATCCCTGCAGTGAGGATTCTTCTTTTGAAAAGAAAATCAAAACTTTCCTGAAAGAATGTTTTGTAAAGTTATCTCTAACGAATATCTGGTCAGTCTTGCAGAAGATAAAAAGGAGTGGGATGGCCGCATAGTTCAGTCCTCCGACGCAGGCCATGAGGTAAATGTAGCAAAGTTGCTGACATCAGTAGGTGTCTAGGACTGCCACTAATTCACAGACTTTCTTGTGAGCGCCACCACTGCTTCAACGAGAGCAAAAACTGCGACGGACTGCACTGCTGCACGTGTAGCTCGACACTAAGGCAGAGGCCTGTGTCCGCGGCCAGTAGGTGGCGGTGTGTATCGATGTGTCGAGCAAGAGAGAGCCAGAAACGCGCTCCGGCGCAGGCGCAGCCCCAGCTTATCCTCACGTTCGCGCACACGGTTTTGAGTTGAGTGAAAAATCGAGAAAGCTGATCATTTAGCCGCCACAGTAGACACCGTTTTACTTGAGTAGCTTCTTTATTAGCAGTGTCTAACAGATACGAGCTCAAATAAGGTCTCATAAAGATATATGCACAATAGTTGTTAAGGAAGTTCTGTTAGATGTGTGTCTGTGGACGTGTTTGCGTGTTTGTTGTGCGTAAAACTTAGTGCCAGACAAAGCTCAGCAATGCAGCAGAACTACCAGTTGTCCAATATTTCAATAGTTATCCATCAAAACTTTATAAATGATTCTTACCTTTCTGATTTTATCCACCTGACTGTCGTTTTGTATATGCTTTTCTCTCTCTCTCTCTCTCATACACACATAGAAGTTAGAACGCATGCACGCACGTGATGACCGCCGTTGTTGATTTTCCTGTTAAGCTCATAAATAAAATCACCTGTCCAGTAGTTTTGTTACAAATCGAGACACCCAGTTATGCACAAAACAAATATCCTGGGTTTTAGAGGGGGATTTATCCAGGAGTGTAAAAATAACAATATGCAGTGTTTGTTATCTTTACATCTTCATTAAAGTGGGATACGTGGATCGATAATTTATCTGGAAAAACATTTAAAAGTGTTTTTGGAATCGGGAAAGTGTATTTTAGATTTAAGAGCGTCCAGCAGAAATAATCATATAAATATTTCGTTTGATATTAGAAAATAAAACTTATAATTCTCTTGAGGTGAAAGACATGGGGATGGAAACAATACGACGATGTCGAAAACATGCATACAAAATTTTGTAATTAATTTTAAATACTTGAAGGTATGTAAAAAAAGAGCATGGCTCCGGATAAATGTGGCGTGGTGAGGCAAGGCACCTGTCACTAATACAGTAAGGACTTGCTATCCTGGGTTCAAATCTCATCTCAGAAAAGCTGTTCTTTCTCTGCACGTTACATCTGTTTACAGGGCTGGCTGTTTTGCCGTTATATAGCCTTAGTTGCTGGCTCGACGTAAAGCACCAATTTCTCCAACCCCTCTTCCCCGATAAATGTGGCAGATTTCATACTGTTTCTGGGTGTTTATAAGAGTCATCAAATAGTGGTGTAGATTATGGACGGAATAATAATAATAATCAAAAAAGCAAAATTTCTAAAGCGCATACTCACTCTCCTAAGGAGTATGCTCTTAGCGCTTAAGAACAAGAACGAAATATGGACAGCATACGAGGGACAGGAAAACAAAACAAAAAAATAACATATGAGCTATAAACAAATCAACAACCGTACTAAACGAAGAATAAAATCAAACACATAAGACATAAAGAGAACAAGATATGAGCGTAACATGAGTAGTGCTAGTATTTCTGTGCCGCTTCAAGCTACATCATCAGTGTTGCCTTACGAGCATAGTATATCTGGCGCCAAAGAAGCATATTATGTCTGTAAATATTTTAAAGAACCCTTCAAAAATTATAATAAGTAAAGATGAAGGGATAAAGTAACAAGTATACAACAACATGCGTGTACATGTGAATGCACATAACTACATCAGCGTACACACTTATACATGCACACACACACATAGACACATGAAAAAGCAAGTTCAGATAAAATGTGCAAAAGAAAGTGACAAAACTGCGCTTGTTTAGATACACTTTTGATACAATTTCATTTCCATTTAAAAGATCTGAACTACAGATGACAGTCATAAGGTATTTATCAATTGAAGTATTTTTCATATTGTGATACATTCATTACAGCTCTACTGCCAGTATCTGTTTTAGAAACAGTAATCCATCATAGGCTTTGCCGAGGCACTTTCCGGAGTTTGTTAATGTCAAAATACCTGTTACTGTGAGTTGTTCTTTCATGATAAGTTATTTTTTGTGATTTGATTAACGACAAGTATCACAATCTGTAATAAAATGATGAGAAAATTTTTATTTAGTTTTAATAAATAAGCCTCCTGGACATATAACCCACGGAGAGCAGCACATGGACACACAAATACGCGAGAGTAATAATCTCTTAGCCTAACTGCTTGTGATCTGACACATCCCCATATTCTCTTTTTTTTTCTACATGGATCAATACTGTTAAAAAATATGGAAAGGCCATTTTCATATTTTCTACATTTTTATTAATAGTGTTTGTAACAACAGTGAGCAATTCCTTCAAAATCTTTTTAGTGAATTTGTTGTGTGGACGAACAGTCAACGGGAATTTGATGACAAGCCAATGTGGTCTTGTGCGTGCTCGAAACAGTTGTCAAGCAAAAAAAAAAAAAAAGCTCATTGAACCCACAAACAATGCGTGCAATTGCAACATATCCACATGACAAGGCAGAATTGAACAGCAGAAAACATGCAGTGCACATGCAAGCCCTGTCCATTGTCGAAACAATTCAGTCATTTTCAAGCTTATCGTTTATTAACTTGTTATTTAGTGAAAATTATTTACATTATTTTGGTTTATGTTAAGCAGATTACAAACAAAATACAATATTAATGAGGTACGATCATCTATATATAGTAAAGAAGTATATTACTACTGACTCGTACAGTGCCTGTGAACTGTAAGCGACAAGTTACAAATACGTCACCTCGTGTATTTCTTTCTTTCCTGTTGTACACACGTAAGTATAATGCTTCTAAGCATAGTTCAGAAAGAATACGTCTATATATGCCGATCTGTTTTGTACCCACCTACCGGTCTATTCTTATCAATGTAGTATTTTTAAATCAAGGTATCTGACAATGTATACTTTTGCTTAGCAGCTATGTGATAATTACGTCGATGTGATAGTCTTACATCTATTTCATAATTAAATTTAAAAATCTCTCTCTGTGTGTGCATGTTCACAAGTCATTTATTAAAAGGTTTCATCAAGTTAAAACAGCTTGATTCCGCGAGGAATACAGAAATGTTCACTCAGGATCGATAAAACTGAAACAGGAGAACAACGTTAGAAGTAAACGTTTCTTCTTAATTTTATCTCTCATTACCATTACCAGTTTCCTCCCTAATCTTGCCCAACCATCCAATTTCACCGCATGCACATATCTCGAATCGAGTGTAATCCAGGCACCTTAAGTTCCGTGACATTCTAGAAACATCAGAGATCACCTGACAAGATCAGATTGCGTATAGTCGCGCATGTGTAAGCGAACCTTATGTAATTATGTCATTTATGATGTAAGAGGCATTCCAAGAGCAATAATATGAGCACTTCCTCCTTAAACCAAAAGACGTAAAATAAATATCCACATTCCTTTAGAAATAATTATGTGTCTTGGGTTCGACGTACCCACACAGCAGAAGGAAACTGCTTCAGAAAAGTGAGAATAGCAGACCAAACATGAGAAATTCAGTTCGGCATCTTAACGTAGTCATGGTGACGCGCCCATTCAGCCTCAGTCTAGCTCCATTCACCATGAAAGAGAAGAATATTGGTATAAATCCTCAACTAATTCTTCGGAACTCATATTTGCCTGAAGGCATGGCTTGTGGCATGGACTTACTTAGTGCCCAATTACAATATATTTTAAATAACTGCCCAAGTATTTATGGACAACTAAGCAATTCAGACCTCTTGTGTGTGAGAGAGAGAGAGATTGTGGGGGAGAGAAACAGACAATGTTCAGAACTTTTCTTTACACATTGCCACGTGGGTAGAAGTTCTATGCATAATCCTGAACGCTCACATTAATGTAAGCAAGTAGGGGAACAAAATACGATGATCTCATAGCTGCTACAGTACTCAGATCCCGAGTACCCATTCCAAAAGACCTGCACGACGCGTGAATCAGAGTACATCAAAATAGTTTTTAAGAATATTTATTAAAAGTAAGATTATATTTTGCACGGCATTGTAATACAAAGTTTCTGTTTTTGTGCTTTTAGTTATGATTATATACTTAGTCGACTCGGTATATGTTGTCTCAATTGTCTTTGTTAGTCGCAGAACAATTTTGTTCTTTCCTTGTGGCTTACATATACAAAATAGTTTGATATAGTCCTTTTTCATTTAGATTTATTCTTTCTGTCATTTTTAAGTGCTTTTATATGTCATCTTTCTCTCTGTATTCTCCCTCGCACTGAAAATAACTAACCTTCCTCTCTGTCGTCTTTGCGCTGTTTTGAAACGTGCTAGAAAATTATTTATTCACTGACGCAGCAATTTATTCATTGTTGATCAGATTGTATATTCATTCTTCCTTCTATCGGCTTCTCCCTCCCCTTTGTCCACTGTGTTGAAGGTGAGATCCTTAGGGAGAAATTAGCAAGAAATGACGGTCACTGTTGTCACATAAATTCAGCGCAAATCTGAGTAGAAGCTCTTTCTTACAGTCTCTGATCGTTTTCTTCCTCTGGATGGTGGCAATACCTCACTTTTCCTCAATTTTGCCTTGCACTCACCTCTCATTCTCATTGGTGCAGGCTATTCTCAATTTAAAAAAAAAAATTTATAGAGTCTCTTGAAAACAAACAGCAGGAGCTCAACCTTTTTCGAAGATCTCTCCACAAGGAAACTCTGAAAGTGGAAAAAGTGACGCGAGAAAAAAGAAAGCATCATTACATGCAAATGCGATCTCGCAAGGCCAGTGTTTTCCCGCTCTCACACTGCCTCTGGTCGGAAAATCACCGTTAAGAGGGAATGGAGACAAAAGCGGTTCCAGACGTATAATTTTAGAACTACACAATGACTAAACTGAACAAACGCCAAGTTTACAGACATAGGCAGACGTAGGCAGCTGTAAACGGGCAAAATATTCTGCTGGCTGCACTGGTAAGTGGCCGCTGTACTGACTGTTGAATCCTAGCTTCATTGACTGCCGAGGTTTTCTTGGCACTTGAGTTACTACGATTGTGAAAACAACATCGTTGCCGTAAAATTTGGCATACACAGCCTCGTCATGCTCACACCCTGCAAGTATCCTGCTCACCCCCCGATAACAATAGTAGTTTTGATGCTGAAGTGTTCCTTAAGTTGTTTTTTTTTTAGCTCATCGTTTTCTTTTTTGCGGTCAAAGATGCTGCTCGCTAGAAGTTCGATTTTGCTGTCTTTATGCTTTGTTAGCGTATATTGTCCTTCTTCAACTTGTCTCAATACTTTTTGTGGGTTTCCTAAACGGTTCACTATTTAGTTGCTTGTAGTTGTTGCAGTGGGAAAGGCTTCTGTGAGGAGGGTCTGTCGGTCACAAGAATGAGGTTTACTTTTTTGAGTCACGTTATCTGCTCTCTCACACTGTCGCTCTTCTCTTCCTTGGAACTCTGTATTGTTTTGAGTGGAAGTGCTCAACCTACTATCGTCGGAGCTAGTTTCCTATTTCTTCTTTCCTTTGGTCGTGTTTTAGGGGCCACCTTTTCTTGAATCAGAAGAAAACAATCAACGCCACCACACGACACAGTTCAGCAGCTTTCTACATAAGTGATTACAAGTCACCATACAGTGTAATCCTTAACTGCCGTACTTCCCTGCTTTGGATTTCACTCATTTTTCACAATAATTGTGTTGGGAATCCATCGAAAGGAAAATTTTCGACGTAAGGTATAAAACAGTGATTCATGAAAGTGTTTAATCGGCTCACATAGGCCGGTAAGTTTTTTCAAGTGAAAAGAGACATTTTCTTCACACAGAGGCACAGACACTTCCAGCCCCCGCCATGATCATCGCTGACCTCCCAGAATCGTCATTCTTATCATCCGTCATTAGGATTATCTTTGTTAATGCCGGCGTTAGATGATATAAGCACGGTGTTAAAGTATTACATGTAATAATAATAACAACATCATCATCAGTAACTGTGTTATAACGTGTGTGTTAATGACGTAGCATTAATGGTCTGAATGTGTATGTATGAGGTCAACAGATTTTGACGTCAGTGCTGAAAAGTCTTTAATTTAGTTTGTGCACCTGTAACGCGCAGCATAACGACCAAGATAGGTCACACTCTTTGCACTGACCGGTAATGATAAAATGAAGACAATAGAAGGTCAGATATGAATAGGCACATTTGAACTGATGTGATATGCACTCTTGACATTAAATGAAATCTTCGATAAGTCAATAAAGTTCTGCATCTGAAAATACCTTAAAGTTATTATGATATTTGTATGGAAGCTCATCTCGCAATCTTTGGTACAGTGGCTAAACTTCCGTAGATAAAAATATCGTTATATCAACACAATTCTTGTGAGAGTAACAGGATAAAGGTCATTATGTGAGCTTCCTGGAGATACATTATGTCAGTCCTTGCAGATTTGCATGTACTGCGCACGAAGAAGAAGAGAACATTTTATTTATTCGGTGAAAACCCGCTGTGAGACGAGTACAGTTTCATAGCTATGTGACAGTGCTCTTTCAAAAAGAAAGCTGTCTGTGAAGGGGCAAGTGAAGAGATTTATATTTCTGTGACAGTGCTCATCGTTGAATATGTTTTGAAGGACCAGTGATCTTACTGTGTGTACTAATGGAACAGTGCATGGACGGCGTCTAACTGAAGTAGACAAACTTTTCTGCCCTTCCCTTGGTCGGTAAAAAGATTTTAACTGTTCATGTATTGTTATAATAATAGTTATTTTTTGGAAGATGTTATTTAAAAACCCACTGGCAGATCGTCTGCCTATGCTGAAAGAAAGAACGCGTACATGTCGCAAGCCTGGTTTGCCGATTTATAAAAATACACAAAGACACAGAATGTAGGCTAGCCACAGGACATGGAGGCACTGATGTAAACCTCGCAGATGACGCTCGCTCGGACTGGCAGTCACGTGCTCGAGACAGTAAAATATGAAAGTGCCTAAACATGACAAATCTAAAAACTACAAGTAAACTTTTGACAAAAAACAATTTAAACAGTAAGGCTATATAAATCGAGGTCATCTGTATTTTTCCCGATTGCTGGGTGTCCGGACATCGTGCAGAGGTCGGAGGAAGGGTGAAATGTTAGGACGGCAGACTGTGACTGAGTGGCGAGGACAAGCGGAACCTTCCTCTGCAATGGTGTAGCCTTCCCGTTTCCCTGGGGATAGATTTTGCCCCTGAAATAATTTTCGGTTATGCCATATTTTTGGGATGTATATCTGCTTAAAAATGATTATGGTCGCGTTTTCGAATCGATAGGAACTTTCTCATCCTACGGGAAGAGATGAGATTGCGGTGCACTTCCCCATGAATATGCGTGTGATTGTAAGAGCTTGCAAAACCGCCTTCACACTTTCTTGTTCCTTCAGGGAAGATATTCACACATGATCACTTTTTAAAAACTCCTACATGGAGTGAAATTTGAAGCAAGCATAACTCCATTCCCCCATCCATCTCTCTCTCTCTCTCTCTCTCACTTAATTAACAAATTAAACTCAGGAGAAAGAAATCCAGCCAGCCTTATTCGAACAAAAAGAAAGTGAGTAGATATAAGAGCAATCAAAGAGAGCTAAACATAAGTTTTTAAATACGGCAAAATTAAATAATCTTAATAAAAAGTCTTAAATGTAGACATGTTACAGGCTAACTCCCTGTATTTGTGTTGTCTTCGTTGAACTGTTTGAGTTTCGTACCTATTAGTTGACACATACTTTTTCTTCCTTCTGTTCAACAATCTGCTTGTCTTCGGCTTCTTTTGGTTCCAACTATTGTGCTATCGACTGTCAGCCTCCTTTATTTCGCCATAACGGTTTCTTTGCGTCAGTCTTCGGTGAGGTCACAGAAGGTCAGCTCTGTCCTCTCTGCTTCAGTCTCATGTTATCCTAGCGATTTACGGATGGTTTAATCAGAACAAGACTATTTCCAACTCTAGTTTGATCTTCTTTTATCACATTCATAATGACTCATGCCTGTATGGTCGTCCTACGACCGGAACTGTGGTTTGATTATAAGCATTTGCGGCCTTGTTTACAGTTTTTCAACTGGATTGAGCAATATGGGAGCAACTACTGACAACTGCTGTGTTTCATAATCCCATTCATTATTTTATAAACCACCAGATCAAAACAATATGTGAATCATCTCAACTTGGAATGTTAAATTGTGTGGTCTGTGTATGTTTTCTTATTATTCTCTGTATTTTTAAAACCTAACCTTAAGTGGGTTTCTCTATCATGTGTTTATCATGTCTGTTGATCTCTCTTTGGACAATTGCGGACTTGTTTTAGTCTGTATCAGTTTGTCTGTTGTGTGAATCTTTGTCTTTGTCGTTTTTGTCAAGCTCACCGAGCCTTTTGCAAAGCAGAGAAATGCAACATACAAATTTCTGTTATTATGATTATACAGCGCACAGAGGAAGCTTGAATGGTGCTCTTTTAATCTAGAGAAACCTAACGAATGCGGAAGAAATATTGCTTGTTTGCAATAAAGTTTTACGTAGATACAAGTTCTTGCATTTAAAGTGGAATAAATGTTTGTCGTAGATACAAGTTCTGGTATTTAAAGTCCGTTCACACATAGAAAAGATTGCTGGTATTCCCAATGACTAAACCATACATTACTGCATAAATTGAACTTAAAATATTTGAAAATGTTCATATTTCTGTCTTCAAAATGTACACCATTATTAATCTCCTCACAGCTAACAAAGAAACTGTTAATTACTATAATTCTTGTTCTCAGTCGTGCATTATCAGTTATACATTATAATATATAATTATAATATAGAAGAAGAAACGAAAACATATCTGAACAAAAAATTCTCCTTTATCTCAATGACTTTAACTAAGAAATATTGGAGAGAGAAATCAACACTAGGTGGCCTTCATGAGCACAGACCGTCACTATAACAACCCATTTACTGCCACAGGAAAGTCCTCGTCTGATTTCCTGTCTGCTGTTCTCGTGTTTGTGACGTCTTCTTCCTATCGGAACGTATTTAACTGATCGTTTCGGGCCAACCAGCCCAGTTCAAGTGTCGTCTGAAGCTGATGTCCACAAACATTTTCAAATGTTCCTGTTTCTGAAGCCTATTGAGGCAATAAATTATACCTCAAGTTTTCTGACTCGCACATATGTACATGCCAGCGGCAGAAATGTCTGCCAGAGTTTGTTATCCCACATCCATGTTCGTTAAAAAAAAAAACGTTGGAAAAATAGACTCACTGACAAAAATATATACAAGCAGAGAATGCTCGTGTGTGTGTGTGAGAGTGTGTGTGTGTGTGTGAAAGAAAGAGAGTGACAGAAATGCAAATAAACTCATATTCGCACAGACAGATAAATACAAATATAGCAGAGAGACAAGACTAGGTGGCATACTTGAACGTGATGTGAATAGCTCAATATCTTCAGCCATTCTCGCATACTAGGAGAAAGGCATCCTTAACAGAGACTTTGAGTGTACCACATATACCAGATAAACTATACTAGTCTTAGAGTTTGTGTATTCCTAATACTAAAGAGAGACTATGGGTGTAATAAACATGTTAGGGTGACTAAGATTTTTATTTTGTGTTCGTGTTTTGTCTGGATACCAGTTACTTTGATAGAGGTGCTTTCATCATGATACGTTAACACAAAACGGTTGTTTTTCCTGAAACTAATTTTTAGGTAACTTGGACGAATTGTTTTTACTTTTAAATCCTAAATAGGTTGGCAAATAAGTATCCGGGACATTATCTACTGCCGTTGGTGTGCTGGGCAGATTGTAAAGACAACACGTTTTGTGCAAAAAGTGTTACTCTTTTTCACCTAGGTACCAGACTTCACATCATCGATAATTCTTCACTATTGTGACGCTGTACCAGGTAAATGTGGTTAGAATGCGGGTGATGAGTTAGCACTCACTTGTCAGGTAAGGAGATTGTACCGTCTCGTAGCGATACGGATTGTATGACAGGTGCTTGATGCGCTTTGTCCAACGTAGTCAGAGGCAGGCTTCGTGTTCTCAACACGTTGGATCATAAAAATATGTCTAACAGCTATGTAACCCCGGAATTTATCAGGAATATCTAATACCGCTATGCCTGTGATATAGTGCTAGGATTTAAAACTACAGTGTCACAAACATGTAAATTTTATAATTAAGGGAAATAACAGAAAGTGTGAATTACTCTCACATTTATCGCTATATTGGTCTACTCTAAGCGTTTAAATGGCATTGTTACAGAAGCTGGGCCCTGCTTTTCGTCTTCCTTTTTTATTCATTACTTTCTGGGTTTTTTTCTTTCTTTTCCATAAAACACAAGATTGTAAATTTTGCTAACGATTCTATGAAACATTTGTATAGAAATTCGTTTGTAGTCTCGCTAGCCTTTTCTTCCATTACCACCAACTGTCTTCTTCGAGTCCTTCTTCCTAAGATCGATAGGAAAACGCACATAGTGCGTGTTGACTGTTCAGCACGCACATTGCGAGAAAAGCTCGCCGGCTGTGAGTTTTCTAAGCACTTTAGTGCTGTTCTTCGCTCGGTGGCCACGAGCAGAAACAGAGAACAGTCGTGAACTCTTTCACTGCGCTAAGTTAATTATGGCCAACACGCTGCTAGGGTTAACGAGCAGTCAACAGAGTTAGAGGGGTAGACCGCGGGCGGTGACGGACTGCAGTGACAGCAGGATCGTACGTCAGCGTGTGATGGTGTAGCAGGCCTCCAGACTCGGCCAAGTGTTGAGGATGACTGGATACTGGGTTTTAAGGTTTGCATTTCATTGGTACCAGGATAACTTAACATGCTATAGGGACTGACTAGGTGCACAATATAACTTGAGACGGATGTAAGCAGAGTGAAAAACTGCAATGTCCTTCCCCTTGTTTTCCTCTTCTCTTCCCTCCACCCCTACATCGTTCCGTTCCTTTAGCCGGGGATTTCTGTGAGATCCTTTTTCTGCCTTACTTTCTTTCTTTTGTTCTTTTTCTTGTTTTCGTCCACTTATGAATCTTTTTCTTCCCACCTTTCTTAAGTTCTTCTTTAACACAATTTCTTCTCCAATTAATTTCTCACAATTCATATAAATTCACACAATACACACTCAAAGCTTTTGTTTAAAGCATAAGATGGTTATATTTCGCTTAAACAGCGGCTACTGATTCTATCTCGGACCACGAATCTCAGAGGCGACAGTAATTTCGCACCTCCTGTAACATCTGCGCAGTCAGTGATAACTGATAATACCAAGTCAGGAAAATAGTATCAAGTTAGCTGCCATTGCCACTGAGTTAATAATACTATTACCTCCAGTGCAGTCGACCATAGGATCTTGAGCTCACGTGCTAAGGAACATCACTGCTCTAAGCGCGCGTGCACATTGATTGACAAGTGAACAAACTTGTCCATGCTCTCTTCCTCATTCAGTCCGCACGTACGGCTATTTATGGCTCGCACCGCTTTGACGAAACGTCCTTTCGGTGTTTCATAAACCATCACGATGCCGGATAGAAGAAAGTCGAAGATTCTGTTAAAGGTAAACAGACAGGCTAAATGCAGTGAAAGCGGCAGTCGGCGATGGAGTCACTTTTCGTGATATATACATGGGCACTAAGGGTTTCCACCGAAAATGCGAACATTTCGCGCTCCGATATAACCAGCTTCAGCACTAAATCATCAAGCAAACCATCAAGCTGAACTCCTGAGACTTCCACTTTGGAGCTTGCTTTCACACAAATGTATACAAAGACTTCGACTTTTGAGCAAACGCTCCCACACATAAATACAAAGCTGACTTAGTAGGATGTTCCTCCCATACTGTGAGGCGTCCCCTGCTGCTTGTGTTTGACTTTCTTGGGAACCGTTGGTTGACTCGGTAGAGTT
Organism: Pomacea canaliculata; assembly: GCF_003073045.1. NCBI lineage: Eukaryota > Metazoa > Mollusca > Gastropoda > Architaenioglossa > Ampullariidae > Pomacea > Pomacea canaliculata. Next base: position 18,662,835 of record NC_037591.1, on the reverse strand, counting down.
GTCAACCATTACAATTATAAGATTCAGAAGGTTATACGACATTTCTGAAATGAAAATATTTAAAAAATCGATCGTCTGGTTAATGTGAGCGATAACAAAACATTCAAACCACCATCTTCTTCAACAAAGTTAAAACCATTAGCACGACAGCGCCAGAACAGTCACATATCGTCATCAGATTTTTAGTCACTGTGCTGAAAAATAGTGGAACTCTCTTGCCTTCTAAATCCGCCATTTACCCACCATCGAATCCCTTAAACGTGCACTGAAACACATCTGTTCCCCGAGCATTACTCCTTACACCAATCAACATAGTTGTCAATAGTTATGATTATAGTCAATTGACAATTGAATAGTCCAGGTGTTCGTCTCCCTCTGTATATTTATGACACTATCCATCCTTACTCTTTGTTTTCCATTTCTTCTTTGTATTCTATGTTTGTCTTGTATTACTTGTCTGCATAGTCGCTTCTCCTTCCGTCCTTTGTATACTGTCCATGTCTCCTACTTGTCTTAAGCGCTGAGAGCATGCTCTTATGTGAACGTGGTAATGCAATATATACATTACCTGTTTCTTCTCATTATTAATAGTAGCATTGTTAGTATCGGCCTGAACACAGATTTGCGCGATCTGTTATCAATCATTTCTTTCTTAAATCCGATTAGAAATTCATCCACATCTCCAACATCTTTACTCATCCCTAAACACCCAACAAACATTCGCGAATCTTTGAAACATGTGTTGTAACATCTTAAGCTTGAATCATCCGGTATGTCTTCTTTAACACCGAAGCCCTAGTCAGTCTCTACGGCAGACCTGGGCAAAGGCCGGCCCGCCTCCTGTCTCTGACCGGCCCGCCCGCTGGCCCGCCCGCCAGTATATATATACTATATATACAGTATTGGGTAAAACTGAGTTAACTATATTAGTCCGGCCCTCTAAACCCATCCCAATTTGTCATGCCCTGGGAAAATTAATTGCCCACCCCTGCTCTACGGTCTACTCATGCAGACCTGCATATGCCTCGCGTCAGACGAGATGCATGTCGGGCCGATATCTGTTAGGGGCCCACTTCACTAACCCCTATTACCCCGTACGCTTCTAAGATTTTAAAGTTGACCTCCATACTTATCTCTCTCCTAAATACCTCCAGCAGCTGGTGGTCCCCTCTTCTCATTATCTCTCCTTTCCTCTTTTCCCCATTCCTTTTGCTTTTATAGTTTGAATTCGTTCAGCTTGCTTCTCGTGCTGCTCTTTTGTTCAAGTGATCCGAGCTTCATTGCAACTGCAATATCTGTTATTACTATTAAAATATAAAAGTACAAATAATTCAAAACTATCCAACAAAAACGCCACGTTTCCCGTGATTTATTACTTCCAAAGTTATTGTGTTGATAACAAAAAGGGATGCATGTTTCCCTTGTTTTATCCCAGTGAAGTTAGTATGTTTCGCACCGCACTTCTCCCAAGGCTTTATGCGTACATGCTTATCACGCATCGAAACAACTTACCTTCAACAAAACTAGTCACAGTAACTTTCTACTATTATAAAACACTCTTAAGAAATAAATTTCGCCTAAAGTTGCTGTTTAGAATAAGAGTAAAAGAATAATGAAAATTTAAAAGAAATGCGTGTAATTAAACTTACCTAGAGTGTTTCTTTTAGTAGACCATTTCTTTTCGGCTTGAGTTCCCTACTTGTCTTGCTGTTTAACAAACTAGGAGAAGAGCATTGAGCGCCACTTAATGGGTAAATTATTTTTGTGACCCTGTTATGTGGCTAGTAATATTCATTTCTTGAGTTCGTGACTGGGCAGAAAAACAAAATCCAGCGAAGGTTTGGAAGAAGGCAGTGATAATAACCATAACAACTGCTGACTTCGCACTCTACACATGCCTTCATTGGCAGCAGGGATCATGGCTGTGTGCTCAACTTATTTTCTTCGCCAAATTAAGCCTCTCTCATGGGTCGTTACGCCCAGGTACTTTTCCGTGATCGACAAACTTACAGGAGCAGAAAAATATCGATCGGTTGATGTACGTGTTCTTTGATCGCCGACAGCGAGCAAGGTTTTATTTATACGAGCGTAGGTTATGAGCAGCACAGTTTGCAATAAGCTCACACAGTCGTTGGTTAGTGGCTTGCTTTGGCAGGTGTGAGCATTTCATGACGGCCGCTTTTCTTTTGATTTAACCTTGAGGGGATGCACTCATAAAAAATGGTAAAGATTAGGACTGAGAACGTAGAGCAGGGGTTGGGAACGTCTGGGGTCGGCGAGAAGCATGCTACTGGAGCCAAATCAGAAATTAAAGCAGAAATCAAGCTGAGACAGGAAACATCTATTGGCACGTGGAATGTACGTACGTTACACCACTGCGGCCAAGTTCAACAGCTCACCCACGAGCTACAACGGTTGGGACATTGTGGGACTGGCAGAGGTCAGATGGACAGGAAATGGGGAAACAACAACAGGCGACGGCCAAACTGTGGTACAGTGGAGAGGACGCTAGACATGAGTACGTGGGCTTCCTCGTGCACAAAAAGGTGGCCGGAGCCGCCATCAGCTGTACACCCGTATCCAGCAGGCTGATCATACGTGTCTCAGCTAATCCCACAATGTCACTATTGTTCAAGTATACGCTCCAACTTCCATTCATGGAGACGACGAAGTGGAAGAGTTGTACCAACAACTACGTAAGGTTGTGAAGGCAGTTCCTAAAAAAGACATCCTCGTTGTACTCCATCACTGGAACGCCAAGGTTGGCCAAGACGCTTACCAGCAACAGGCAGGAACGGTCAGTAAATTAGGCGTTGGAGAAACCAACGACAGGGGTATCAGACTGAGAATTTGTGCAGAGCCAGAGACTCATCTTGGCCAACACCTTACATCCTCACAAGAAATCAAGGACGGCCACGTGGCACTCACCATAATCAAATCGACTATATCCTGCTGTCGAGACGCTTCAAATCCAGCACCAACAAGGCCAAGACAAGGACGTACTCAGGTAGCGATCATGACCTTTCTCTCACAAATATGAAGCTGAAGCTGAAAACGAGGTGACTCTCAATTTTGTCAGCTCAAATCTAAAGTGGATAAGTATATTTCTTTCCTAAAAGCAAGATTTATTGTGGAAAATTATTTGGCTTCTATCAATAGCAAGCAACTATCTTTAAGAAACAATGGTTCCAATTTCGTCCTTTTATCTCCTTGAAATGCATACCTCTTTGACACAGGAATGTAATAATGATGATTTCTGTAACACTTTTCTCCCCCATTAAGGTGAACTCAAAGTGCTTTACACAAAGAACACTGCACGTACCTGATAAATGCTTACAGCATACAGATGTAAATTCTGGAATCAACATGAGGAACTGTCCCACTTTGGTGAAGTACGCTCGCATAGGTTTTGTTCCATTGATCTTATCTAGCTGCATCTTAGTAATAGGCATAAAGGGTGCTTGTCCATTGGTCACCGCGCAGGCCAAGATGCCCACACTGTAAATGTCAGATTTAGTATTGTATTCGACCAGATTCTTTTGTTCAAGAATTTCTGGACTGAACATCTAGCGTCTGTCATAGAATGTTCGCGGGCGCTGGCCCCGTGCGATTGTGGAAAGAGTTGTGGAGGCCAGTGAGACATCTGTTCGCTAGCTGATATTAAAACATAGCTAGCCTTCGCGCCCCTAAGTATGACTCCTCTGCTACAAAAGTATTCCAGAGAATGTAGTACATACTGCAAGATATATGTGACCGCTAGCTCTATGCACAAGGTATATGTGACCGCTAGCTCTGTACACAAGATATGTGTGACCGCTAGCTCTGTACACAAGATATGTGACCGCTAGCTCTGTACACAAGATATATGTGACCGCTAGCTCTATGCACAAGATATATGTGACCGCTAGCTCTGTACACAAGATATATGTGACCGCTAGTTCTGTACACAAGATATATGTGACCGCTAGTTCTGTACACAAGATATATGTGACCGCTAGCTCTGTACACAAGATATATGTGACCGCTAGCTCTGTACACAAGATATATGTGACCGCTAGCTCTGTACACAAGATATATGTGACCGCTAGCTCTATGCACAAGATATATGTGACCGCTAGCTCTGTACACAAGATATATGTGACCGCTAGCTCTATGCACAAGATATATGTGACCGCTAGCTCTGTACACAAGATATATGTGACCGCTAGCTCTGTACACAAGATATATGTGGCCGCTAGCACTGGCAGTCCTGCTATGAAATACCTATGCAGAAGGTCACAACAAGAACCAAAGTCGATAACAGGCATGACTGTCCACAAGTCATGGCGATGGACGAAGCTACAGTTATGTGGGAGAACAGTCTCATGTTGTAACTGCTTGGTTAATACAACTTCTTTCTGTATATAAGAGAACTCCTGATGTAAGGTTTCTTTTTAGATAAATCCGTTTAACAGCCACCTACAGTACTGTTAGCATTTGCACTGTGGCTTGTATCTCTCCGTCCTTTGCCTATCACAGTATATAGTTGATAGGCAAAGGCAACATTGCCAAACTGAATGATGACCACTTCTGGTGATGAGTATATGGTGATTTGTAGCTTGCCTAAATGTATATCTAAATTTAGTAAGTATATTTACTGTAATAAAGGAGGATGAAGTATGTTGTTTTTCTGGTTGAATATTTATTTTGTTTAGTCTGGGGTTGCTGTCTGCTGGTGTCTATTGAAATTACAGTGTTTGCTTTGCATATTGTTGTGGCTAGAGACTGCTGTAAAGTGCATGGAACGGACAATGGACATAGTTGTACTTAGTGCGCTTACCAGCGATACACACACGCTCGAAGTAACTGCTACACAGAACCAAGGCACTCTAAGACATGGGGCGATCTGCTCTTCAGTCAAGCACTCAGTTACAGTCAAAATGGTGTAGTAGAGAAACGAGTGTTTCCTATGTATGCAAGTAACCTTGAAAATTTGTGTCTGTTTTCGACTCGTTGCAAATGAATATTTCTGAAATTTTGACACAAGCTTTTTCTCTTGCACGAAAAAGAACCATTCCCTTCTCGCCGTCTTACACATACAAGCGCGCCTACACATTCATACACATGATAATAGGAACGTCAGGAAGGGTGTAGACAACCACTGAGTTTGAGAAGAGGGGAGAGTTAAGTGATGGGAAGGGGGCGAAAAAAAGTGAAGCCGGGAAGAAATGGGGACTAAGATCGAAAAAGACCTTTGAAAGTACGCAGTCGGTCTAGCATTCTTCTTGCAAAACATTGTGGCACGCGTGTCCTGGTGCTACATGCAGACCCGCGTTCGCCTAACTGCTTTGCATCAAACTAACGTTATTCACCGTCCGGGGCAAGCGTCAGAGCGTGAAATTAATACGCGCGGTAGAACTATTTCTCGAGATGACTTTGCTCATAATTTAGAAGGCGTGAGAGGGGTACAGACTGAAGAAGTAAGGTTCGGAAAGGTTGATTTTGGAGGAGACGGCTTCGACTGTCAGATGAAGCTTCATTGGCTTCCTTCACGAGCATATTTCTGCACGCCCTGTTGAAGTTGTTGCTGTAGGGGTTTTTGTGGCAAGCAGTAGAATAGGAGAAAATCAAAATGTAGAAGTCGTATGCACATGAACTTCGAGAACAAGATTCTCTGAGACAAATCATTTCCTCAAAAACACGACCAAAATTGGACAGTATGATAACGTTTACTTTAAAAAAACACAAACCTAATGCAAGACAGAGCCCAAGATACACAAATGTCGGCTCTGGCAGCAATGTTTCATAGCTTGCTCTAGCGTGTGACCGCAGCCCCGCAAAGCTGATTATCTGGGCTTCAGGAAAGGAGAAATGCTAGCGGTAAGCACGCAGTGCTCCTTTACCACGGAGAAAAAATCATAAATAATAATCATACAACTTCAAGTATCTTTTTTTCCTGATCTTTTTAGAGGTTGGTAAAACAGGCAAATCATTTTCCCACAAAATAGTTTCAGTAAAGGCTATCAGAAGTTCTGATGGGCATGCGCGGGAGGTGGTCAGGTTTTACAAGAGGATGAGAGCGCGGCATTTTAGTGGATACAGAAGAAAATAACTCAGTAACACAGAAAAAGGTCATGTCAGTATATACAGGAGGCTTAAACAAAGGAGAAAACTAGTAGTAGTTAAGACCAACAAAACAGAAATGAGAGAATTGGACAGAAATATGCGACTATAATACCTAGAGTGACGCATTGACAGACAAGAGTATTTAATAAATTTAGACTAGTATATTTTCATTTCAGTGGGTAATGTCTCATATAATTCTATAAAATGGATACTTTTGAAGACTACTCTACAGAAAAAAAAGTGCACCGGCTAAGAACAGCGTGCCTCACAGCGCACTCGCTGAGCCCAAGGACTTGACGCTTAAGTAGTTTAGGCCCTTTAGGAAAGCAGTGATGATTGGCGTGTTGTGACAGACGTAGGCTGCTGCGGCCCCACCACTTGCGTGTTGTCGGGTACAGGACTTAGTCTCAGAGACACGAATAGTACTTTGATGTGGTTAGCATAACTGACATATTCCTGCAAAGAGACATATGCTCCTTTAAAGTGGTTGACACGTCACTGTAAAGAGTGGCATAAATGATATTGATTTGCAATGAAAACAAGTTTGTAGAGAGAGATTAGCGTTTTCTGAAACATACCGTGTCCCCCTGCTGGACCATCACCTTGCCGTGGTTAGAGGGCTTGCGTGTTTCGATGACAACACCAAAGGGAGCACGAGTTCTTGGCAGGATCACCCATGTCAGACGGATCAAGGGGTAGAGATCAGATTAAGAGTGGTTCTCCAGGTTACAGAGGGTTGAGCAATGAACAAACAATTCATATCTGTGAAAAAATAGTTAAGGAAACTTAACTAGAGACAGCCCATCAAACGGTGACAGTGGAGAGTCAGACCAGATAACTGGAGTTATGAAGGCAGGGAACCAAAGCCGCAAGAGCGTTCCCAACCCGAAAGCCGATATACTCTCATTCAAAATACTCATTACTATTGGTTGCTGGAATGTGAGAACACTAAACCAAACAGGAAAATTAGCACAAATCCTCCAAGAAATGCATCTACACCGATTTGATCTTTTTGGAATTACAGTAGCACGTTGGACAGGTCAAGGAAAGAGAACTATTGCATACCCTGTTATCACAAAACAGAACAATCTTCAGTAGAATAATTTTGAAGAGGCTCACCACTGTTCTTGGTGACATCATTAGACAAGAACAAGCAGGCTTTAGAAAAGGAAGGTCATGCAGTCATCAAATCTTCACCTTTAGACAGATTGTAGAACAAAGCACAGAATGAAACAGAACTCTATGCTGTGTTCATAGACTTTGAGAAAACATTTTACAGCATACACCGTGAGTCCTTATGTAAAATCATGCATGACTATGGACATTGTAAAATAGGGGGTGACTTCCCTTTTCTGTCGCTTTGAGGTTGAAAGGAAAAAACTCGTCCAGTGTTTGCTGCTTCTGCTTTTTTGTAACACTTTTGGGTAGTACAACATCACATTATCATTGAACATGTTTAGGCTCCTATTGCCTATCGCACTATCGCACTGACATTACCTCACTACTATTGCTCTTAATCTTCTTTGGAGCCATGATTGAGGATTATCTTATTAAAATAAAGCACAAAAATCACCAAATAAGATAAGGAACAGATAAGGAACGTAACTGTGTCACGAGCGCGAATGGTGGCATGCTGGTCGGTCACGTGTGGTTCACATGGATGTTCGTTATCGGAAATTTTGTTCGCTATCCGAGACAAGTTTTTAACGAAATTTTTGTTCGTATCCAAAGTATTCGCTATCCGAGGCGTTCGCTAACCGAGGTTTCACTGTACTGTAGCAGTACAACAATACAGTTAGTCATCAATAAACCTAATACCATGCGAGGAATATTTATTTGTAGAGATTTTTGTATAAAATATGTAGATATCTGGTATCTTAAATTTAAAAAAAGATTCCACAGCTTTATTTGAAGCTTTCAATAACAAAATTGTTATACAAATCCGATTCCTTGCAGAAAGCTGGAGATGCCTCATAATAACCACAAGTAGGTGTTACGTTGTGAACAGACTACTACAAATGTAAGGATCAGTAGGACAGAGACATGACCCATGGTACGTGATACTGTGCCCCAAATCCTAATCTGCTTGATGTGACTGAACTGTATCGCGATTTCAGTGAAGGAAGTAAATCCTGTTCTTAGAACTATAACGTAATATTCTAGATGTCAGAATATGATGTGACATTCTGCTTAGACTACTCTTTCCAATCGATGTTTCAAAACCGGGAACAAGAAAGATATGTAGATATCGACAAAGAAAAGAGCAAGAAGTATGATAAATGCATGACAGACTATGTCAAGATAGCGACGGAAAAGAAAATTTTTCTCGCATTCTCATTTTATGTCTTCATTGACGAGATTCGTATCTATTTTTCGCTGTTTGGATTAAAACTTGAGTTCGAAAAAAACCTGAAGTGCTTGCTTTCTTTACTTTACTTTGTTACTGCTTCTTCTTCGTTAGTGTAGCTATCGCGAACTGCAATAATGTTGTTGTTGTTGTTGTCGTCGTCGTCGTCGTTACTAGTAATCGAGGCTCTGAAAACTGGTGGGTGGGGAGTGTATGCCTACCACTGTAACTCTGCGGGAGAAAGTTTGGACCTCTAGTCAAGATGGTTCGAACAAACGGTGTCTGTGCGCTACTTTCTGAAAAAGGTTTTAATCAGTTGGAAAACAGTCATAGATCAGTCATATATCTCACTCTTAAAACGTTTTCGTCTCTTTATTCCAAGTCATGTAATTTAGTTTTTTGTCTCATAATCTGTTTTCCTCATAAAACTGAAACATTGAGTACTTAACGCATTTAAAAGCTAGAGTCGTTCTTACTTGCTTGTTTATCTAATGAAGGAAGTCAGGCGTTTTGACATGTGATATGTGTATAACAAAGAAAGAAACTGGCGGGGGGATTTTTTCAGTGACGTCCAATGAAAACATCACATTCCCACTATGTCTTTTCTTATGAGACAAATCAACCATCTGAGGATGTGTGTAAAAGAAACCTTTTCAATAAAAATTAAAAAACCGTGAAAAAGGAAGACAGCGAGTCTCGAAGAAGTCTGTTTATTTCATCCAGCATTTTTCTTCGAAGTCCTTTGGTCTTTCGTATTCGCTTATACTGTATATTAAGTCTGTTTCTGTACAACCGATGTCTTCTGAGATTTAACACAGATCCACACCAACCCGCCGGCATTTTTTCACAACAGGGTGAAAACTGCTTAATTATCTCCCCTTGCCCCTGGGTGTTCGGTACCAGGGTCTGCAATAATTGGATCCGTACTCAGTCTCTCACACGAGAGAAGACGTGCAGCTCAAGCGCTCGTTTCAAAGTTAAAAATAAGGTTTTAAAAAGGAAAAAATACTTACAAAACTTTTAAAAAACTTAATGAACTAGTATCAGTAAAACTACCAATTTCACGAGGTGCATCACCATCATCATCATCATCATCATCATCATCATCATCATCATCATCCGGGCTGTCCGATGTCACAACGGTTAGCAGTGGCGTAGGAACCAGGGGGGCAGCGGGGGCAGCCCCCCCCCCCAAGAAAAATACGGGGGGGGGAGCAGGAATATCCTTTTGCCCCCCCAATATTTGAGACGTAATTCCTCACAAAGAGCAAAGAACTGAAGAAAGGTAGGGGAACGTAGAGAAGAGACGGTCCACCGTCACAAAAGCGGGCCCTGAGGTAAGTGGAGTCTCTAACACCTCTGACGATCAGATCGGGGACAGTCCGTTGGTATTGTTTGCCATGCTAATTGCAGGTTGTGTTGAAGCCTGAGCGAAGAAAGCAGCCGGACAGTACATCGGTACATCGAGTGTGGTCTCCCTCCCCCCTCCCCCATAATGCGACGCCTTTTCTTTGGCGGTTTTCGTTTGACCAACATAAAACATCCCCCACCCACTCGCAGGAGACTGCAAGAAAGATCAAGATTATTAGAGATGCACTTGATTTTGCCCAGGAAATAATACAGCTTCTTACTTTGTCACCGAAGCGTCAGGTGTTGTTTGAGACCATACAAAAAGAAGCAGGAGGATCTTCGCCAACCATTAAGCCAAGCCCCTCTGCCCAACTCGGTGGACAGTAAGGACAAGAGCGATGGAATCTCTAATAAAGAACTATGAGATTTTGCAAGAAAGACTAGACGTGGTCTCCGAGGGCAGTGACGAGTATGCTAGAAGGGCTTCTGGTCTCCTGGCGCTGATGCAGCAGTTCTCGACATTTTTGGGCCTATCACTGGCACGGACTGTGTTTGCTGTAACCGAAGTATTGTCAACAGCACTACAGAAACAGTCAACATCTTGTGAGAACGCTTCTTCTGCAGCTAGTGTGTGCATAAACACATTGCAGAAAATGCGTTCCGATGAATATTTTCTAGATTTTTTTAATGATGTTAAAGCCAAGGCAAGCAGACTATGCGATGCACCACGCCTTCCCAGGCAGAGACAAGTTCCACGACGGATTGACGATGGCTCAGAGGGACATTGGTACACAGATATTGCAGCCTATTATAGACAACAGTACTTTGAAACCCTAGATCATATAGTTGAAAATATCCAAAGGATTCATCAAGACAGTTTTAACGTGCCGAGACAGATCGACAGGGTTGTCCATGGGACATATTTTTCTATCCCGTCCCATCCCATCCGATGGCAATTTATGCCTGTCCCATCCCGTCCCATCCCACAGGATGTTTCCCATGGTATTAACAATCCTATGGACAACACTGAAAACCACTTTTCGGCTTTTGTTCTATAATTCCTGCTACTTCACATACAATAGATGATTCAGAGGAAAGATTTAAATCCTTGATGAATGAAATAACAGTAAATTTATTTTGCAATATCAAGTATCGACTACCATGGGAAATACAAATGTGTGCTGTCCCATCCCATCCCATCCCATGGGACGTTTCCCATGGGATTTCCATGGGATTCCCATTCCTATGGACAACACTGCAGATCGAAAAGCTACTTTGTGAGGCAGCACTAGGCAAAAGCACGGAAATTCCTAGAAATATCGCCAGTACCTATAGCTCTGACATTGACTTTACCAGACTGAAGACACAGCTCTCATTTCTGCCAAGTGCCATTACTGTGAACCCAGACAAAACGACAGTTCAGTCAATCGTCAGAGGTATTTAATCGGAATTAGTAGCGTCAGAGACCGTGAGAAAGATGTTAAGCGAGATCGATAAGCTTTTGAAACTGTATCTTACTATCCCAGTTACCACGGCAACTGCAGAACGCAGTTTTTCTGCTTTAAAACGAACAAAAACATACCTGAGAAGTTCCATGACACAAACGCGCTTGAATAACTGTCTCATTATGCATGTATTTAAAGAGAGGGTTGATCTGCTTAATCTGGACGAGATTGCAATGGAGTTCATTAATAGAAATCACCGAAGACGCAGTTTTTTTGGCACACTGACTTGCCAACCTTGATTAATATGATTTATATGATTATAACGTTTATCACATTTCTTGTGAATGCGTTAGCCGGGGAGTCATTCTTTAATTTGTTTTTTCTTATTTAATGCTGCTTTGCCTTTTAACAATAAAGCAGCGTGTTGTGATGCTACCACTGTGTACGTGCGTGCGTGCAGTACCCCCCACCCCCCATCCTTTTTTACGTAATGTGCAAGTGCGAACGCCGTTCACTGTCAGCAGGGAGTTTGCCCCCCCCCCCCCCAAACGCCGAACATCTTCCTACGCCACTGGGTTAGTGCGTGACAGCAATACAGATATTTCACAAAAAGCTTTTTGTCAGTTTCAGCGGACAATGTTCCACCGTCTCCTTTAGTAGGCATCCCTAAGTATAAGAAAATTAACGCTAGTATGGCGTCTTCAATGTCGTTAATGCATCATTAAATCTTCTGCTACACAGCCTCATCTTTTCGCCTAAGTAAATTTGTCTCTTTTTCTACCTTGACCTTATTTCATCACATCAATTCATAGTTTTCATAGTTATACCCATCTGTTCATCTTTAATTTTTTTTTCATTGTAGAATGTAGCGAGGGATTCAGTTACACGAGAATGTCTGTGAAGACAACGAGCAAACGAAAGTTCTAGCTTTCTGCTGTTAAGGCCTGATCTTTCAAAGTGTTCTGCTGTCAACAAGCAGGGTTTCAAGGCAAGGTTGTGCAGAGCTAAAGAAAGAGGGAGTGTAGTGAGGAGGTGTCACACGAATTGTGACCATTGACATTAAATCTCGTTGTGGTGGGAAGAGGTGTCTAAGCGATTTTTTTTCTGTTTAAATCGGAGTTTCGATTCTGCCCTCATCGGCTGCAGAAAAAAATTCAACAAAATGGCGGCTGTAAGCAATCACCTCACCTGTCTGGTATACTGTCAGGATATAGTTAACGATAAATTTTTCTAAAATTTCTCACAAATTACCGTGGTTCTATGACGGTCAACAGCGTTTACTTTTGATTCACCCGGCAAACGTACACCAGCTGGTACTTGTAAGTCACAGAATCAGACCCTAGATACTACTCATATTGTCACTTGTTGTTGATAATGGCAGGTATTAGAATCTGTAATGAGAGTAAGAGTAACAATCATTTAAATACAAACCCTAATTTAAAGACGGACAATAAGTCATTGAAGAAGAAATTAAAGTGACAGCACTGAGAGAAAGTCTGACAGTATGATGGACAGACTATTATCGTTACATACCACAGTTGTCTTGGGTGTTATTAGAAACTAACACGTCTGGATCATGGCTGCACATCTGTGACTGCAGGAACTTTCACCGTTTGTAATTTTCCAGTTGTAGGATTAAAGTGCTTTACAGTCCGTTCATCATCAACTGGATCAGGGCATATAACTGGCTGCACATTTGAGTCTGCCGAAGGCTGCACATCTGAGACTGCGGGAAATATCACCGTTTGTAATTTCCCAATTCTAGGATTAAAGTGCTTTACAGTCCGTTTATTATCACCTGGATCAGGGCATAGAACTGGCTGCACATTTGAGTCTGCCGAAAGTTTCACCTTTTTCAATTTTCGAGTCACATGATCAAAGGGCATTACAACAGCTTCGTCGACTGCGGGAACTTTCACCGTTTGTAATTTGCCAGTTCTAGGATTAAAGTGCTTTACAGTCCGTTCATTAACGGTCCGATCATTGCGTCGACAATTTAATTTTGGCATTTTAAATCCTACGTAAATTTCGCTTTCGCAAACGGAAGACAATCTGCAGGCCGGAAATCTGCCAGTGTAGTGTCGCAGCAAAATTTGCTTCACAACTAATGATAATAACAATGAGAGCTTGCAAACGTTCATTAGATAAAAAAGATAAATTTTAAATTATTTGATTTAATAAATTAATTTATAAATAACTTAATTTAAATTTATTTTTTTATTAATTTAAATTTAATTTATAAATAATTCCATTTAAAATTATTTTTAGTTTAGTTTATAAATTATTTAAATTTATTTTAAATAATAACCGGTGCTTAAAATAGACAATACCAAATACCAACACATTTCAGCAAGAGCAACAAAGAAGCCGTTGTTCCGATTAGTTGATGACGTCAGACCATGATGTCGTGGGTCACTTCTGAAAGCTTTCAGACAAGGGCCTGTGACAGGTACTGGGTAACTTGCCGAGAGCTGGAGGATGAGTATAGCACTGAGCGCGGGAACGGCTGGGTGTATTGGGTGCACCAGGTGCATGATCATGATGATGATGATCATGATGTTGATCATGATGATGATCATGATGATGGGAATTGATAACGTGCATCATCCCGACCAAGATAGATCGCACTCTCTGCGACGACCAATAATGATAACTAAAAGATAACAGCCAGTGGACAGTGAGGTACGTACAGGCACACTAAACAACATAAAGATGAGGTACAAAAATAGGACGTAAAGCAATGGATGAAAGTATGAAGGGATGTCGATACTATCAACAGTGTAAGATGGAGTCGTTACATGATGGTTAACAGTATTGCCAGGAGTTAAGAATAGTAATTCAGGGATAGTATTTTGTGAGCAGATATGTTTTCAGAGAGCGTTTGAATGCAGCCTTGGAGTCCGAGTGGCGAATGTGATGTGGAAGAGGGGTAAGTCAGCAAACAAGTCGTGCATGTGGATTCTATAGGTGTTTGAACAAAGTATAGAGGATAAACAGTTTCGCATCATCAACACTTTGCTTGAACTGGTATGCAAATTGCAAGGGGTGAAGACATTCGCTAGTGGCATTTAGAATCAGAATTTTTCATATTGTCTCCAATACTTTCATGACCAGTTATGTTCAGGCCACTAGTGTAAAGTCACAGCGGTCCGGTGGCGCAACGGTTAGCGCCTGTCACCAATACAGTGAAGGTTGGCTGCCCAGAGTTCATTTCTCGTCCCGGGCACGCTGTTCTTTCTCTGCACGTGGCATCTGTTTACAGGGCTGGCTGCCTTGCCGTAATATAGCCTCAGTAGCTGGCACGGCGTAAAATACTAATTTGTTGTGTCTAGTGTAAAGTCATTAGGATGTTGAGCTGAAGCTTTCTTCGGAGCTAGGACAATGGTGGACAAGCAGCAGGCATGTAGAGGGAATCCATAGATCGTTGAAATAGGTGTTGGAAAATGCCTCCATGTTGGTGCACGCACAAACGTAATGTTCTGCTGCTAAAATAGCTTCACAACTTGTTCTTTATGATTCTAAACCCTCTTGGACCCCTCACTCCATCTCACACACACACACTCACACTCACACCTCTCTCTCACACACACACACGGATTTGGTCAAATACACTATAGGCAGTAGTCGACCCGACTCGTGCCGTGGTCAAATCGACTACTAGTTGGAATTTGGTGGAATAGACCGTCCCACGTTTCATTTCAGTACACTACTATTCAACTTTGTTTTAGAAGACAATTAAGAAGCCCCTCGTGCAGTTATAGCTCACGCATCGTGATAAAAGAAGGACCATATACGTGATCTCGAAGAAGACCTTGCAGCACATTGACGTTATGCTGCCTTGTTAGATGGTCCTCAGAAATCCTTTAGGGATGGAAAGCTTAAGCGATTACAAAAGCACCATGTGACTTTGATGCCCTGGTTAGTATCGAACAGACAGCATTATCAATGAACGTCCATCACGCTGACGCCAGTCTACGGCAGCGAATCCCAGTGTCGGTCAAACGTTTGCCATCAGACAGGGGGACAGTCAGATAAGATGAACATGTCATAGGTTCAAGTATCAGGTCGACATGAAAAGGCAATACTGGACAGACATCTGCTATGACATCACAACGATGGTGTTCTGTCCCCGACTTCTGGCCATCAATTGTTGGAAGCCTATAGTGCACATATACGTCACCGGCTAATGAGGATATTTTGTCAATTATTCTCCGCATGCGCAGTACACACTTGTCGGTGGTTAAAACGGAAGAAGTCACTTTACTAACCACTCGGTTGCCTTTACCGAGATATACGAACGTAAAGAGATTACTGTTACGTTATACAGTGTCACAGCAGTAAGTTTTTAAATGGAAGGAGAAAAGTTAGATAATAAACGCCTAGAAACTCCAAAGACAAAAATTGTTGTAAGCGATAAGAAGAGAGAATTGTAGTGCTGATAGCAAACTAAACAATATTATGTCAGCATTGCGTATCAGGTTTACAGATAAATGACCTGTGCTTAATCAGCAGGTATGAAAGTGTTTCCTAGCTTACAGTCGTCACCGCGACGAGCAAAGCAACCGCTCACAGTGTAAGCTCAAGCATCTTTGCCAGGCATGATGAAGTAATATATTTAAAGCATGCGTCCTGCAGCATCAGGTATTGATTGCGAAATAGCAACTGGCGGAAGCAGTTTTTTTCGTGTGAAAATTAGTACTGTTGCAAAACATAGGTTAATAAATACTCACAAAGCTGTCACGAAGTAAATATTTTTTATTACGAGAACGAACCCTTCAGCGCCAGAGAAATGTGCAGATCGATTATTAGGCTATTGCCTTAAAATCTACAACTTTACTAATCCACAAGGGCCATTACAGGTAGTGTTCATACCCTAGCAATATAAAGATAAGTACAAACATATAACTATAGTGAATACGTTCATTATAAATATAGATATATAAACGCTCAAAATAATGGAAAGGCGAGTTGTATAGTCAATCACTATTTGGTGCCAATAAACAGACAATAACATTTAATAAAAGTATTTCTTTATTCATTAAATGAAATATCAGTTTCATTGAAACAAATCATTTTAACAACAAGAAGTGGACAGACATAACCCATGTTTTCAAAATTCAGAAAAGTGATATCAGAGAAAAAGAAAGCCAATATTTTGTCTATCCACCATTAGCTTAAATCCAGGCGAGGCATCGTTATCTCATGGAATAAACAAATGTTCTTAAAGTCCTTTGAGAAACTGCCTACCGCTCTTGATAAAGAAACTGGTACAGCTGATTGAGGTCAGCTGGTTGGGAGGAGTAGTTGGCCATAGATGTTCAATGGGATTCAGATCTTAGGGAACACGTAGGCCAGTCTATGCGGTTGATTGGCGATGCGAGATTCATTAATGAAGAGGACTGCGGCCCCTGTTGCCTTGTCCACACTAGATGGCGTCGTTTTCATGCAAGACGAGCAACGCGGTGTGCAGGTGTCAGGACAGGGCGTACAGCAGGTCGCCTTGACCGAAAATTGCTAACCTAACCCTAACCCTAACCCTGATGCGAAACGTCTGGTCGCTTTCTAGTTACACTGACTTGTCATCAAATTCACGTTGACTGTTCATCCAAACAACAAATTCACTAAAAAAAGACTTTGAACGAATTGCTTACTGTTAATACAAACACGATTAATAAAAATGTGGAAAATATAAAGGTGGCCTTTCCATTGTTTTGAGCAGCATATTATGATTGTCAAATACAAAGTTACAGTAATGTCCAGAAAATGCCAAGAACTCGTCGAATTTTAACTGAGAGAAAACATCAAAATTCGTTCTTACTGGGCTTGGCGGGCAGTCTCCACTTCCCAAAGGGAAACCTGACACGGCAGCATATGTGTTTCCTAGGGAGGTGAAAGACCGGCCACCTGTTTGCAATATAAACACCACACTCGTCCTTCCATACCTTTCCAAACAACTCAGACAGTCACTCACACTTCTCAATTTTCATGCTCAAAGGTAACATGTTGATGCATACTGCTAACTCTAATGCCGAATCCTGGCCTTGAGACTACCACCTAAAATAAACACCAGACGGACAAAGGTACAGCAAAATCGGTCAATGAAGCGGTAAATCCGCCATTGCAAAGACCAGTAGAACTGGAGTCAAACACACGAAGTGCCAAATGTATACATCATTTCTCAATGAAGATATTCTTATGGCTAATTGACTTGAAATGGTGTTGATGATAGTAGCAGCCGATAAATCGTCTCTCGCATTTCTATGTGAAGATATTTCTAAACAAAACTTGATTTGTCTTAGACACAGAACGTAGTTAAACATGGCCACATTTTGTACACGTTTTTTGATAGCTTTAGAAGCCAATTTTTAACAATTTTTAATGTGTAACATTTCCTCTTTTCACTCGGCTTTATGAAATGCTGCAGGTAATCTAAATTATTTCCACTTTTGATGATGCACTAAAATGTCATTTTATGTTTAGACGGACGAAGCAAACAAGAAGTATGCTATCGAGAAGGACGTTAAATGGGGTAGGTCCCGAGCAGGGCCGCCGAGAGCCAGCCCGGGCCCCGGGACAGACGACCTTTCCGGGCCCCTTGTACTTGTAATCGTAAATTATTTTCCCAGTATATAATGTATGTTTACAATTCGAATCTCAATATCTACACTCAAACTCAACTTCTGCATGTGTAATGCTTGGGTGTTGTGTCCTTAGACCTTTATTTAAAAGAAAAGGAGAAGAAGAAAAAAAAATCCACTGACCAAGGCCGGGCCCCCTTGACAGCCGCGGGCCCGGGTACACCAGACCCCCCTGTCCCCCACTCTCGTCATGCCTGGTCCCGAGCAACGGACTGTGGACAGACACTCCAGAGGTGACCGCGAAATTGACAGGAAGTTGCCATCAGTCCCGAGCCTGTTGAACTCGAGTTCAAAGGTCATTAAATCTTCCCCGAAAAATTTCGACCTCTCTTGACCTTGTCTAAGATTAAAAGAGATAAGAGCTTAACGTAATTAAGATTTTCTTGGCATCTGATATATTCAGTAACGAGACAAAGTTCAGAACACACCAGCAATAATTTTAAGCAGTATCTTTCATTTCTAATGAAATGTTTTCCTAAGCGAGCAGAAGAATTAAGAAAGAAAAAGAATGCCTAATATTTCTCTCAAAATCATAAATCGCGCCTTAAATTTCTCTTGTTTTTTCTCTCTAAATCGATTAATCATTTTGAGTGTACAGGGTTTCACTCTGTCTTGAAATACCAGGAGATCAAGGTGCCATTAGAAGCGTTGCTCTGAAATGTGTAACATTACTTAACTGATCGCCAGAATCATTTCGAATTTTTTCACAGCTAATTGCTCTTTAAAGCTATATCTTGGATCCCCAAGGCCTGAACTTGGTACAAGAGGATCCAGATTTGTTATTAACTAGAAAGAATGGTTGCTCTTAACCACCAATGTACACTGCACATGTATTAGTAATCTTTATTCTTGATGAAAGTAAGTTTATGTTTAGTCCCATTTTCCTTTAAATGTAGCTCTATATCCCTCCATCCCCCCACCCGGGCGATACAAGCCTTGAAAATGTTGAAGTGCATCACTAATTATCTTTACATTTACCCTTCCTAACCAATTAACATTTTGCACGTGACAGCAAGAAATGCTGAGTTGCAAAATAGAGTGAGGACGTGGAACTAGATTTTAGTAATCAATTTCTTTTTAAGTTCGACATAGGGGGAAAACATTTATTCCAATGATTCCGACAATCATTCTTCTACTCGTCACTGAAAGCTGTACCGTGCCGCCTGTTTACTTGTCAGCACCACACTTTTGCATATTAATAATAATAAAGGATTTATAAAAACTCCATCCTCTCTCCAGCCGTAAGTACAGCATGCCTAACACACCACACATAAAGGTAAAAGTAGTCCTGTGATTTACATTTGAACGGAAGTGAGGTGTTATAGACTTCACTTGTCTTGGAGCCAGGTTTTTGAGGGTGGTGACATTTCCTTTCCCTCCTGGCCTTATTGCCCCTATCCCTCTACTTAGTCAAGTACTCTCTCTCTCTACATCCTTACACTAAATAAGAACAAGTACATTTTGCTCAAAATATTAACAAAATAAATTATAATGCACTTTTTGTGATTAAAACGTTACATTTAAACGACATATAGCAGTAAACGTGTCACATACTAAAACAACAACGCATTATATCACGATTATCTAGCTTTCACTAGGTTTGAATTAGAGGTTACAAAAAAATATGTCTTTTCTTTCACGGACAACCATTAATGCCTTCTATTGAGCTTCAGTTTCGCGAGCACTGTACGCACCGCGTCACGTCTCAGTCGTTACCACTTATTTGTTACTTTGCTCGCAATCTTCATTCAACCCTCTCGTTATGTCCGGATACATTTCCGTGGTTTCATCTTGTCACCTTAAGATAAATTTCTTATATTCTGCAGGTTTAGCATACAAATTATGGACGGTCCCAAAGAGTAGAAACCGTCGTATACAATAAGATAAGCATGAATGGTATGCTCTGCGTATGTTCCACTGTCGTCTCTAGAAAAGCTGAACATCAACACATTGCGCCCTGCTCTTCAAAGACTTGTTTTGTTTACCGTGCGATTTGGGGCGAATACAAACAGTTATGAGCAGGGCGGGGGCAGCTTGTCTGGAGGAAGCAACAAATCTTGTGAGAGAATTCCACCTGCCAATACATGACCCTCCTTGCAGCACTTTTATCTTTTTGTCAGCTCTTTGAAATCAGTCATCTGTGACACGCAGTTATCTAATGTGCTGAACGATCCAACAATGAATTGTCGAAGATTTTGCGGTGAACGGTGAGGGAGAGTTACCACAAGCGATCGTCCATCCGTAACGGGTCTTTGTCAACTGGAAAGTCTAGGCAAATGGCTGTAATACAACCTCGCCTCCCCGTGTCCCCCCCCCCTCACCATCCTCATCCCATTTATCCTTTTTTGCGTGCATCACGATATCTTCATGATCGCACGAAACATTTCATCATCCAGTAATTACTTGATGCAGTCAATAAAATTGCAGCTTTTAAAATTTCTGTCTTTTGTCTCTCTCAAGCGCTGGCGAATAGGAATGATCTAAAATACCTTTTTAGAATTCTAAAAAAGATGTTAATAGGAAACTCAATGACGAAGCAAGTCTGTTGTTGCGTGCTGCTGCTATTTTTGAGGGAGAGGCAATGACGCGTTTGAGCAGTTTTCCCGGGACTTCTATACGTCTTTGTCTAAAAACGAATGTTTAAAAGGGGTCAAAACCAGTCTGTTCAAACACAGAGTAAGAAGAAGCGGAATGATGATGATTAGAAATCTATAAGAACAACGGAGGCTTAATTGTTCGATGCATTCACTATTCACAGTGATGCAAGAAATTGCAGACACTAACAATCGAAATTTGTATTTAACCATTCATTCATTCTTCCATTTATTCAAGAGCTGTCTCTAAAAGACTTCGGCAGTTTTAGTTTTTGGGGTTTCTAACTGGCGTCCTAGTCTTGGCAAAAGAATATATATGAATAGGATGTAAAATAATAACATTCACAAAGTGACCACTTATATTTCAGCGATTCATGGCATTTGCATGAACAGGTTCCCCCAACGACCAATACTGACGAACTTGCTTTGAGTTCGATCAATATCGGTTACGGGAGTGACGATTATTTATAAGTGGTCTGATGCTTCAAAATAAATACATGATTAATAGCATCCAGAAATAAACCTTACTGATATCTATAAGCCTCTCCCCTACTTGCCTCTATGTCTCATTTCCTTCGTCTCTGCACCTCTTTCTCTCTGTACAGAGCTTAGTAAAGCTCGTAAGGTGAGTGTACGTCAGCCGCAGTCAGCTAGCATGTCGGAAGGGAGATTGTTCACCATGATAAATGTCACCAGCAGACCTGGGCTATTGATAATTTCTAAGCATGAGCTGATCTGTTGTTCTGGTGCGGGCGGTCACAAAAGCCGTTTGACCGTCATCGAGACGCAACCCGTGAATTAGTCAGGAGCAAGCGAAATCAGTGAATGAGGCCAGACATTCATTATTGATATCACCATCGCATAGCTTTGCGTCATGTGACCCGACCGGAGACGGATAAGGAAGTGCGGACGGACTTATACAAAGCCGAAAGGGGGCATATCTTAATCATTAACATGGTGTGATCACAAGGGTGGCTAATTCTTCTCTCGACTACCCACATTTCATCCTCCATTTCTTTCAGCATGACCTCGGATTAATCGAAACCGTGAAGCCAATTTCTTGAACTAATCACAAAATAGTTGTGGGTACTCACATGATTACCTCAAAAGACACATAGAAGCCAAGTCGTTTTTGTAAACATTACTTGTCATATTTCACCATACACCTAAAGTAAGGAATTAATTAAGTGTAACACTGATGTTGTCAACAATTTTAACTCTTTAGCGGTTATCTCACAGAATGATCACTAGAATAATATTGCTGCTCATTCGTCCATGAGGGGGCCCAATCAGCCGCCTGTTAGTCAGACCCCAGCAGCACAGTCAGTGCAAAATGCAAACTGACAGACAGTGACACACTGAAAACATCCACAAAAAACTATTGGACTACAAAGGAAAGAAAGTTCGCAAAGAAAAAGCAAGAACTTGTCCTGGTGCTTAAGGGAAAGAGACTATTCCAGTCTAACCCACCAAGACCTCTACCAGACAAACAACCAAAACACAGTGGCCAAACAGAGACAGGAACAAGTGAAACAGCAAATCAGGACTCTGAAACCCCGACAAAAGAGACTATAAACAGAACAAAAGACACAGACAACCAAAAGAAGATAATAACTGAGGTCCCTTAATTATGGATAAACAACTACAATAAAAACATTACTAATGATAAAAACTCCTGAAAGAAACACTTTTATATACTTCTAACAACGGTTAGGACTTACAACACTTGCAACACTAATCTTTGTGTAAATGTATAACAGCCTGGGGAGATTCCTACAGTGGAACTGCAAGGTGATAAATAGCAACAAAAATGAATTGCTAATCCAGCCTGCAAGAGAGGCCGGAAGGTCTTGGGTCGCTTGAGGGAAGTGAGGCGAACAGGCGGGAGACGTGTAATGCGATCGTAAAATGACGAAAGTTGAGACAGGGCATGATCTCTGAGCGGTGATAATGTCCCGTATCCGTAGCTTTTGCTCCGACAGCCCGCTGCCGCGCTCGACTTCGCAGGCCATCGTGTCACACCCCTCCCCCTCTATTCCCCCTACTCCCTGCGTATGGCCAGAGAGCTTAGGTATGGCTGCGACAAGTCAAGGTACAGGGTCACACCGATTCAGTCTTCGCTTTGACCTGCGCACAGACTTAGAGACTTATTCTACGTCCATCTTCAAGTGAAACGCCGCCGATCTCTGAAGAAAGTAGTCATGAATAATTTATGATCATTTATAGCTATTGTAGTGCTTTTTTGAAATTATTAACTTGTTGGAACCGGCAGGTCTTATGGCCTCGCACATAGCACTTCCGCTAGCAGCATACCATGACGATGTCTTCTACACGTGCTGTAAACAATTTAAACTAACCATATACTTTTTGCTGTAAATAATCAAATCGTTTAATCGCATCTCTTGCCTACTAATTGTACGTGTTTACCAAGATCAAGTGCTAAGAGCACGCTCACACACACACACTTTCTCTCGTATTTGTGTACTATTAATAATTTACTTCGAAGTTGAAATCTATGAAATGAAGTTATGTGCTCGAAATTTGTCGTCTGCTTTCTCAATAATAGTGACGCGGCAATTACAAAACGTTTGTGCACGTCTTGGTACATTCTGGCGAAAGCAATAAGACAGCCACGTTGCTTTCTAAACAACTAAAATTTTTGAAAATTAATGCAAAGCATAAGAAATAGTTTTATATTTTTGTAACTATATACTTATTCTGTGACACGTTCGATTCTCTTAAAATGCTGTATGCCATTTTTCATTTGATTTTACATGATTTACAGAAAGAACTTCGATAGTAGAGAGAGGAAGAATTGTGAACAACAGTGAGTACTAGTGAGGACAGAGTCTCCAACCTGCAGGTGTCCTATTAAGCCAGCCTAAAATTTTTCCTTCCTCTTCCTCATTGTAGCTCACATGGCATGTGAAGTGGTAAGAGAGGATAAGAAGGATGCAAATTTCTGCCACTCAAGTTTTCTATTCGATAATGATATTCTATTCGATACTCTCACCTGCATTTAAAATCGTCAACTTCACTTTGTTTTGCTTTATCAGTTTGGTTTATTTATTCATGTACAAAAATGAGTGAAAGGAAAAAAACGTGAAAAAACTGTGTCTGATAAACATGGTTAAATCATACTGAATGCAAAAGCATATCAGACTCTACTTGTAGTACAATTTTAAAACTACAGTACTAAGTGACTTTAAAATTACTCTAGGTTGCATTTTTTGTTCACATTTTTAGAATAGAATGTTTAGGTTTCCACCTCTGCATTCTAAACTCGGAATTAAAATTAAGGCATACAATCCACATAAGTAGGAATATGTTTGGCACATTAGAACATGTAAAACACTGTACAAAATGCGGCAGAAAAAAATCCTGAGACAGCAACATTCCTAATACTGACAGCTGCCATCAGCGTAATACTAGCACCATGTCTTTGCACAATTACATCACTTCATTTAGCACCAATAGTATATCTGTACAATTGCATCACTACAATTAACACTATGTCTCAGCACAGTTGTATTACTATCAAGTCATAGCATCAATCACCTGTTGGTCACAGGAACAGAACATGTTCCTTGATCCATACATCAGTACTGGCACTTTCAACTTACATTCAACATTCAGCAAAATATCAGATCTACCAACAATTGAATTGAAAAAAAAATTATGAATAAAATATTAAAATACAGGCAAAGGTACACAAACATGACAAATAATATAAATATACAAACAATAAAAAAATTCTTTTATTTGAATTACTCTCTGTGACAATACCATGGGAGTGGGGTAAGGGGAACAAATTAAAACTGTCTATCATATATCAAGAATAGAATTGCAAAAGAGTTAATTTTAAAATATTCTAGGAAAATTACTGTTACTTTTATGGTCTTTTGAAGTCTCAGATCCTTACCCACCTAAAAAAAAGAATATAAATTGTACAATTTAAATATCCAAACGTCAGCAAAATCCACAAGAAAAGACAGTTATGTACCATGAAGACCCTAAGGAGTCTCCTCCATTTATTGTCTCAGAAATGCATCACTTCTCATCAAGTCCTGCATTTCTGCAAAAGTCCTGCATCTTATTACATGATGCTGAGATACTAGACTTCAGTAAAAGAGAAGTTCTCAAGTCATAGAACAAGACAGAAATCAAAAAGCATGAGTAAATGACATACTTAGGCAGCTTGCACTGTTACAGTTTGATGTTTGTCCCATTGGTTAGCTGTCTTGTAGACTAGATACATGGTTTACTGCAGATGTTAAAATTTGTAAGAATCCCTTATACACAAGGTTGTTTACATGCTTTCCAGATACTACTTTATACAAAACAGAAAAGACTTGTTAGACATGTCTTCAATCATTGTGTATTAGCATTTTTTTAAATAACAAAGTTGGTTCACTTGAGTTCACTATCAGACATATGCCACAAATTCTTGATGGAAAAAAATCCCACTAAAACTAAGCACTCTGATTGTGAAACCTCAAGGATTTCCATTCTTCATAAGGACTACTTCTTTAAGATGCCAAACATTGTATTTACAACAATTTATTACGTGCAATCAAGGCAAGTTTGATTGGTTATAGGTTATTTAATGCCCGGTTAAAAAGTAGGTGGTTGTTAAGCACCTAAAAAATTTGAGAATTAGCAGTTATTAAAGCAGGGGTGGGCAACATACGGCCCGCGGGCCGGATCCGGCCCGCGACGGGATTTTGACTGTCCCGCAGACTGTTTCTGGTCGTACATGATAATGTGGCCCATGAACATTAACAAGACAAATCTGCGTTCCAGTCTAACTGATATTCACGTGCAGTCGTTACTGTCTATGTCCGACATGCAGCCAGAGTTCAAGCAACTTGCTGACAACTTTGATCGACCGCAGCTGTCTCATCGACTTCAGCAGCTGTTGAAGTACATTACGTTAACATCATTAAATACTGTTTTCGGTCTCTATGCTTTAAAATTAAAGTTTACGAGTTTAAATTAAACACGATTTATTCCTTGCATATGTAGATAAATACGCGATTAAGGTATTGATCCAGTAATCTGGCCCGCCAAGGACTTCATTTCCCCATATCCGGCCCGCCGACCGGAGAAGTTGCCCACCCCTGTATTAAAGAATAGAAATCTGTTCCATTAATCATTCTATTTCCTACTACTGCCTTGCCTTTCTCTGTGAAAATTGGTCAATGACATTACCCAAAATCAATGCTTTCAAGTGCTTTTCTTTAAATATTGAGAAACAACAAATTATCTCAGACAATCCTGTCTTAGAATGATCATAAAAATGAATCTAAATTAATTCTAACAAATTACAAAAATAGCCACTAAAATGCACAGTACTATCTGAGATGACATCATTTCTGTAAGACAAAAAGTTATTTCTCAACTTCATGATCATCCTGTTATTTTGAATGTCTTAAAACAACTGTTTGCCATCAGTGGCTGTGTTATAAAAGCATGCAAAATCAGTCCATTGCTGGGAAGACTTATTAGCAATAAATGTCTATAAAATAATAAGAAAATCCAAGCTTTGAGCCAAAAGACTCAACATTTCTTGCTGCAGTCTGTAAACATACTTTATCATGATCGAACAATAGTTTAGTGTCTTTACCAAGTTCACAAGAGATGCTAACTGCGAACATTTTTTTCAGATTGTCTACCATGATTCCCATTTTTTTAAGCATAACTTTTGTATTAAAAATTGCTTTGTAGCAAACTCTGCTTGATTCTTCTTTGAAAAACTCCAGATCTAATGTTATGTCTGTTATTGTTATTATTGATGAAAGGCTGGGTGTCAGGCTCATGATTTTTAATGTCTGGAAATACAATTATTATCCATAAGGAACAGGCTGTGGCCCGATGCTCCACTGGGAGCGATAAGGAACAAGAATAATAAGCAAAAGGGACAAAGACCCCTCTATCTTATGGTGCAGGGAAAGCTTCTTCCCTTTCTTACACTTTCCTGTGAAAGTCAATACTTTAATTACACAAAAAAGCTATGCTGTTGTGCACTGGAAAGCATTACATATTATGGAATATGTGTCTGCAGTAGTTGTAGCAACATGTTTTGCCTTATGTCTTCGAAAGTATGAGGGATCGGCAAATGTGGCCCCACAAAAGTCACATTTGTATGGCTTATCACCTGTGTGAATTCGCATGTGCACTTTCATACTATGGGGATGAGAAAAGGCCTTGCCACATTCCACACACTTGAATGGTTTAAATCCAGTATGTATCCTCATGTGTGTCTTCAGTCTGTCTGATTGTGTGAAGGAGGCACCACAAAGTTCACACTGGAAAGGTCTGTCACCGGTGTGCTTCCGCATATGAATAGTTAGCTTTCCAGACTGAGTGAATGTTGCACTACACTCTGTACAGCTGAATGGTCTTTCACCAGTATGTTTTTTTTTGTGAGCAATTAAACAATATAATCGTGCAAATGATGCCCCACATTCTTCACATATGAAAGGTTTGTCACCAGAATGAGTCCTCATGTGTACTTTTAGGCTGTCTGAGCGAGAATACATAGAGCCACACACTTTGCACTTGTATGGTCTCTCACCTGTATGCTTGCGCAAGTGCTGTTTGAGAGCACTTGAAACAGAAAAGGCCACTCCACATTCCTCACACACATATGGTCTTTCACCACTGTGGGTCCTCTTGTGTACCACTAAACTGGCTGCAAACATAGGAGAAAAAAACAATGAATTATTTTACAAAAAGGCCTAAGCAAAACCAACATGAATTTGATATATGCTGTATTACATATTACATGTGAAAAAACACATTCTAGTATTCATGTATTATAATTGCACAAATGAACCAAATGAAACATTCATGCTCATTTTGGATATGCATCTACTGCTGTCTTATTCTTGATAACGTATTGAAACAAAGCTCAACTGGAACATAAAATAATTATTATATATATTATAAGAAAATTGCTTTAAAAAATAAAATTTGACAACATGCTGCCATCTTCCATGGAAAAAAGGCATAAACCTTGTTACATATTATCTGAACTGAGTTCTTGATTGGAATAATCTAGTGTACTTATTTTCTTCCTCTCACACTCAACCCTTAGCAATGGTAGACATGAAATTTACCAAAAGCTAATGTTTTCAAGTAAATTGAAGTAATATATAACAATTCAAAGAAAATGCATAAAGCACCATCCCCCTCAAAAAAGGTCATCTTCCTTCACATGGAAATGTCCTAACAATTCATAAATGTAAGAAACAGAGGAGAAAAACTTATAAAGAATAAAGTGACTCCATAGGGCCTGAAAATACACCTGATAGAGAGAATGTAGCATCACACAACTTGCATGCAAATGGTTTTTCTCCTGTGTGCTTTCGCATATGCACACGGAGGCTGCAAGCACGAGTGTAAGACAGGCTGCACTGCTGGCATGTAAACACCTTCTTCATATCTGTTGTTCCAGGACCAAGTATACACTTTGTCATCTACAGAAAAGAAATTAAAATATACACAGATGCAAAAAAGCCTGGCGAGCTATAAATCCTAAAATTGGACATTTATTTATTATTATTATTTGGACATTTATTTATTATTTAGCTACATAAAATTTCAGACATAATAAAGGCATGATACAACTTGGCCAACTATTTAACAAATATGTCATATAGTCTTAAAACACAAGTTGTTACTGCTAACAAAGTGAAATGGCTAACTTAGTGATATTCCGAGGCAATAGGAACAAAATGGAGTAAGTTCACCTCATAAAAGGTGGGAATAGGTGTGTCCCATTCTAAGTCAACTTAATACTTCCTCCTTCCACCTCACAGAGTGGCATGGAGGTAGGTGATCACAAAGACAGAAGCATGATATATAAATTTATTCTAGGCCAGAGTGTCCCAGTGGAATTGCGACAGACTGAACATAGGTCATAAAGATAGCCTTTCAGTCAGCTGACAACAAAGACTGCAATTGACCAGGAGACTGGCAAGCGGCCTTGGCGGCTTGATCCAATCAAACACTGCCTGGGATTCCACTACCATTAAGGCCTGGGACCCCAAAAACGGCAATGTCCTTGTTGTGGGGAAGATGAGCTGCATGAATTGTATGGAGTTGGACCATAAGAGGGAAGTCAAAATGACTGGAAAGAACTTGAAGAGCAGATAGTGAGTCTGAAATGATTAAGAAGTTTTTCTCTGAAGATCAGTGAGCATGCTGCAAGACTAGAAAATGGTATGTTCTGCAAAAAAGACAGAACAACTAATCAAGCTGAAGATGCCTGTTGTGATTGACAGGACAGAATGCTGACGCAGCTACTGGTCTATCAAGTGGAAATTTGTAGCCGTCTGTTAAGACAGAACAGAATCCATGATTATCAGAAAGAATGTTCTGCAGATGTAAGAAAGATGATGATGATGATGATGATGTAGTTTTGTAACGCGCTAGTATCCGCATCAAAAAGATGCGCTCAATGCGCGGTGATCCCAGCAGCCACCAAACTGCAGGTCAAATGATAACTTCAAATAAGTTTAAACAAGTGAGTCTTAAGATTTTTCTTGAAAGATGCAATACTATCAGACTCCTTGGTCGAGAGGGGAAGCGAGTTCCACAAAAGCGGGGCTACATTGGAGAAGGATCTAAAACCCGCAGTCTTCTTGTTAGTATTCCCTGACTGAACACTCGGTCATTCAAGTCTGAAGTGGGCTGCTGAACGAAGGTTCCGCTGAGGTTGGTAACGGCGAACGAGTTCTTGTAGATAGACAGGCGCAAGGTCGTGAAGACAGCCATATGTTAAGGTTAACAATTTGTGCTCAATTCTCTTCTCCACAGGAAGCCAATGTAGGTCACGTAGGACAGGAGTAATGTGATCAGTTGTTTTCTTTCGTGCAAAATGAGGCCAAGGAGGAGCTGACAGGAAAGGGAGCGGCTCCCCTTCTTGAATATCTACTCTGGAAACCTGTAAATGAGATGTAACACAGAGTGATACTGGTTTTGGCTCCTTGGCACAAATGGCATGCAGGGCACCATGCTGAGGATGAAAAATGCTATAGTAAAATAGAGTTTCCAAGGTGAGCTTTCAAAAGACAGACAAAGGATAGCATGAGTTTCAGACAGTAAAGAGAAAGTAGGGGTTCACCAGCATCTGCATACAGACTTTGCATAGGAGTGGTGCGAAAGTCATCCAGACAGATGTGGACACCATGATAATGAATAGTGTGAAGAATTTGAAGTTAACATTATCAAGCAGACCCATAGTCATAGTCTAGCTTGGATTGGACAAGGGCACAGTGCAGATGAAGTAAGACTGTGTGGTCTGCCCTCTCGCTGACACGGCCAACTATTCAAAAGAATGGCTGAGGTTTTCTGACATGAGAAGCATAAAGATTTCTTATGGGAAGGAAAGATAGTTTGTTGTCAAAGAGGACCCCAAGAAATTTTACTTTTGGGACCATTTTGTACCATGCCATTGACAGAGATAAATGGGTCTGAACCATGTCTTATATCTTAAGGGAAGGCATACTGACTGCATGGGAGAGAATTTGAAGATGTTTTCTCTCACACACATTTGCACAATGTTAACACACAGTTTAAGATAGTGTTTGAGACCTGGTAGGGATCGGCCTTGGATGCAGACAGAAAAGTCATCTAAACACAATGAGGCTTTCAATATAGTCACTTGAAGCTTCTCCTTGTATAGTCGCTTCATGCCTCGCTGTATAGCTGCTATCTTTGCTTCCTGTGTCAGTTCATGGGTGAAGCACCTCTTATACTCCTTGACATACCTTTTCACTTAGCGGTTGGATTCTCAGTATTCAGCTCTGAGATCTTTCTCCTGCAGGTCTTGAAACTAATTGAGCTTCTGTTTCAGTCCCTTTCCCGATTCAATATTTGCCCAGGTCTCTGGAGTCATCCATTCCTTGTGTTTTCTTTCTCTCTTCCTTAGAACATCTGTACAGGTGGTCTTCCAAATGCTCTTGAATGTCGACCAGTGTTCTTTCATTGATTCTTCTGTCAGTCCTGATACTTATATCTGATATCTCATACTTATTCTTGATTTCACAGTTATAAATTTCTCTTGTTTCTTTGTACTTGAGGTACTGAGCATTACACTTGTGGTGTGGTCTGCCTGCTGGATTGATGAAAGACTTCAGCTAAATCTTGAAAATTACCACTAGGAGCTGGTGGTCTGAAGCAACATCTGCACCTCTTCTCACTCGGACATCTTGGATATTCCTTCCCCACTTTCAGACAACCGTTACATGGTCAATCTGAATTTTTGTCTGACCATCAGGGAAAGTCCAAGTTGTCTTGTGTATATTTTTGTGTGGGAACACAGTGTCACCTATGATGTGATCATTGAAACCGCAGAAGTCTGTGAAGAGCTCCCCGTTTTCATTGCAAGTGCCGATGCTATGTCTTCCCATGATGAGTTTCCTTTTGGTGTTATCATCTTGGCATCTAGGTCTCCCATAATGATCTTCAGATCTCTTCTTGGTGTGCAGTCAAGCACAGACTGCAAGGAGCTGTAGAATTCTTCTTTTTCTCCTTCATCTGATGCATTTGTTGGTGCATAGCATTAGATGATGGTCATTAGATGATGGTGATCTTCCTTTTTTTAGCATTGAATCTTGCTGACAGGCCATGTCAGGGTATGGTCATGGTCCAGGTCTTTGTGGCCAAAATAAATAATGATTTCTCCTGATGTTAGTCTGGTCTGGCCACTTCCATTCCATAACCCGTGAACTTGCCAAAAAATTGCAGTTTTTTCCAGAAAAGATAACTCCCTTCACCATCACAAGCCTCTGGCTTCTGTTGGTTTGTCATCATTCTCTGTATGAAATCTCCATAGGATAAAGGTTAATTCTAAGATAAGGTGATCTCCGATATTTGTTTCAATTCAGAACTAATAAAGGATGGCATTTTGTGGCTGATCACTGAAGTAGCCTTTGGAAGGTTCTGGACTAAAATACTTTTCTAGCCACTTTGTCAGTTGGAAAACAATACTTTTAGTTTTACTAACCTTTGGCGGCAATGAAATGAGCAAACCATCAGATGAACAATCCTGTGTGTCTGCCATGCCATCATTTGTCTGGTGTTCATCATTCAACTGTGGTGGGTTTGGTGCTACAGCTGATGCTTGTTCTGGTTTTGATTCTTTTGTTACTTGCCTTCTTTTTCTTTTCTGAATTCCTGAAGTCCTCAGCTTTACTGAACTTTTGTGGGAAGTAGTGATAGTTGGAAATGTCGGGTGGCTGCACCTACTACAAGAAAGTGTCAAGGGGGACTTACAACTGAGGCATAAACCACTTGGCAGGGAGGTATTTTCATAGCTGCAAAACAAAGGAAAGCATCAGTAAGCTCTAGGCAACAAGGCCAGTGGAACAATGATGTTAAACTGTAGATGCTAGTTTGAAATAAACTTGCTGCCACAATTTATTTTTGTTTTCTTTTTTTTTGTTATACTCCTAGTTCTTCCTGGGATCTTTAAACACCAACTTCATTTTGACAACTGTACTTAGTGGCCATTAACACATTGGCAACTTGGAATGGTATATACAACCTAAGATCGCAGTTTTCACATAAGTGTGATGTGTGCATGTGGGCCAAAACACAATCATAGCTTTATCCAATTTCCAAACTGATTAACTGTGCTCTTTTTTTCTGAAAATATGTGCTTTTAGCCATTCTGCAAATCACTCCACAAATCAGGAATATTTCTAGTTGTCATGATCAATAATGCTTCCTCACAGGTCAAGAAACAGTAAAAGCCACAAAGTGTTTGTCTAACAAACTACAGATATGGTAGAGATTTGAAATCCCAATACTGCCTAGATCCAAGATGAGCAGATACTAATCTGTTACTATGAAGAAAAGATATGTAATTTGTGTAAGAATGTGTTAAAAAATTTGTTTGGATAGGCCATTAATAGTACCTAATTTCTTTTATATTCGCAGCAAAGTACCTAGTTATGAAGGGATAAGGTAGGAATTCTGCATATTTGTACCTTTATTTGTAGTTTTAATTTGTCCTATCACTTTTAATTTTGTGCTTGTGTGTCTGTGGGGGGAGGGGG
Source organism: Pomacea canaliculata (assembly GCF_003073045.1). Classification (NCBI taxonomy): domain Eukaryota; kingdom Metazoa; phylum Mollusca; class Gastropoda; order Architaenioglossa; family Ampullariidae; genus Pomacea; species Pomacea canaliculata. The sequence continues at coordinate 18,630,288 of NC_037591.1, read as the reverse complement.
CGAGATTGACTTTCGTGTGTATCTGAGTATTTGCATGACCTGCATTGTAACATTGCCAATGAGTTAATTATAAGGCACTTTCAAGGTTGAGAAGCATTATTTATATTACTATAGTTCTTTTCAGGGCTGGGCAGATGCAGCAGCTATATATAGGGCATCTAAATAAATGTCATCTAAAGTCCTGTCTAGGCATAAAAAAAAAAACCCAACATATTTGCACAAAAATAAACTAATGACATCACATAGATTGTATGTAAGACTGTATCCCTATTTAGAGTTATAGGCTATGAGATTATATAATATGAATTATCCACTTATAACTCACTGTTGAACAAGAAAGACAGCTATTTCTGTATCACTGGTAAAACCCTGGGCACTACCAATGCGGCACCATCGTCTGTATACATTCATTTCAATGTCTACTTGTGACACTTTGACGACATCTTCTTTACCCACAGTTGCCACCTTTGGTGATGATGCTGCCAGAATTTCTGCTCTCCCTTCTTTAGCACAGTCCTGCATGATAATGTCTGTCATACCTAGTTATTATGCAGACTCTTATTATGTTAACTCAAAAACAGTAATTCTATTAAAATTATAGTTACCAGTTTTCTTTACAGTATCCTTAATGTGCTGAGATAAAACCAATCACATTCAAAACCTTATCATGTGACTTGTCAAAAAAAGCAGCTTTTCATGCCACAAAACAAACACAAGCTCTAATGTAACCATCTATCTTTTTAGAGAAACTCTAAGTCTGAGGTAAGCAATGTCTGCGCATTATATTTGGTATTTTCCTAGTTATGTTACTCAACATTATTATAAAGGGAGTCTGTGCAAATCTTCAACAGTTTTTGTCAGAATGAAGCAAACTTATAAGTCTATAGAAGTGCTAGTTAAATCAGGTTTACAGGTAACTAACCATGCTGGTTTAGATGTAACTCTAGATATGGTTTAGCTAAAATTTACCTCTACAGAATCTGTCAGACATGGTTCTGCAAACTGAATATGAAGGTCTTCAAAATCACATAATTCCTTAAAGCCTTGCTCTCTGTCCATCACTTCAGTCCCATGCTCACCAGAGACGGTATCTTGGATAGGGCATGTCCTATAGCCCAACTCACATTGCTGACCATGAGGTTCATCATGACTGAAGTGCAAATTAAGCTCTCTGGAAATGTTTGCTGCCATCTTATGATGCTGATGACACCTGCAATAATAGAAGAGGCGGTTTCATTTGCACAGATCTTTTTCAAGATGCATTAAAAGTACAGGATGCACCAACGATTGTATGAGGTTTGAAAGGTTGATGCCATCACCTGCAAGTGACTTCCCTTAGTTGGAGTAAACAAAACCGCTAGTTTTATGAGAATGGAAAACTATAAAGCCAAGACATTGTGAGCTAGTGCTAAAAAGAGGGCTGCAACAACATCACGCCAGCGAACCCAGTTTTGGGCAGCACCTCTCAGTTGGGCCCATGTGGCTCTGACAGCCTTGGCCTCACTCTCTACTGTTCTTTTCTAAGTCTTGCTTTGGTCTCCCAACTCTGGAGTAATGTGCAGTGACTCATTTTATAACATGGGCTAGATTTTTAAAATCAGATGAACTGAATTTTAGGTGAAGGTTGAGTTCTATATCTGTATGTGTTCTTGTTTTACTACTTTTAACAAACACTGATAATCAACACAAATACAATATAGCATTATTAATAGTTCATCATGGTTTAGACTATCATATATAAGCATAAAAATCAAGGGTGTAGATACCATGATTTTTTTTAACCTCCTTAAATTAAAACTGACGAATGGATTTTATAATCTTTAAGTTTAACATTAATTTTTAATACTCTAATCTTAAAAACAGCAGTAGCAGCAGCTGAGCAAATCAACATTAACTGCATCAAAAAATTTTTAATGCTATGATACAAGACATGAGTACAAATTTTCTCTTCAAAAAAAAACAAACAAACCTGATGATTATAACAATACTGCTAAAGCTTAACAACAGTTTTACTTCGGCAACTGTGATTTTAAATTATAAAAATAATGATCTTTTTCATAACTGTACTGTATTACTTTCAAAGCATTTAGGCAATAAAATTACTTTCATTCAACGATCGACTAATTTCCGATGATTGTCCTTACCTCTCTCTGTCTAAATAGTTCCACCAAAGAGAATACTTTTTAGGTTTCACTCCACCGAAGTGCAAAGTTTTGAAGGCACTCTTTGGCGCTGAGACACGTTCAGTCTATTGCAGAGCTAGATACGAAATTCCTGTACGACATCCGTCCTCACACGTACGCTGCAACAGATGCAACGAGAGCCACTCGGATAGCCCCCTACACTTGTTGAACGTATAGCTAAGGTCATTTGCCGATTCGACCAAATCATCATCCATGCAGCGATTCGACCACAAAATAATTTTTTTTTTTTTTATGTAGTCCCTCTGTTGACATGAGCATGTCTTTGTTTCTGTCATTAGGTTGGGCCAGTGATTTTGAGATCTCACAGCAGTTATAATTCAAAGTATATCTGAATTTACAGCAGTTCACATTCAAGGGTTCCCCCATCCCCAGACAGTGCAAAATCGTCTTTAGGTGGAACCACATATCGCTTCCAAAAACAACATGGCCGTCTGGAGTGTTCTCCGGGCACTCATCATCCTCATAAAGCGAAATCAACCCTAGATGGAAATGGGGCACCAATAGGGAAATTTTCTCTAATTTTCTCTCTCTAGCTATAAAATGCATTTTATACTTATAGAATTAATTTTAAAGATATACATTCATTATATATGTACATCATGCATTCTATATTTATACAAGTCAATTCTATAAGCTAATAGGATGCATTTTATAAGTACAGAATTTTTTCTATAGCTAACGAGAGAAAATTCTCTTGGCGCCACATAGATGAAAGCCAAATCCATCAACCAATAAGCCGATTGAGAGTACCAGTAGTTATAGTACGCCGTTCTTTTACAGATCGATCTTAAGCCACGCGAGAAAATTGAGACAATAAATGTTCATTAGATTAAGCAAAACCTTTTGATAATTTTTATTATTATTACTATTGTAGCAGAAGCGCTTGTTTAGGGAAGCGTGTACCGCTGACACTGCATGCTTGTTCCCTCCACCCCTCATCCCCTTCTACCCCATCACTTAGTCGCGCGAGCGGCGCAGCACGAAAGGGAGGACAACAGCGGGTGACGTAGCACCCAAACTGTCCAGTATAAATACCAGGCAAAAGTCGGTGGTTGCACTTGTTTACCGAAAGGCGGCTCCCTGCTTGGAAAAGCAGTAAAACTTTGGTTCTGAGCAAGAGAGAAGTACCATTCTGCCGCTAGGTGCTATGGTCCCGCTGGAACGCGGCTCACGTCACTCAGCCTCCACCTTCTAAGTAAATTAAGCTACAGTTCTGTCCACCCTGAGTACGAAAGCAGTACCATTTTGCCTCACTATATGTGTCTTGGTCCCGCTGGAAAGCGGCTCGCGTCACTCAACCCCCTTTTTTCCCACCCCAGGGAGTTACGTGCTAGGTTTTAGTAGACTAGGTATGTTAGAATAGATATAGTAAATTTATATATATATAATTTGTAAATTATGTAAAATAAATAATGTCTTTGAACTTATTTGCCTGTGTGTGCTTGTCAATCCGACCGAATGTTAGCGTGTCGTACGTATGTCCTCGTGTGAATGAGCTCGAGAGAGATTTGTGTTGTCCGTGTAGTTGTGACAGAGCAGCAGATAGAACACACATGAAGATCCTTGGAATAGTCGCACCGAAGAAAAGACACTTTAGCCTGGGAAAGAAAAGCAGGGTCCTTTGTGGATTCCAAGGTCGGCTGAGTGCAGGTGTGTAGTGGATGAATAAAATAAAACACACACACACAACGCGAGGTAGAGATTAGACAACGCACCTGACGAACGAGAGGTAGAATTTTAGTGGAAAATTCTCCTTGGGAACTTCCGTTCTCTCCCCTGGAACACCAAAGATAGAGGATCGGACTGATTTGGCGCTAGGGGCCGCGGTGTCGGCCTTAGCGAGGGACGTCGTCGATCCGGCTACATTATCTTTAGATGATATACATTTTCCAGTGATTAGACTCGGTAAAATCACTGTTCAGTTTGAATTAGATCATATGAAATGCTCCTTCCCACAATCGTTTGCTATCATTCGTTTTATTAGATACATCTAAGTGTGTCAGTATGATTTCGAAATTTAATTCCAAGTGCAATTAAAATATTTGCAAGCTTTTAATTTTGCTCTTCAGTGGCGTAGGAACAAGGTGGGGAGAGCCGTTCCCTCAAAAACAAACAAGTACTGTGGATGCAATTAAGCACTTCCAGGAACAACTGGATTTTATCTCTCAAAAATCGACGCTATTGACATTTGCTTTCGACAATCAGCATACAGGAGTGTGATCAAGATCATGATAAAAGTCTTTGTTTTTTAAAAGTTCTTTCCCAGCAAACACACCAAGATTGGCCCAAGCTTGATGCTTCATATTGGCATCAGTATTGGTTCTTCCTTGGTTGAAATGTAGGACCAACCTGGAAATGAACATTGGGTGACACTTTTTCTGTCTTTTTTAAAAATTATCTTTTATCTTCTATGTAAATAGATTGTTTAATTTTATGTCGCAAATAATTATTTCAAAAATAACTTTCATGCTTGTAAATAATTAATGACTGTAATGTTTATGTAAATAATTTGATTAAATGTTTTTTGTACATAGTTTGTTTGAAAACATTTAAGCTTTTAACATTATAGGTTTTGTTGTAAACAATAAAATTGTATAATTTTATCTTTTGCGCTAACGTTGGAAATTTTCTTACAAGTATGACTAGTATGCAGACTTGGTTTCGTGTACTAACGTTGGCGCTTGCTTGGTGGTTGCTTGGAATCGGCAAAGTGATGTTACAAACCTTCACCAAGCTTGGCCGTATCTTGCGTGTTTGCTGGGTTAGGGCTTAAGATTTGATGTAATTCACAATTTTTATAACCAACTAAAGAACTGCTTATCGAGGATCCTCGAGTGGGAAGAGTAGAACTGGCAAGAGCGTCTCGAGGAATCACGCAGTTGTAATACCCTTTGCTTGTGGAGCAAGTTCTTTCATTGTCGTCAGAAAGCCAAACTTCGTCCTTAGCATAGCTCATGCTCCATCTGTTCAAACCCCACAGACTTTTCCCATTGTAGACCTTAGTAATATATAGCCAATAAATGTGCATCCACAACTGACCTGCTGTTACAAATGCGGACTTTACGAGAACCGAAGTAAAGACTGGGAAAAAAATTGATGGGCGGGGGCAGAGAAACAAAAATCACATTGGACCAAACTCAGTTATTTCTTTTAAGCATTTCCGCCACTGTTTTAAAGAAAAGACACAAGCAAACAAGCAAAAAACACATTTAAAAAGATTTTTACTAAGCTTTAATGATCTACGAATACAAAGAATACGTTCGCTTTGATGTGTGATTCTGGACCAAAACTTTTTTCTCTTCAGACACAACAGTTAACAGGTATATTTTCTGTAAACGATTCGAGCAGTTCTTTCAGTCTGTTTTATTGATTTTTATATAATTTTTGTGATGAAAACTCAGACGTTTAATGCACTATGTTACAATAACATATGAGGGTATTTGTAGAGACATTGTGAATCTTGCTTCCAAATAACCTCGATATATTTCACATTCAATGGTCCATAGATAGATGGCTAACTAGCTTCTTTTGGACTGAGGTTTAGAAGAAGAAGGACTAAACTGAGTTAGAAAAAAATGCTATTTACATTTAAAAGCGTTGAAAGATATTCTGGGAAAGACTTATTTAAAGCTGGATTAAAATTTATTGTAGTCGTCTTTGTCAAACCTTAATAGGGCTTCTGCTAAGGCTAAATTCTTTGGGGTCCCAGGGACCCCTTCTTCAGATTTCTAAGGGGTCCCAGGCTAACTCTAAGGGGTCCCTTTACAAAGTTGAAAAAAAACCCAACACATCAACTACTTTGTTCAACTGTCTTTAAGGCACACAAAGCACTGTAATGTCTAGTCAGAAACGGCGAGATTTCTATGCCACGAAGAGTGTGCAAGCATCTGTGATGAGCTTATGCTCACTGTACTTGGGGTGCTCACTTTCTTTCCGTTTCTGAGACGATGATTCTAACCACGCTGTCAACGACATCTTGGAAATAGGTTAACGGAACTCTCCCGGTAAGGGGAAAAAAACTCAGTGCAAGGGAAGTAACTCTCACATTGTAGCAGACGACAACAATAGGTTGGGCTACGATGTCAGACACTACAGGTCAGTTACCCAATTTTGTATCTGTTCTTCGCCCAAATTTGAAGGGGTCCCCTGGGACCCCATTGATGAAAATTGAAGGGGTCCTCCGAACTTTTAATGCGTACTGTATGCAATTTTTTTGCGTAAGCAGAAGCCCTGCTTAATAAAAAATAATTTCCGTAGGGGTATTACAGACCACTCAGGAAGGAAACATGCCAACATCGGCACATGTTAAATCAGTTGACCCTTAATATCTGTGGTCGTGGGATAGAGACTTTTGAATAAATTAAAAAACACAATTAATGAAACTGGAAGTTTGTCCTCTTCTCTACTCTTAAGAAATATTACACAGAATTTAAGAAACAATATGACGGTAGCACAATGTGATAAATGAATAATTGTAATTAATAAGGCATGCAATAGTACAGTGCATCTACTAAAGATACAAACAAAGCTATCTGACTGGTATTAGCATTTATATTCCAGTCGCTTATGGTGTAACAACCGTAGCTGGGGGGTACTGTCCTTTTTTTACACACCAGCTTTCAGCGCCAAGCATTGTGACATTTATGCCCCAAATTTGATATTTTAACAGACTCAACGGAAAACTAATGGTGAAGATCTACAGTGTTTCCAGTATAAATAATTTACGATATTTTTGACACAAATAATATCTAGGGGCCAATATCTTTATTTGAGGAAGATCAAAGACTCTCCTACATGTGCATTTTGTAACACACACAAAAAAACCCCAAACTGGGTATGCCTTTAAGGACTGGTCATATTATGGTCATATGAGTTAAAACAATGTGTCTACAGAGTTAGGGTTAGGGTTAGACCAAAGAAGCTTCGACTTGATCCTTTTATTGGGTGAGAAACATATCTTTGTATCAAAACTTCGAGGTTCAACTCCAAGCTGTACGAATTTTTGCAATATAGTCTAAAGAACAGATATGTAGCAGAAAGATGATATTCATCATCATTAACAACACACTTGTTGAAAAAAGGTTAACATATAAAATATACTCTTCATTCTTATAAAATATTTAAAGGGATATGGCAACTATCAAGATATATATATATACTTCCGTCCTTCTATGAGTTGACATTTTGGTATTTACTATGATACTACTACGTACTGAACTTGGGATAATGATCGTGTTGAATTTTTTTCATATTTGATTTAAGTGAAGTGAATAAAATTGATACAAAAAAAAAATATAAATTGTACGAACGGTACAATATTAACATCTATCAGATACGAATTAATGACCATCATCATGTAAGGTACACGAAACCAATTCTGCATACTAGTCATGCTTGTAAGAAAATTTGATAAACCAAAAACAGCTACACATAGGTCAGCAAAACTTATCATCAGGCGTTGCTTTGACCTTGGAATTTCGTTTAAGATCAAGGCATATTTACTATTTACTTATCATGTGCTTGCTTGGACTTTACTTTATGTGAATAACACAAAAATGTAGCCCCTGGCAATTTGTAGACAACATCAAATAAGCTTGATATTGGTTTTCAAAACGGTCATTACCTGCACAAAATTACTAGGCGATGAATGCTGAAATTCGGAAGAAAAGAAGAAAACCGTGATTTTGTGTTCAGATGAGAAAAAGATTTGACTGAAGATTTATAGGCGAACTAACTCGCCAGGTAAAAGCAATCAATCAATACAGGTGTACGTACTGTGGTAGACAAAGATGCTTTCTTGAAATGCACCATTTATATCTTTGAACGAGATTTCGGCAAAAGTCGCAATAAAGCACAAATGGTTGGTCATAAAAATGTTATTTTTATAAACACGTGACCTCTGCAAAAGTTCATTAGTAAAGTACAATTGACTGACGTGTGCTTATTCTTTATCAGCACACACCAAGCGAGTGAACAATGAATCAGGTCGTCATTTCAACCAAAAACCATATCCTCCAGGCTATATTGACCTCCCGCCTGAGTCGAATCGATCTCATCATGACCATACCTATCCACGTAAGACTACATCGTTCCAGCACCGAATTGACCAAGCCCAAGCCAAAGAAATGTCCGAGAAGTAACACCTATGTCATATTAACAGAACGTTTAATGAGAACATCCAAACTAAAGAATAATGACGACAAAGGCTTTAAAAATTTATTTTAAAGAAAATCCCGTTTATGCATAATTGCGAGATTTTAATCAAACGTCTTCACATACATTCAATAGTTGGGACAATAAGCTTATCACGGGGTCGATTGGATTTAGGCGGGTGGTAGATATTGTATGACAGGAGCGATGTGATTTGGGTCAACATGACCGGTGATCCAATGAACAATTAGCCTCTTTCAAAATGTACTTATTTTACGTTATTTCTGCAGAAAATAAGATAAATGGTCAGCCAGAAGCACTTTATTTTAAAATGTACTTTCTTTCAACGCGTAAAAAAGTTTTAATAGAGCTCAAACTGTTGGCCGTAAGTAAGACTAGTCATAATAGAGACGATCCGTTTCTATATATATCGAAATACATTCGTGAAAAAAATCGAGTTGTTATTAAGAGTGGGTCGAAATATGAAGGATTTAATAAGGAGGGTTTACTGTATTTCTATTTCATTTTTATTAAGAATTCTGAAGTGACCAAAAAAAAAAAAAAAAAAAAAGGTTTATGACTGGCTTGTACACAGAAGGGCAGAAGTTGAACTTTGTTTATGTTTCCAAACATGGAATGACATTTCTGTCCCAGACGACAGTGACATGTAAAAGCTATTACTGCATTTAAAAGATTTCCAGCTTTCGGCTTTACGTAGGTTCCAAATAAGGTCATTACTTCTCTTAGCTTAAAAAACATCTTTGAATGGGGACAGAACCATAATATTCAAAAATGTATCCGTCTCGAAAATTCGTCTTACTCGTGTGGAGTGGCAAGAACCACCACAAGTCGTTCAGAATCGCCTCGACTGCTCTACTACAACAATATTGTTTCTGCGCTTCCTCTTCTTGCGCATTCCTGTCAGCACCGACAGGCGAGCCATAGCAACACCAAAGTCCTTGTTGTCGCCATCTTGTAAGCGCTTTCCTTCTGACGTGTCCTTGAATCCGAGACTGGGGTCCTCCTGCCGCCTGCAGCTACCAGATGGTGGCGAGCTCTCCAGCATCAAGTCACTGGCGTTGTCGGGATGTCTTTGCGAACGCCTCTTACCTCTCTGGAAAGGGCCTGATGTGTCGGCGGATACATGAGGTTCCAGCTTACTTGATGATGGACAAAGAGGCTGCTGCTGGGTTTCCAGTGGTTGTTTGTCCCTTCGAGATGACTTCCGTCTTCTTCGAGAGGACGTCGACTTGTCAGCCACGTGGGTGTCTACCCCTGACTGAACAGAATGTCCTTCTGTCTTTCCTTCGAAAGGCAAAACTGGGTCACTATGTGAAGCCAAATTAATTATTGATGCATGAGCTGAAGTTTGATCGCGTTTGGGCATCGAAAAAGCTGCAGTTGATCTAGCTGATAATTTTAAAATTTCTTTCGGCTGCTGTTCGGTCAGAATTCTCTGCTCCTCTTTTACTGAGATGTGGCTACCTGGCTGCGACGTCAGGTCACCTAGTGTTTTCACATCTCCTGATGATTTGCAGGCGGACAGACTAACGGTGTGCGATTCCAGCTCGAATGCAGTAGAAACTTTTTCTGTGAAATTTTCTGAGGGCACACTTTCTTCTTGGACATGTGAAAAAAAGTGTGCAACTCTGTCATTTGAGGATGTCAGCTGCAGCTCGCCTTTATGTTCAGTAGTAGGGTCATTGCTCTGAGAATGGAATGATTTCTTTTTCTTTTTCGTCCTTTTAGCAAAAACTGTTACCTTGGGTATCTCATCTGATGTCTGGGACTCTACTGCAGGCGTAAAGGGTGATGCAGTTTGTAGCACACCACTTCCGGAGTGAGCTGCTGTTGTAGGCTTGCGAGACTTATCTTCCTCTATGTTGGCAGTCTCTATCATTAAAGCTGAGGGAATCTTTTTTTTCTGTTTCTTCTTTTTCTTGCCAGTCTCCTGTGAGGCCGACTCCAGACATCCACTGTCTTTTGATGATGTGCCTTCCAAGACAAAGACAGTTTTCGAGGCAGAAGCAAGTTGCCCGGTACCTTCCGCTTCGGTTTCTGATAAGCTTTGTTGTGATGTTGTAATTTTCGGTTCCTCCTTTTCCCTTTTCACTTTGTCCGCAGGCTCAGTCATGTCGTCACTAACTATAATTCCGTTGACTTCTTTACTTGGAATTTCTGTAACTGAGGCATCAGTACAGAGGTTAGAAGAAGGGAATTGAATAAGCTGTTCGTAAGGGATGCTGGGCTGACTCACTGCCATGGTGATGGGGTTTTCGATAGAAGTGGGCAAAAAGGAGGTTTGTGTTACTGAATTCCAAACACTGGCTGACTCTTCAATTTCTACCTCCCCATGCGTTTCGTGGGAGCTTGTCCAAATGTGATTCTCGTCCCTATATTCTAGGTGCACACTTTTGGCCATCCTCTCTTGATGCTCCTCATCCCTAGCTTCAGTTACATGGGGAAGAATGCTCTTTGGCAGGTTGTCATGCTGATATTTTGTTAGGTAACTTTCAAGTCCTCGATTGCCTGTTTCCTGAATAAAACTTGGTAACCTCAGGGCCAGCGACAAGGTCAGATCAGTGCTTTGGGTTATTGCGCCGCCCTGCAGTGTCCTTATTCTACCGTCGAGCTCTGTTCCACGCGAGACAGCGCTTTCCTGGTCTTGGACTTGCTGCTCGATAGCTAGATTTCCGGTTGCTGTCGCTGAGGATGGTATTTTGGAACTTGGTATCAGTGCTGTCGCTGCTTCTTTCTCATCATCCTGGTAACCATGTACTTCATCGCTGTCTACCAGAACGTCCCCGACTGATTGTACCTCAATCACATCCAGCACGTCAGGCGCTTCAAAGTTGCTACCATTATCCTCAACAGAAGGCAAAGCAACACTTCCTGTACCCAAGAAGTCCTTTGAAGCTGCTGCGTCTTCTGATGCTTTAAGATCAGAATCATGTGTCAGTGTTGTTATAAGTTCCTTTGTGATCTCTGATTCTTTTGGCACAGCAGGTGATTCCGCTGATGAACATGACATGCATTTTAGTGAATCCGTGATCACTTGCGTCGGCATTTGAATTATTTGGCTCTCTAAGCAGCTAGCTTCTTGTATGCTACTATCATCTTCAATTAATTTATGAATGTCACCAGTCGGCTGAGTATCCGCATTAGCATATAGCCATGTCGTCATGTCAACAGCGGGAATGTCTCTACCCGGCTCGCTCTCCATTCTCGCTGCTTTGTTTTTGTCCGGTTCTGATGACATATCAGACTGGTCCTCTATCTCCCATTCATTATCATCGCTGACTTTACTGAAGTGATCCTCATCGTGAAGATCATTTTCTGTGTCGGATGAGTCAACAAAATCGTACTCGGCGTGAAGGGAGTCGGACTCAGAATCTGCATCCTGTTGACAGTGAATAATTGCTACTTTGTTCTGAGTTGTGAAGACGTCTACTGAGTTATCGCGTACAAGATCATCCTTTGTATTAACTACATTGGTAACGTTGGCATCTGAGTCTGCCACGATCTCGCGAACTTTATTTTCTTCATCATTCTTATTTTGGATTCCCATAATAGTTTTGTGCGATTCTTCCTCGCATATTACTTTTGTGTCCTTATCTTCGTCTGAAGGGACAATCTTCTGGAATAAGATATTTTGACCTCGTATCCAGAGGTCACCTACATCATTCTCTTCACAAGCAGCCTCCAAGGCCTCGAGCTTCAGGTCCTCGAAAGTTGTTCGAATAGCAGAGGTCGTTGGGGTGTCATCCGAGTGCGCAGCGTTACCTTGTGTCTGTTTGTCGGCGCAGAGGTCGAGGTCAGACAGCACCTGACTAAAACCAGTTTCTTTATGTGACGAGTTCTCCATGTCATCTATGTCACTGACCCGGAAATCTTCTGCTGGCAATGACATCAGCAAGCTCTCTCTGTATTCTGGCTTCATTTGGTAGACATCTTCCTTGTTTTCCTTCGAGTGCTGTAACCAGTCATCACACGACAGATGTACAGCAGCCCCTCTCTCCTCGTGCTTCCAGTAATAGTTCTCCTTAATAGATGTAGGTGAGGTGATGACGACTTTAGGCTTTGTGTGGTCGAGTTCTAGAGAAAAAGTTGCAAAATCCCGTTCAGGCAAAATGACTGTTTCCTGTTTGTCTGTATAAACTTCAGCGCTTTGTATGTCGTCAGAATAATTGTGTAAAGTGCTTTGCTCCTCTGAATCGTCAGAGGCGACCGAGCCTCGAGAGTGGATGATATATTCCCCTGATGTTGTGGTGGCCTCGCTTACGCTACCCTGGGTTTCTTCCGATCCCACGGAAGTGTAAGAACTCCTAATGTGTGCCTCGTCTCTCACAGCTTCCACGGTGTCAGTGTCGCCTTCTAACATATGCTGACAGGTGCTACCTTGCTTATCTGCCTTTAGTCGTCTCATCACCAGCGTCTCCTCACCCGTGGTGTCGTGGTCCAGCACGGAAAATGCTGTGTCGTCGTCTGATGAGGGGGCAAAGGCTTCTTCAGGAGAATACACAAGAGATTGAAAACAGATTGAATCAGATACATATCCATTCTTTTCCTCATCCTCTGCTTTAAATTCCTCGTTGACAATCTCTGTTGCTTCAGATCCAGTTTCTGGTGTTTCATGTGTGTTTTCTGTCGGCAAAGGGTGCATTTCATGACTGACTCTCACACTCTGTGAGATGTGTTCATCGCCAGGTCTCCCTAGTTTCTTTGTCAGGTGATCTTCCTCAAACTCACTTGATACAAGTCCACCACCCTCCGTTTCTTTCAAGTGAGAGTCCTCATTCTTCGCTAGTTCATGAGACTGCAGGTCCTGATCATCCTGGTCACTAGTGAAACTATTGCTATCATCATCCATATCCTCCATGGCAACTTCAACTTCCGCCATAAGGACGATCTCGTGCGTAAGAGCTGTGGCTAATTCGTAGGTCAAGAGGTGGGCAAACTCGGGTGTATCGTAGTCGTTAGGGATGTCGCCTTCCACGTCTACCTCTGATGGCAGAATGTCGATGACAGGTAGCGACGCCTCTTCAGCTTTTGAGTCATCGAAAACTATTGTGTCTTCAGTGTCTGACTTCACCAGAAGCCCAGAGAGCATGGAAGATAGTTTTGTGGAGTCTCCTTCAGAAGCAGGTTGTTCTGACATCAAGGAAACGCAAGAATGAGGTACGGGGTCTGACTCTGTTTTTGTCCTGTCTGTATTACTTGTATCCTTTTCTATTGTTTCCCTTTCAAGTAAGGCGCCTTCCCTCTGTGGTCCTACAGCTGCTGTTGAACTTTTCAAATCTTTTGTTAGACCTGGACCTTTGTCTTCTTCCTTGCTCCCCGTCTGATCAGCTCTTGGCAGCGTACCTTTCTTCAAATCTAACGTGGAAACGGTTTTTAGTGTCTCACTGCAAATGCTAGGCAAGGTCTTTGATGTTTCCACTGCGCGTGAAATCTGTTGTGATACTGTAGATGCTGGTACCTCCAAATCATCTTTGAAAAAAACTGAATCCGACGATGTCTGCATGTCCACTCCCTGTTCTGAGAGAGCATCACTTTCCAGATGGGTTTTTTCTGTTTCCATAACTTCATTTACTAGGTTTTCAGCTATTTCTGAAGCGTGCCTACCAATATCATCAAGTAGAGGCAAATGCATGAAGTCGTCCCAAGTGTCTTTCTCAGGCTGTTGCAAAGCGGAGAAGGAGACTGATGCGTCATCTACCTCAGCCGACAGCCTCTGGTTCCTGGAATTATCACATTCCCTCTCATAGTTGTTGCCTTCTTCGTTCTTCCTAGAAGACAGGAAATATTTCTGATATTCTGTGCTATTGCTTGCTTCTTCTGTCTTTTTACATTCATCTTCATCTTTTAATTCGCCTTCCTCAGATGTCAATTGATCATACCTCAAACTATATTTGGAGATCAAAAGTTCTGAGGTTTCATTATCTTCCTCGGAGTCAAGTTTAATATATTCTTCATCGTTTCCCTTCTCTATATTTTCCTCCTTCTGTTCATCGTCGCCATATGAAGGACTCTTCACGCTTCCTGACTCTTGTGACCCCAAAGAAGCTGGATGGTTCATCGACGAGTTTTTGGCTTCATCAAGTGTTTCGTTTTCCTCTTCAAGTCTCTTTTCGCTGTCTTGGTCTTTTTGATATACGATCTCATCTGCGTATTGTACTTCGTAACAGCTTTTATGGTCTTCAGAGGAGATGTTATAACCCTCTTCTGCCCCTTTATCTACTTCATCATTGTCATCTTCATCAAACTTCCCTGCTCTCTCTTTATTGTTAATTTCTGCTGGTTGACTTTCTTCTGCTGTTAGAGTCTCTGATGTCTCTTTGTCTTCTGTTTCCGAAAGTTTTCTCAACTTGTCTTCTTCCTTGTCTGATTTGTCATCAGACTCCTCGAAGGAATCTGACTTGGCGTTGTATCTGCTATATGTATCTGCATTACCTCCCACGTGATGCATGTCATTAGTCACTTCCCGATTTAAGCCATCACAAGAATGATTGCTTACTCCTGTGTTCGGGGAGTCCTCATAGTCCAATTTGTCATAATCCTTGGTCCTATTTTTGTCCTCATGGATCCCCTGAAAATTTGTTTTTATCTCGGTGGATTTATGTTGGTTTCCGGCTTCGTCCTCTTCGGTGTTGTTAGCAAGTGGCAGTTGCTCTGGGTCTGTCGTCTCGTTTTCTGGTGTGTCAGAGGGTAGCTGTGCAAGGTTTGTAGCTTTTTCTTCAGTTAATTTCGGTGTTCCATATTTTGGCCGTTCTAGATTTGTAGCCTCTTTTTCTAGTGTTCCAAGTACATCAACTGCCAGCCTTACCAGATGTGAAGCCTCTACTGGCATATTTGGTGTGTTTGATGCCGGCTGTACTTCATCTGTAGCCTTTTCTTCTGGTATTCCTGGCAAGTTAGATGCTAGCTGAACCAGACTTGTAGGTTCTTCTGATTTTTTTAATGTCTCTTGTGCTTGGTCTGCAGTCTCTTTGAGTGGTCCGTGAAACACTGATTGAGAACGACCCAAATCCTCCACCAACACTTCATTCATCAGCACTTCCCTGTCAGTACTGCCATCAAATGGTGCATTGTGTCCCACTTGTGTCAGTTCTGGAGCCTCTTCAGATAAGCCCTCAGGCATTAGTGGTGCCAGATCTGTAGTCTCTTTAAATGCCTTGTCAGAGGGCTTCTCATGACCTGTAGTATCTTCAAACATCGTGCCAAATGTTGTTTGCAACAGCTCTGTAGTCTTCAGTGAAGTCTGGAGTGGTTCTTCAGATATAGTTTGTGTCAGACCTTTAGTTTCTTCAAAGGATTTTTTAAATATCTGTTGCCTCAGACCTCCTATGGGCTCTTCAAATAGTTCCTCAAGATTTGGTTGTGCTATATCTGTAGTCTCTTCAAATTGCTCATCGGAGATTTTTGGCACTATGTATGTAGCATTTATAACTGGTTCTTCAAATATCGGTTGCGTCAGACCTGTAGCCTTTTTAAATGGTTCATCATGAAGGGGCTTTGCGAGCTCTGTTATTTCATTTTCTTCCACAGCTGGATCGCAAGTTAACTCTACTAAACTTTCAATATCATTCACTGGTGGGACAAATGTTGCCTGCATGGTCCCTTCAGTCTTTTTCACTGGTTCTTTTATTACATCCTCCAAATCCCCGTTTTCTTCATATAGTGTATCAGATTGTTTCCCCATATCTGCAACGTCTCCTACGAATGCGTCAGATATATTTTGTAAAAAATCGTCGTCGTCTTTCGTTCGTGACTCAGACGACGTTTGTGCCTTACTGGCCTCTTCTGATGTCTGATGAGCGCTAGATGTTGTCCGCATGAGATCTGTTGCCTCTAGCACTAAGTGAAGAGGATCACTAGCTTCTTTAATCAACTCTTCATACCCTATATGCAAATCTGCAGCATCCACCCTTGATGCGGGAAGCACTGGTTTCAGCATGGTGTGTTCCTCTGTGACTGCTGAGCCTGATAGTAGGGTTGCCAGTTGTGTAGACTCTTGTGCTGGTGTGTCGGGCACTTGAGTAGCTTCTTGAGCTGATGCGTCGCACTCTAGCTGCAACGGATCCCAGGCATGCTTCACGGGCAAATCCGAGGATGTTTGCACGATTACTGCGTCCTCCTCTTGTGGTGCATCAACGCTCCTCAAGGCCTCCTTTTGTATTGTTTCATCATCTGCCGTCTCAGGTATGTTCTGATGGTTTCCTAGCTGCCAGATGTCCACGACTAATGGGCACTCAGACATAGGGACTTTTTCCTGTCGTCTGTCTATCAGCGTGCCTTCGCTTTGCCAGGACCTTCCTACTGACACCTTTTCGGGTAACACGGCAGTGTCCTCACCAGGCAATATGTTAGAAAGATTGTCCCAGTCACTGATGGCTATGGCCTGTTCCTCACCACACTCTTGTTCTGGTTCTAGCGGTTTTGAGTCACGTGTGCTATACAACAGATCATCTTTAACTGCTGCTGTCTCACCTGTGGCATTACTAACCACAGCACCTTCAGTCGTCCTAACATCGTCATCGCCAGATTCAAACGCAAGACTCGCATCGTCGGACTCTCGAAAAAAATTCCCATCATCGTCGAACTCCTGTAAATTCTGTACATTATCACTCTGCCCAACAGAATCATATTTTGCATCCCCTATAGTCGGGCTCTGATGTAGGTTCACTACATCACTAGTCATTGTTTCCTCCCCTCGATCGTTTTGTGCTCCTGGCAGAACAGAATTTACCTTTGTAAACTGTCCTTTAGTTTTCTGTGGCGCCAACTCTAAGAATTGATTACTATTAAGGTAAGCATCGCAACTTGTGGCACCAGACTTGAATCTCGGATCTTTCTCGGGTTCGGTGTCCAAGGTCCGGAGACTAAAGTCCGACAGAGACTGTGTCGACACGAGGTTGGGCTCATCACAGGACATCTCAGCTGTATAGGGGTCTGAAGGTGCACTTGTACACTGAGTATCATGTAAGCAGGACGTGACAGGTAAAGTTGGGACAATAGCTGGATCCGTCGACTCTTCCACTAAAGTCCCTTTAATTTCTCTGCTTCTCATCTCCACCCAGGTAACTTCGTCAGATTCAACGCTGTCTCCACGTTCAAAACTTTCCTGCGCCATGCAGTCTGCGTTTGCGGACGATAGTTCTTGATTCCAAGTCTGTTCGTCTTTGATTTGTTCACACTCTAGCACCTCGTCTTCTAGGCCCACGGGCAAGTCCAAGCCTTCGCTTGTAAAGCTGCTTGACATCGAGATGGACACTTCCGACAGATGGCGTGGGAGGTCGTAGTGACCGATCTTGACAGACACTACAGAGCTGTAGCTGTCACATAACGAGGGCCCAGCAGGTTTGCTGACTGCTACTCTTGCCAAGGCCACGTCATCGTCGTTTGGAGGAGGTACGTCCCTCTGACTCGTACCAATGAGGTACACAGTCTCCAGTTTGAAAATCAGGGATGACTGAGGGTCCTCCGAAAATGCTCTAAACAAAGATGTCACGTGTCGAGCCTCCATGGCTCTGTCTGTGGCATTTGCTATGTCGTAACTGCTGACCTGTTCACTTTCTGGCAGTAAAGCTGATTTCTGAAGAGCTGGAAGAAAGGGCGAAGAAACAAATGACTCGCTAGGCATTTCCTGTTTAGATTCGGGAGAAAACTCTTTAATTGGTCGTATGACTGAGAAATCTAATGCACAAGAAAAGTTCTCTTCTTCCGATGTCGCATCTTCTTCCAATAAGTATTTGGAGTAGGTGTCGTCGGAAGTAATTATATCAGAATTATGTGGTCTAGCGAATAAGACTCTTTCTTCGTTGGGATCGTGCAGGCAGTTGTCGGTGTCATTGTAAATTATGTCATTCTGGCATGATTCCGCATCAGTGTCTGATTGTACAGATTCGGTTAAAGAAAGAGATGCTACATCTTCTTGTCTGCTGAAGTCTAAATTTTCGTCCGATGCTTTGTATACTTCAGTACAGCACTTGTCATCGATTAACTGACCCTGAGTAGCAGAGGGGACGATATCGACTACTTCAAGTACAGAGTTTTCCTCTGCTGACTCATATTCTAGACTAGTATCTTGATGTACAGGTGACAAAGGTCTTATCTCGGGATTGTTGTTCTGCAGGCTGATAAAGCGTGTGTTAAGCATATCATTGCAAGTCCCCGCAGCTGCTGCCTCGCTTGTAGTATCCGCGAAGGACTCGTCAGAGCTGTTGTCGTCTGACGCTAAGGACATTGTTCTGGGGCGGTTAGCTTCCAGTGTGTTGTTTGCAGTTTCAATGCTCGTGGCGCCATCTATGTTGATTTCATTAAAATGAACTTTGGTTTTGTATGCTTCGCTGTCATCGTCTTCTTTTATTTCCATGTCGACTTCTGAGCAGCGAGACTTGTCTTGTCCAGTTTTCTTATGTATTTGGTCTGTTTGTACCAATCCATGAAGGTCTGAATCGTGTCTTTGGTCTGTTTGTTCAATTCCCTGAAAGTCTGTTTTATCTGGAATGTCCACAAAAGAAAGCGCTGATATCACGGACTCAAGTCTTTTGATAGATGACATGAGAACTGTCAGTGGGCAAACTTCCTGCAAAGAAGATTCAACTTCTTGTATGTTATCGCTGCATGTGGTGGACAGGGTCAAGGTGGAGGTGAGGGCCGCGATCTGCTGTAGTAGGTCGTCGATCTTTTGGTGGGTCTGGTTAACTAAGTGACCTGATTCCTCCATGTTGCTGGTGCCTGCGGTGCTCAAAGATTCCGTAACTGGAAGCGTCTGTAATTGTAGTTCCCGCATGATGTCAGTGTCTTTGTCGGATTCGATTTTCGTTTCATATCTGATGAACAAGAAGAATTGTACGTGAGCTGCCTTGCTGGTAAATTTAGAATTATTGTACTTAAAACATTTTTTTATAATATTAGTGTTTCGCTAGATGGCAAGCAAGCAAGAAACATTCGCAAACATACAGGAACATTTACATACGCGACGCGTTAACATATATATATTAATTAACGACAAATCAACACAAACAGTTAGCAAGTAAGCTCTCCTGCTGTCTACGTTTGAGATTTAGGTAAGTGTAAAAAGTATAGGTAAGTGTTCTCTTTCTTTTCGCTTCACGTAATCAATAAGACAACAAAGTGAGCAAAAGAGAGAGGTCAAGAGACAGCTGGCAATCTCCAATATCTTACCTTTTCGAAAGCTCTTCCAAGACTTGAGCGTTCTCTGACAATGATTGCCTTCTTTGCAGTCTGCAGGTTCCATGTTGCTGCTGGTCCATTTCAATACGCGCAGCAAGAGCATCGATGACTTCCACGAGGTCCATGGTGTTAACATTCATCTCGAAACCGAGACGGTCGGACAGCGTGACCACGAGGTCACGCACCACATCCAGCTGTGCCTCGAACTCCTCGATGTCAGCCATGTCAGCTGTCAAAACAGCACATGGTAATTTCAGTTTTCTTTCTTTATCAAAAGTACTATCCCTAACTACTTGGCAATATTTTCTGTCATTCTAACCATTATGTAACGACTGCATCTTACACTGTTTATATTTCTTCATACCTTCATCCATTGCTTTACCTTCTACTCTTGTACCTCATCTTTATGTTGTTCAGTGTGCCTATACGTAGTTCACTGTCCACTGACTGCTATCTTTCATTTATCATTATTGGTCTGCGCAGAGAGTGCAATCTATCTTGGTCGTATCATCATCATCATCATCATCATCTAATACACCATGAATATTGAATCTTAAATTTTCATTCAACTCTCATTTTTTCAGTCAACGCATTTAGTATTGAGACGCTGTCGCTATGCCCAATATTGACACTGCGTTAACACTGTGCTGCAAAATTAATTACACCCAGAATTGATGATGAATAGGTTTGAAATAACTTACCTGTCCACTCGTCTCCATCTGCGAAAAAAGCCCACCGGCCTGTGTGTCTTGCGCAGCAAGCTCCACTTTCTTTGCCTATGTCCACATCGTAGTCTTTAGATGGACTGTCTTCAGATGGCCTTGACAATAAATCAAGGCTTTTGTCTGTCGAATCGATGTCAGCAATGTTGATGCGAACACCGTGTACTTGCAACAAGACGTCTGTGTTTACCCCAAGGTCCTCATGTATGGTGTCGGGTGCTCCTGTATTTTGAATATCAGATGAAATAAGCTCTTCTCTGTTTTCATCATTGTTTTCTGACTCGTGGGTTTTGCGTGCTATTGCGTCATCATCTTCTTTTTGGGTGATATTATCTATTGGACTGGGTGATGGGTGCTCTGTCAGAAGGGAAGGATTAGAATGACATAAACCATCCCCTTCTGTGTCTGATATCATGGAATTTATTTGCGTCACAATGTTGCGCAGAAACGCCTGCTCTTCCTTATTTTCTTCCTCTGTTTTATTGTGGAAATCCGTTAGGTGATCTTCGGACAATGCCTGAGGAAGGAATAACTCCAGCTGTTGCTCAGAGAAAACGGGTTCTTTGCCCGAAACAACGGAGTGTGTCTCAACGGATCTTAGTCCGAATGTTTTGTCTGCAGTGTAACATCCGGTTTGTTTTTCTGAGAGTCTGGAAACTTGCTCGTCGTCAAACAACGATGTCTGTGGTGGTGAGTCATCTGCAGCTTCTAGAATTTCTTCATGCACCCAAGTCGACGATGGAGCTGGCCATTCTTCTCCCAAGATGTCGTCTGTGTTGCTAGTTCTTTCGCTAGAAATGTGAAAATCTGGGAAAGCTTCCGCTGAAATTTTGCCTTGGTGATCAGACGGGTTTCTCCAGTCACCTCCTTCATAACCTTGTGAGATATTTACTGCTGTGACAAAGCTACCCTTTGTTTCAAACTCACACTGTCTTTCTTTTAGGTCTCGTCTTGTGACTTTTACCTCTGGTTCTATGCAATCTATTAGTACAATATTTTTCTCAACTCCTCTCATTTCGTCTTGCTCTACTTCTATTATGCTCATTCGTTTTTCTTCCACTTTCTGCATGTCTTCTGTCACTTGCCAATTTTGTTTAGCGATGTTTTCTTGCTCTGTTTCCATGTTTTCTAGTTCTTTTTCTGTCTCGCCTCTTTGTTGCTCTATCATTTCCTCTTTCTCCTTTTTCGTTTCTTCTTGTTGCTCTTTTGTTTCCGGAGGCATTGCCTCTACTGTTTCTTTTTGCTTTGTCTCGATCATTTCTTGCACTAACAATTTGTAACAACAATTTGTAACAACGTCTGCTGCGTTTTCTAGTTCTTGTTCTGAAACTTCTTCTTTTTCTATCTCTTCCTGTAGTTCTTCTTCTGTCACTTTCTCCAGTTCTCGGTCAGTTACTTCCTCTAGCTTTTGTTTTGACGTAATTTTTCCTGCCTCTTCTTTGAAAACCTCTTTTTGCTGTTTCATTTCCTTCTCTTGCTGCTTTGTCACTTTTTTCTTATCGCTTGTCACTGTGTCTAGTCTTTTTTCCAGCATCTCAGGTATCTTTGCTTTTGATACTTCTTGGTTATGTCTTTGTGCTTCTGTCGTCTTTTCTTCTAATTTTACTCCATCGTCTGTCTCCCCTGCCACTTCACTTAGTGCTATCCCTTCCGCAAATGAAACAGCCTTGCTTACCTCAACAGTATCTTCTGCAAATGATGTATCCTTATATTCTTCGTTTCTTTCCATATCTACATTAACAGCGTCTTCTGCAAAATACGTATGGTTCTGTTCATTATTTCTTGGGGTTAGATAAGAAACCTGTCTCGAGACAGAAGCTGATGTGTCTGATCTCTGCACCAGTTCTTCGTCACTCATCAAGGAATCGTTTCTTTGCACTTCGTCACCCCGTATTACTGCTTTTTTAGTGTCAAAATGGACTTGATGCTCAGCATCGTCATCCAGAGGCACACCTGAGAGCACGTTTTGTGACCTCTCAACTGTAGCTATATCGGTCGCTCGTGCTGCGCATGTTTCGGGAACTATGTGCCTATCTTCTTTCCGTGTTTCATCTTTCACCATCATAATAAAGCCCTCGTTCTCTATCTTTTCTGACCAGTCAGAAAATGGGACAAAAGCTGGATTTTCTGGTCCGTGCATCAGTTCTGTATCAGTCGTCGAGATTTCTCCTTGCAATTGGTCTTTATGCCCGATGGCTGTTTTACAGTCTAAGAGGACTGAACGCTCGACTTCTCCCTTCACTTTCTCTTGGTCATCCAAGCACGTATCCAAGGCTACTTCTTCGGAGCACTCAGATATAGCTTTATCAACTACTCGTTTATTGTATGATCCAGGGGTAAGGGTGTCACCTTCCTCTTCCTGTTCTTCTTTATCTTTTACCGACATGGTCAAAGGCATTTCTTCAGACTGATCAAAAGCTGGTTTATTAATTTCTTGCGTTTCGTATGGTTCCCAAACGAGGTTGTCATCTCCTTTCTGAACTCTTCCGTCTTCCAAAGGAATAGCTACAGGCACATCTTTAATCCAGTCACAAGCAGGTATTTCGATTTCTTGATCTTCATATGCTTCAAGGCTGACCTGGTTCACTCCCTCAGTGTACTGAACACTTTCTTCCAAAGGCAGTGTCAAAGGTGACTCTCTTGACCAGTCTGTACTCGATTCAGCTTCGTACTTTTCGGTTCTCAATAACCCTTCAGTAATGTCTTCCTTCTGTGCCACTAGTAGTGTGGCATTAACCAAACAATTCGTGATGAATTCAGATGACTCTGTTTCAGATTCATTTGCTCTCTCATCACCAGTGAGCGTGAATGCTTCTTTTTCAAGAAAATTGTCGGCAGTTCTATCTTCTTCGTGACTTTCGAAGTCACTTGCTTGTATCGGTTCTTTTTCGAAGTCCGCTTCCATATCTTCAATGTAAGATTCTGTGGCAGAAACAGGCACTTGGCTGTATTCTACGTCATCTCTTGTGGTCAATAAAGTGACCTCGCTAAAAGCGAGAGCTGGACTGTCTGTTCTGTGTGTCAGTTCTGCATCAGTCCCCAGTAGTACTTTTGGCAATTCCTCTTCATGTCTTATCGCTGTTTCATTGTTTTGTTGCCAAGAAGCTTCTGATGCCATAGAGTTCTCCGTCAGAATTCCACAAATTTCAGTGATAGTAGCGGCTGGGTAAATGAGGCCTTCTCTGACTTCGAGACTAGGACCCGCTGTTATGTCATGCTGATACTGCTCTGATGATGTCTGGATACAGCCATCGCCTGCCTCCAGTGAGTGAGTTTTGTTCAGAGATTTACAGGATTCTGTGTTCAACACCTTGGTCAAATCGACAGCCTCTGGCGGTACTGCAGTCAGCGATCGTTGATACATGTCAGTAGCGAGCGTGTAGTCAACATCCTCTCCTGGCAAAAGTCTCTGGAATTCAGATATCGAGGCAACATCGTTGTTAAGCTTCGCTGCTGTATCCTGTGAAACTTGCAGAGTTATGGGATGAGGGTCGTAGAATTGGTATCTCACTACGTGCTCTGTTTGCAGTTTGTTTATTTTCACGTTGACTGCCATGTGTGACCTGTTCATTACCTCTATGCTCAATCCATGGCTACGGTGCACGACGAACCGTGACGTAACTAACGAATTCCGAGAGTCCGCTGGAAGTTGACGCTCTACAGGAACCGCAGAAGCCTGGCGACTGTCTGCACCTGCGCGTGCGGTGTCCTCCTCAGTCTGACCTGCTGACCAGTCATCGTCTTCTTTAGAGCTTTTGACATCTCTTGATTCAACAAATTGTTCGACGTATTCAGATCTTTTAGACAACGAGATGCTTGTTCGAGATGGCAAGACTCCTTCATGCATTTCGGACATTCTGAGGTTTTCAGGCTCCTCTTTTCCACAAACAAACACTTTCACAGATTTTGACAACTGGAGTGCTAGGGAACTTTCATCTTCATTAAGTGGTGAGGCATCTTCGGGTCTCCCGAAGAGATTAACAGCCTTTTGTTCTTCACAAAGACTGGCATTTTGCTTAGGCCATAAGGCCTGGTACTCTCCTTCAGACAATGCTTCCTGATGGGGATCATCGTTTACAACGTCTTCTAGAGCTTGAAGTTTTGAGATGACATCTACAGTTTTGGCAGTTTCTTTTTCAGATATTATTGTCTCTTCTGGTTCTTGAAATATCGTGTCTCTATCTTGTTTGTGAGATACTGCGGTATACTTTGATTTCTCAATAACTGTGACATCATCTTTTCTTTCTGCAACTATACAATTTTGTTCCTCAAAACTTCTGGCTGAATATTGCCCTTCAGAAGCTGCATTATCCTTCGGTTTCTCAAGAACAGTGACGTTCTGTTTTTCAAGAACTGTGTCTTCTGAATCTTCAAGCTTTGTCCAGGCACTTTGTGCTTCAGAAGCTGCAGTATTATCTGGTTCCTCTAAAGACATTACAGTATTTTCAAGATTCTCAAATACTCTGAAGTAGCCTTGCCCTTCGGAAACTACGATGTCATTTGGTTTCTCATTAACCATGAGGTCTTCTCTTTCTTGTGCTGAATCTTTCAGTTCTTCACATGATGTGACGTGAAGTTGTGGTTCCTGGGGAACTGTCATGTCCTGCTGCATTTCCAAGACTGCAGAATTTTCCCCTCCGAGTACTGTTGAGCCACTTTCTTTTTCAAATAGTGTCATCCCAACTGGAAGTAGTTTTTCATGACTTGTGACGTATTGCTCTCCTGACAGTCCATTTTCTGGTTCCTCGCATTTTGTTACATCACCTTGTTCGGACGTTTTAGTATCTGTTGTTTTCTCAGGTCCTGTCACTATTTGTGTTTCTGATTTGTCTTCTGTAACCATATTGTCTGCCTCTATAATGTTTCTTGGTTCTTCGATACCTACAACATCTTCTACACTTTCTAACACTTCAGTATTTACTTCTATAAAATCTTCTATATCCCCTTCTCTTTCAGACGCTTCCACTTCTGCTAGTTTGTTTGGTCCTGTAGGAAATGTATCATTTATTACTTCAGGAGATGTAGTATTGTCTTCACAGAAAGTATTATTTGATGTATGGGATACGACGCCTTCTGGAACTCCTTTGTCTATAATTTTCTCATTTTCTTTCGTCATATTAAGCTTCTCTTGTTTTTCAGGTAAGACAGTTTGCTTTACATCCAGTGAAGCTGCATCGTTTTTGTCTGCCATCTGTAAGGCGTCAATTTGGTGCTTGCTTGAGATATCCTCTGCAGCGGGAGGCACTGAGACGATGTAGTTTTGCTTTAGGTCAAGACAATTTTCTTCAGATTCTGTGGCATCGTGTTCACCTTTGACTTTACCTGGTACTTCACACAGTGTACCTTCATTAACAGAAGTAATGGTCTCATCAGCAATATCACTAATGACTTGCATCACTTGTGGTATTGTTGTATTATTATCACCAGCTGCACTACTGTATATCGTGTCAGCTGTATGAGACGTGGCATTATACATCCTGATACTGTCTGAAGCAACGACAATATCCGAAGTCCAACGAGCAGTATCAAGGGCTGTATCGAGGTCCTGATTAGTGTAGATATTCTGGCCATCTGCTTTCTTGTTCCCAAGGTTATATTCAGGTAGAGAATCCTGTCTGGAAGAGGAATTGGTCGACCAGGCCATGTTGGGGGTCAGAGCTATGATCCTGTCTAAAAGTTGTCCTGGCTTTAAAAGTGCAGCAGAAGGCTCAGATATTGACTCGGCAGCCATTCTGGCCTCTAACAGATGAGCGATGCGCAATTGATTTTCATGGTCAACGTCTCCACTGTCATCTTCTTGGCTAAACTCCTCGCAACTTTTCACATGACTGTGCTCGTCTCCGCTCTTCCCCTGTTCCAAAGCTGCGCCTTCATCCCATCTGAAAAAAGTAGTTTTAATGTCCAGCTTCTCGATCCTTTTCAAAGATACACTCATTGAACTATCAAGCTCATCAGCTTCTCCCATATGATCATCATGAAAACTACCCACTTTGTTATCTCGGTCGCCATTATCAAGTAAGGCTATGAAGTCGTCATAGGTTTCAGAACGTCTGTGTCCTGTTGGGTCTACGGGTACGCCGTCTACAAGAATAACTGTTTTCGATGACGAGGTATCAGACCAAGCATCAACAGAAGAGTCATCGGATATCATTGAGGATCGGACGGACGTGTTGCTGGACACATCATCAGATCTTGTTCCTGTCGATTCATACTTACACAGGTCGCCAAATCTGTCCTCAAAACAATATTCATTCGGAAGGTGTTCCTGGGCAGTGTTCTCAAATTCACCTGGAATGTCCTTTAAAACATCTTCCCTGATAATATCACTGGTCAGCGCAGTGCCTGGAATGTTGGTTTGTAGGTTTTCACGACCTTTTTCAATGTTGACTTCCGCTGATTCATCAACAGAAGACTCCTGATAATTTTCATCTGATCCCCTAACCATATAAACCTGTCCACTCGTCACCGAACTGGCGCGTAGGTGGTCTTCCGACAGATCTTTGATTGCTGAAGTAAAGCCATCACCACTCTTCGTACTTTGGAGTGACTCCGATTGATGAGGTGAACCTTGTCTATGCTCATCTGCCCCTGATATTCTTTCTCGGAGCTCTCCACTGAGGTCAGATCCTAAGAGATAGAGAGGTTCGTGTGGAAATGCCTGCAGATCATGCCCAAAGGTTTCACACAGTGCACTTGTCGATAACGTGGTCGTCAGCTGTGACGTACTGGAGACTGCGCTCAACGTTTCAAGAGGAACAGAACCTTGGCGAAATCCATCAGCAGGATAGTGAGCGACAATTTCATCCTCACTCTGAGAGCGTAAGCTCCAATCGACCGGAAGAACTTCTGTCAACTGTCTTGAATTAGTCCGTGCTTTAGCTGCTTTCTCGTTGTGATTGTAGACCACCTGGTCACGTGCTAAGCTTTCTTCTCCACTTTTGTCTGCCTCTGTTACATTCATTGATGCTATGGGTGACATTGGCGCCTGATGGCTGATCGGGTGTTCCACTAGAAAATCAGGAAGCATGGAGGCGATTTCGCACATCGGGATCTGGGGTGTCTCGATACTAGCAGCAATCTGCTGGGTGTCTCCTCCAAAACAATGTTGTTCCCGAGCAAAATCAAGTGCCTGCTGAAATCTAGTATTTAACCTGTTAGGTGTGATGCCTGTATGTGACAAGAATCCCATGCTTTCATCATACGCTTCGTCAGTGATAAAGTCTCCAGAAGGCGATATGGTTCCAGAAGAAACATCTGTAGTCGATGACGTCACCATGTCGGACAGACTTCGCGGGTCATTTGCATCAGTGTCTGACGGACTGCGCTGGTCCATGACGTCACATTCTACGTCAGAAACAGACATGTACATAAAGGCATCATTATCTATGGAGGACATCATGTGATCTGGCTCGGCACAAAAGGGCACGGCGTTATCGATTACGTCATCATCGTCTGACCTCTCTCTTTTAAGTGTTTCTGTAGAAATAGCACTGACGTTTTCTTGATAAACCCGGTATTCGCCATCGATGCTTATCTTGTCGACGTCCCTATTGTTACACACATCACGAAAGATTTCTAAGAAACCTTCTGATGGTGAGGAATTGTCCTCGACACTCCGTGAAGTATTGTTGTCATAAATCGTACCTGTGGATTTAGATATGCGGCCAATTTCAAAGCATGCAGCGCGAGCCTCTTGGGTTGAATGCGACTGAACGGGGACGTTGACACCATGTTCACCGGTAGCAACCAACATCATGTCATGGTCACTCCAGTGGCCGTTTTCTGGGGAATGATCTGTTGGCAGAAAACTACGTCGTAAAGGATGGCCTTGAAGAAGCGACAGTCTCGAGCAACTCGAGGTGGCATCGTTGACGCTGGACTCTCCAAAAATCGGTATATTTCCCTTGGCATCGAAACATTCTATTTTCTCATCTTCCTCGTCCTCGTCAGCTTCGTCGCAAGAAGCTTCTGATCTGGAACTAGTTTCCCTCTTCTTTTCAGGGGAGGGTTGATGTCTTGTTATGTGGAGACAATCTTCGGGCTTAAAGAAAACGAAAGTATCGCAAGCACGTCCGAATCTGTCCACATCACTTAGTTTGTCCGCGTCAGTACTGGTAACTCGTCCGTTGGCGAGAACATCTGTGTCCTCAACGCGCAGGTCTACAGAAGATTCTCCGGGACTTGAAGTCCCAGACGCCTCACAGGAAGCATCCAACTCGTGAAGCATTCTGGTCACCATAGTAGGGCTGTCAACTGAAGATTCATTATCCATCTTGTAAATTTGGTCAGAGGTCTGTAGTGCACAGAAAGTGTACACACGGGAAGACCTGTATCTGTCACGCGCTGTGAGACTCTGTCCAAATAATAAACATGGGTCGTCTTTGATGTCTAATAGGTCCACCGGCGAACCATCCAAACCAGCTTTCCTATAGCTGATCGGGAACTCTATTGGCGACAGCGACGGCCGTTTCCAAGAGAATGACCCTTTAGATGAAACTGTGGCGATTAACGCAGAAGATGGAGGGTCCACTGATGATTCATCTTCAGACCAGAGCTGGCATACTCTTTCTAGTTCCTCCCGTTGCTGCCTGGCCACAGAGGCCAGGGTCTCGCTCTCGGCATAACTCTCCCAGTCCGAACACTCGAAATCGTCATATCTTTCATCAACACAGCTACTCACTGGATTGCCGCGACAATGGCGTCGCTTGGTGAGGGCTGCAACAGCCTCGTGTAGCCCAGCTTCTGCATCCGAGTCGATAGACGACTGGTAGAGGGCCTGGAAGTATTCCCGCTCGCGCTTCACTGCCAGCAACGGATCTTCGTTCTCGTAGGCCCAGGCCCAGGGATATTCAAGGGCCCAGTTTTCGTCGTCCGAAGGAAGGTCGATGGGTGTGTGGGGATCGGAGGGCGGCCACTTGTTAAACGCGTCAAGGCTGCTGTCTTGCGAAGAACTGCGTGATGCTTGAGTTCGTGGTCTTGCTACTTTTCTCTGTAGACCAACAGATACAAACATAGACAAGCCGTTAATAACTCCGTTTTTCTTTTACATTATTTTCAGAAAAAAATAATTCTTTCCTATTTCTGGCTACAAAAGTGCATCGACTAGTTTCTGGATGAACTGAATTAGGTATCAAGAATATTAAACAGCCTTTTGGTAATCGTTATATGGTGACTAAAAGTTCTTTAGCATACGATTTGTTGTTATTCCTCTTTCAGTTGCTACTTCTGAAAAAAATATCTTTTTGATTTATTATCAAAGATATTGTCTCTCATTAAGAATTATTGCTGCTTTAAAAAAAATGCTTAATCGTCGCCTTATGTCTCTGGTTCATAATTCAGTGGAACCTCAGTTAGCGAACGCCTCGGATAGCGAATATTTCGGTTAACGAACAAAAATTTCGTTAAAAGTTTGTCTCGGATAGCGAACAAAATTTCGGATAACGAACAGCCACGTGAACCACACGTGACCGACCAGCATGTCATCATTCGCGCTCGAGACACAGTTACGATCTGTCGTTCCTTATCTGTGCGCATCCTTCTTATTTAGTGATTGTTGTGCTTTATTTTAATAAGATAATCCTCAATCGTGGCTCCAAAGAAGATTACGAGCAATTAATAGTAGTGAGGTAATGACAAGGAAGCGGCCAACAAATGAATTGCAAAAGGAAATGATTTCAAAGTATGAAGGTGGCATGCGTCTGTCGGATATGTGATGTATTACCGAAAAGTTTTACAAAAAGGCAGAAGGAACAGACACTGGACAAGTTTTTACCTTTAACCTCAAAGCTACAGAAAAGGGAAGTCACCCCCGATTTTATAATGTCACGTGTGCTCATGGAGGGGGAATCAAAGCGGTAATTCCACCCTTCCTCCCCACACCTCCATCCACCCACGCCGTCAAAATGGCAAAGTTTTCTGATGTTTTAATGCTTTCTTTAATGTTTTTATGTTTATTTAACTCCATTTATATTGCATTATAACTGTTCTCATTACAAATACCTATATAGCCTGTAACTTTCAAATATTAGCGAGTCAACAGGGGCTGGGAACCAATTAAATCTATTTCCTTTATTTCTTATGGAAACAATTGTTTCGGATAACAAACATTTCGGATAACGAACAACTTTCCAGAACGGATTAAGTTCGTTAACCGAGGTTCCACTGTTCTTAGTTTTGATTCTCCTTCTCTAATACTAATCATGATTGCTGTCACCCAGAGAACAAGTAGTTGTACTGAATGTATTGCCTCATCTGGCACAATTTCCTTTCAGATGAAGACTTGGCACTTCTTGACCACATTTCTACTTCTTGTTACCTGTGCTTATCATTCATAATATTAATAATAAATAAATAAGCACTTTTATTGCGTGCTATTCCAAGGAAAGCATAAAAATTATAATGCAAGCGCTCAACAATCAGATGCAAAAACAAGCAACAGATGTACAATCCATAAACTATACAAGAAGAATGGGGAAGGCAACAGGTTACACAGCAAGCAGACGCTAAAGAGACAAATGTAGCTAATTTATAGCTGAGATTTTAAAACTGCAAAGCGTAGCTAAGTTAGTAATAACGTGTCCAATAGCCTTCCTCTCTGGCGATTAAATTGTTTCATTTGATCAACTGAAACGTACAAAGTCGATCCAGTTAATAAAAAAAAATTTTGATAACATTATTCGTCGAATGACATTTAAGTCGAATTCATTTTTTCAAGTCCTCAAATCCGTTAATATCACCATCACTCTGAATGTCACCAAGCGAAGTACTTTCATTGAAACGAGCTCCTCATTTTTTTCGCATTTACATATTAATCTTACAAAATCAAGGGTCTAAATGCCAAGATATGCCTTCGACTTTACGTAAAAAAACATCATACAATCCAGGTTTAAAGTGAGAGTAGGTGTAAGATAACTGCACTTGTCCAGTAAAACACTGCAACGTATCCTTCATTGTGTGAGACCGATGCTTTGCATCCCAACTCTACTGGAATGAGCTTGGCAGCCTGACAGTTTTGACCTGAGAGACCGTGATGCATGTGATGTCAGTCTGGTAAATATAGAGAAGACTGAGAAAGAGCCTTTCGTCTGAAAGTTGTTATAAGATGTTCACAGGTAGACCGCACCAGCAGGCAGTGAGCAGCTCCGCCGGCAGCGTGTTTGCCACTATTCCTCCTTCTTTTGTAGACAGCAAAGTGCAGCTTGAAGCCGCAAGGAAAGTTTCGCACTGTTCGCGTGGTGAAACAAATAGTTGGGAAGGTAAGAAAATGAAGGGGAAAAAAGAGAATGGGAAGGGAGCGTAAGATAAAAAGATAAAGGAGGAAGGTGCGGGCAATTGAAAAAGGCGAAACTTTACAATTACGTGTACTTAGCTATTTCTTACCTAGTTGGTACATTAGGCATCCACTAAAGACCACCATCTTTTTTTTGCCTCTCAGCAGTAAGTGTAGCTGTGCTGTTCCAGGACAGTTTCTAGTCCTTTAGTTCTGATCATCGCCATGTTTCTTTTGGCCGACTAGCTTGCGTGAGCTTGTATCAGCTGTCCAGTGAAGGGATATTTTGGGTGGCTGGCCACGCCAAGGTGGTGATCCAGCAGGTGGATTTAGCAAGCAATAAATATAGCTAACCCCCTCTCCCGGCTTCTCCAAACACTTTAACAGTTTTAATTGCATCTAGAACAAATTAAGCTATTAATGACTGAGACAGACACAGGCAGTCAACATAGTAAAAGAATTTTTTTTTTGCTTTACAACTACCAGATTAACCACATTTCAGCTTTCTGTAAGTGTGATAAGAGAGGAAGGAGATAGCCGAGTGGAGCAATATTGTTCGAGGCCGGGTTAGCATTGCCGGTTCGGTACCCGTGGTGCAGCATGCTTTATCCCAGTTAGTCTACTGTTAGCTCTTTAAAGCAGAGGTGGGTAACGTCTGGCCCTTTGGTAAGGCCCAACCAAGGCAGTCGCAGGCGGGACTCGAAATTCAATAAATTTTGCCTTTCCATAACATCATAAATTTATAATTTATGCTGCGATAATAATAAAGTAAATTTTGGGGTATGCGAAAAGAATAGACAGAACACATTGGAGTACATGACCGGTACATGACCTTGGCAGAAAAAAAGATTCCTCGATCGCCTCTGCCTTAGACAGTTGAGGAAGTAAAAGTAGTGAGGAAGAGAAGATGGGTCCCACCCTCACAATAACCTACCTCGCGAAGAGTGCGGTCTCTAAAACCTCCCTTCCCAGCGACAGAATGGTTAAGGGACTTTTTTTTTAATCATTACAGTCCAGTTCGGGAGTCGTGAGGTAAGGCACTGGTGGTCTAATATCGGAGACGCACATCTTACTTCCACAAGCCCAAATTCTGTACTAGTGGTACCCCATTACTGTTTCTTTCTTTAATAACATCTAATTTTTCTTAAACGGCATCAGCCAAACACCTTTTTTCCAAGAGTGCACGTACGACCGACCAGATCGCCCTTTTCCTATGTATATATAGTTATTCTTACTAGACATCTAGATTAATCACATTATAACTATTCAAACGACCAGCGAAATGTAGCTCCTTACTCATCGCCAGATTTACCTCATTTAAGCAAGCTGAGGTTGTGTTAGAGCGGGACGCAATGCTTGTGTTGGCAGAAATGAACATAAAACAGGCTCGCGTTTACATCCAAACGACTGGCATGCAAACTACTCTTTCGAGAAATTATATATACATACAGAAAACTACTTTAATTTATTGTTTTCAACCATCCTATCATCACATCACACCGCTCAAACTGTATCTCCACTAACCCACACCAAACACTGTACAAACCTGTTTGTCTCTCGAAACACCGTGTCCCATAACAAGCCAGCGACGAGGAAGGCAAGTTAGAACTTAAATGCAGGCAGCTCTTGTAGTCAGCACCGCGCCAAGACCACGCATGCGCACACACACAGAACAGCTTGTGCACGTGCAAAAAATGTACTGTAGGCGTAGCCACAAACAGACGATGCGTCATCCGGCAGACTTGCGGTTCAGCACCAAAGCAGTCCACATGCTGGCTCGCCTTGCTCCAATCCTAAGTTATTTTTGTGTCGCCACTTCAGCCGCATGTTTGTACATCTAGAAAATATGTCTTTATATGTACACCTGACGAAGGATTCATTAGTTGACCTTTCCAATCAGATTAAAATGAGCATCTTCTTTTCATTTCAGATATAATTCTTTTTCTTTACTCGCCAAATGTTGGTACTAGTTATAGGTTACTAAGAAATTTGATCTCTTCAAGAAACATATAAACTGGAAGAAAACCACAGTCCTGTTTTTCACACCTTTCGTATACACACTCACAGTCAAAAGAACACTTATACACCTGTTGCACTCTCCAAGTTCTATGTGCTTACACGTGCACTCTTTTAGCTTGTCTTTCATCTCTCCCCCACTTAGCGGGCTAGACATCCCGCTAGCTGTCCTTTGTCTGACCTCTATCATAAGCGAAATGCGCCCAACTATCATTTCTGATCAAGTGTGTTTGGTCAGAGTAATGGACCTGTAATCGTATAATTAGGCAGGTAACCTTTAATTTAAAAATGACTTCGTTACATGCACTGTCTTTATTCATAAAACCTCGTCGCCATGTTATTTTTCAAGATGTAGCTCGTTCCCATCATTTCATGGAGATGGTACAGATATCGCCTATCGCGGCAGTGCCGGTTGCCATGGTAATTATTCAATACCAGTCTATTAATTTCTTTCATAGGCCACGCCAAACGCTACAAGAAGTTTGGTTGTCTGCTCCTGACTGTTCTTGCCCTTCGCTGTTTTCTCCTCTCCCCCTGACCTTTCCCAGGTGCACGTGGCGCACCTCGGCGCCATATTTGTGGCGGTATCGCGGTGCTGGAGTAACGGCTAACAATAATGTGCTTGATGGGCGTGGACGCTATGAGGATGGCGTGAATAAACAAAAACCGGCCTATACCATGTTTGTTGTTGGCACAACGACTCTCCCTACCTCTACCTCTCTCCTGGTTTCTGGTGAACACATTTTGGGTTGGGAACCGAAAGATCCGTTCACAAATCACAGAGGCACAGCAATATGCATCTTACATCGTGAAAATTGTAGTGAGTTGTCACACCAGAGAACAGTATGGCCAAAACACCAGCTGTTAAGGGTTCTTCATGCAACTGTTCAAATATAACACCTTTTGCATTTGCCTTCTTGTCCACCACAGGTGTCACGTTTAGAAGTTTTTTGGTGCGGGTTAAGTCATAATAATGAGCCCCCAAAGCTCCTCACAAACCATGAAAATTAAGAAGAAAGAAAAAGAAATTCACAAAGATTTTGACTTATTGTCTTGAAGCGTATGTAGACTCCTTGCTCTTGGGATAGTGATAATGACATTGCTCAAGTCTGTGCAAGTGCCTTTACATGCAATGCAAAACAGATGCAGGCGAGCCGCTTGTCAAGATTCAAGATTCAAGATTCTTTTATTCTGTCGCCCTCCAGGGGGTATTGAGAAATTAGGAAGTATCAATGCATATACATTCACATTCTTATCATTAAATATAGGGTGTCTCTCATTCACGTATATTCAAAATCATCCACTCATTCTTTCCTTTTTCCAATCACTTCGTGTAAACTTGGATATTGTAATCGAGTAGGTTAAAGCATCTGGACATATCAGAACATAGGATAACCACTCTCTTGTTCTCCCTCACTCTCTTTCACAGGTGTTCTGTATTCTTTACTATTTCTTTATCACAGGGGTAATGCACTCTTGCCGTTTACTTTTCAATCCTCTTCAGCTAGGGCAGAAACTTATACTTACGAGGAGGCTAGCGGATCTCTTGCTGTATGCAGAAGGCAGTACTGTGTGTATAGAAGAGCATCTCTGCAACATGGGTCACACTACCTGTAGAGGTGAGTATCAGTGCCAAAGGGCTTTACTGCCTGCAAGTGTGATATCACTGTTAGCAGACGCCAATCTCAATCTTCCAATGCCTCTTTTTAGTAGTTAACTGGAAAAAAAATTGTCTGCCAGCAATCCAGTAATATAAGTTCGTGATCAGATGATAGCAGCGAAGAAACGGGGCTTAAGAGCTTACATATATGTACTGACTTTTTTCACAGTCCGCCTTCACGCAACTGTGGTTTAAGTGTGGCTTCACACTAATATTTCATTTGCGAAAGACAAGAAGCAGAAATAATACTTAAAGCAAGCCTCATTTTAAGCTTCTGCAATACAAAAAAGATTTAATAATAAAAATTAAAATAATAATATGTTCTATGTGCATATTTATTTTTATGTTGCTATATTGTAAAATATTGCTTTTTTATGTATATTTATATTATGTATCTATGAAAAAGAAATTATGTATCCCTTATGTCTCCTCGATCGTAGTCTGGATACATACCTACTTGAAAGTGTTTGTGAGTAGATATGTTTTCCTTCCCCTATTTAACATTTATATATATATTTGAAGATAATATGTAGGTGTGGTATGCCTTGGATATAACTACTATCATATGTTTATAAATATGTATACGTCAAGTGTATGGGCGAAATGTGCGAAGTGCCTGAAAAAAAAAGAGTTGGAGTATGGAAGCTTTTTTTAAATGATGTATTATGTGTTATTTATTGACGTGTGTTGAAATCTATCTATATTTGTGTAAGTTACAACTATCGGTCAAGCTTGGCCGAATCTTGCGTGTTTGCTGGGTAAAAGTTAAAGACAAACCACTACAACCTCTGCTGTTTCTATCGTCAGCTGCTCCTTTCATAGAGTAGTGTATGATGAGGTTGAGAAAAGATTTGTGTACATTACCAGGGATATGTTTGTTGATTTATTTATGCAAATTGTTTTATGTGGTAGTATTTTATGTTTTGTGTATGTTTTGTTTAATAATTAAAAAAAATAATAGTATGTTGAATTTGTATAATACTTTTTTCCCACCATTAAAGGCGGGCTCAAAGCGCATTCTAAACAGAAAAACACACAAACATAAAAAGAACGGATGCTGGTCTCAAAACAGTTGTAGAATCACCGTAGATGTGTTTTGGTGCCCTTTACGGCGGTGAAGTCGGCTCCATTACTGTTTTTATTCAGATACTTCTTTTGTGGAACACATCCTAGGCACATCTCGAACTTTGAAATGTTCAAGAGAATAGGAAAATCTTATCAGGTCTTGCAATAGTGGAAATTTTCCAGTTTCCGGAGGCAGGAATCGGAAGTGGCCCTGATGACAACACAAATGTGACCCATGCGGACCTCGGGTAACCCTCAGTTTCACATGTCTGATGTAGATCCTAGCAATCTAAGATGAATTAATTATAGACAAAAACTATTTCCAGTTATATATTGATTTGGTTTCATCACTCTAGTCCTTTAGAATAGTGCAAGCTGTAGATGTGACACATCTTTGACCAGATGCTTGTTGTGAGTTATGGTAGGTATTGTGGTGTCTTGTGTCTGACGTCTTGTGTGCGTCATTTGTTCCACGTCACTTGGGGCGGTAAAAGACGTCATATATAACAGAAAGCAGTTGCTCTAAAAATGGCCAAGTGAGCGGGAAAACACGTCTTCTCCTCCATCTTCTCAAAGTATGTTTACGTTCGTCATATTACAATGATGCAATACTGCATTTGATATTTTTGACTATTACTTAATTGATTTTGTTCTCATGCATACATGCAATAGACATCCATCTTCCATTATATAATTTTTTATTGAAGATTATCACAGTGTTTTGACAATTAATAGAGCACCACACTAAAACGCTATATATATATAAGTGCTTGGATTTGAGACATGATGGAAAGACAAAATTCCTCTGGCTCTCTCTCAAACGTTAAGGGGAATGCCAGGTCGTCTTTTGCTGGACGCATTCATAGACTAAGATGTCAGTGAGATAGATCTACACATCAAAAAGTCTTTTGCCTAGAGCAGAATAGATCGATAATCAGAAAGGTGGATCAAACCCTCAGGAGAATGCCCACGTGATCACAATGCAGAAATTACAGTAAAAAGTTTAAACACATGACTGTTTGGCACTTGTCGTGACAAGAGTTATCCCGTGAAGGTACATCCGGGGTTTTATGTAATCAGTCCCCTTTTACGTTTTAATAATAATAATTGCAAAATGTGTAAACCCTTAAATTCTGAGCATGCTCTTAGTGCTCCTTCTCCACTTTCAAGAAACTATTACATGGTCAATCTGGTTTTCCATCTGGTCATCAGGGGAAACAGTGCCACCTATGAAGTGAAAGCACAGAAGTCTGTGAAAAGCTCCCCGTTTTCATTGCAAATGCCAACGCCATGTCTTCCCACAATGAGTTCCCTGTTGGTGTTCTCATCTCCCACTTGGCATTTAGGTCTCCCATAATGATCTTCTGATCCCTTCTTGGTGTGTAGTCAAGCACAGACTGCAATGAACTATAGAATTCTTTTTTTTTTCTCTTCATCTGCTGCATTTGTTGGTGTATAGCTTTGGATGATGGTGATCTTCCTTCATTTAGCGTTGAATCTTGCTGACATGAGCCGTGGCGAGACTGGTTCCCAGGTTATCAGCGCCTTTGTTGCCTCTGTTGACATCAGCAGTGCTACTTTCTGGATATGATGGTGGTCCAGGTCTTTGAGGTCAGAGGTTTTTCCTGATTTTAGTCAGGTCTGGCCACTTCCATTTCATCTGGTTTCACATAGCCCAAAAGCCCTGATGTTGTATTCTCTCATTTCGCTTGCTGCTTTTGTAGAGGGTTCTAATGTTCCAGGTCCCTATCCTAGTTCTTGCCTTGGTTGTCAAAAGATGAGTCGGCAAGCTGGCTTCCCTGTGGTTTTCACCAGCACGCATCACAAGCTCTTCTAGAGAGTAATCTTCCCGGCCAGGCCCCTGTTGTGGTACTGTTGCGGTTTATTGTAACATTTTTTTTTATGTAAGTGGGTTGTTAGCCGAAAGTAAAACTCCCAAACTGTAAGGCCAGAGTGCAACATTTTAGTCAGGCCTCTACCCTGGCAAACCTATTCGGCTTGGTCAGACCTGCCAGGAGCACAAGGCTCCTGCCGACTTAGCTCTGTGGATCCACAAAGCACAACCCACCACACCACTACAAGGTAAGTTCCCCCAATTGGTGGTGGGAGACCCTTCATGTAGTCTCTGCAAATAAACTGAAATGCGTCATCCTCTGTTACTCCCTCTATATTATACCTCGTTTAGAGACTGCCGGAGGACTATATGCTCAACAGGTAAAGTCTCTCTCTCTCCTGCCAGCTCCTCCTTGAATTCTTCTTGATCTTATAACATTTAAAAAAAAAGGTGACACTAATGACCTCATCTTTCTGGAATGCCTGCAGGAAATTCTTTGACTATCTTGGATTCTATTCTAGTGCTAAAGTTCCAAATGTTGGACCTTCAGCTGCAGCAGCAGTCCCATCCTGCCAGTCTAAACAGGCCTTTTCAGCCCAGTTTGTGGATGGTTATTTTTCTCTGCAAAACTTCACATCATTTTTCTAGCCTTGCAACACCTTCACTGATCTTTGGAGCAGAACATAAATCATGTGAGACTCACTTTCTACTCTCCAAGATCTTTTTTCCTGACATTTTGATCACCCTCTCATGGTCCAGCCCCATACCATTTATGCGGCTCTTTTTGTCACAAGGACGTTGTCTTTATTTGGGCTCCCAGCCATGCTGACATCCCAACAATGAGCAGACCAGGCTATCAAAGGTGCTTGCCATTCTCCTGGTTAATTGCAGTCACTGGTGTTATCTCACTTTGCATCTATCTTCATGGCCTATGTCTAGTCCCTGTGGCAACGACACTGGTACCCTCTGGGCCAGAATAAGTTACATTCCATCCTTCCCTGTCTTTCTGACTGTCCACCCCCAGGACGTTCTGTACAACAAGAGGTAGTACTTAGTAGACTTAGGATGGGACACACAGTCCCGCCTTTTATAAGCAAACCTCTCCCAGTTTACCCTTGGTGCCAGAGACCGTTTACTGTTGTACAAACATGCTTTAATTACGCCTCTGAAGTATCTGACAGCAATTTTTTACTATACTTTTTTAGGTTTTCTAGTTTATAGCCATCGCATCAGCAGCTATTTTTCAGTTGTAAAGATGGTAGGGATTTGAGGTTATGTTTTTTTCCAGTTCTTGTTTATTGGTCTTTTAACATATTACCTACCCCTTTTAAATTATCTTTTTTTCGTTACATTGGTTTATATTGTTAGTGGTGTTATTGTATAACCTGTGAGTATTGTTTTTCACCCTTTCAAAGTAATGTAACCTTCTCTTGCTGTAAAATAGCCTTAGTTGCTGACACAGCATAAAACTCAGACACCAAGAAATAGCACGTGAGCTTTCACTCTAACAAGTCTGGCAGCTTTTCATAGAGTAGTGAGCTCTACTCGGTAGTCAATGGAGATTCAGCAGGTAGCAATGTGCTGCATCCATTTGGGTAGCGTATGAAGTTTCCACTTCCCCCATTATGAATGGCAGCATCACATGCCTCATCTGTGTAGATATGGCCACAGAGATATACTAAAACTGATGTAGTATTTACAGCATGACCAAAGGAAGGGAGTTTGGTTGGTCTTTTTTATTGGTTATCCCTGAAACTTCCGTACTTTAGCAGAAGTCCTCGAGATAGGTGTTCCATTGCACAGTCCTGAAGGGGCCTTCTGAGGCATTTGTAATGACATTGCTATGGTTCCTTCTCAGCTTTTTGGCCAAATGATTGAAGCTTCCATTCTTTGGTCTGTTTTTAATACCAACAAAAAGCTTGTGATT
This sequence comes from Pomacea canaliculata, assembly GCF_003073045.1. Classification (NCBI taxonomy): domain Eukaryota; kingdom Metazoa; phylum Mollusca; class Gastropoda; order Architaenioglossa; family Ampullariidae; genus Pomacea; species Pomacea canaliculata. The sequence continues at coordinate 18,590,242 of NC_037591.1, read as the reverse complement.
GCTTTTGCGCTGTCCTGGCTTAATTACTCTCTATACACGGATCTTCCTAACTGCTCACTGGTCAAACTTCAAAGGACTCAAATTAATGCTGCTCATATTGTCTTCCAAACGCAAAAAACAGACCATACTACACCCCTCCTCTATAAGTTTTGCTGGCTGCCAGACTAAGCTCCCACAGATCACAAGATAGCCATGCTGTGCCACCATGGTCTTCATGGCCTTGCTCCAGCATACTTATCTGAACTATTGATGTTTTACTGCCCAAGTCTGTTTGGTCTGCTTGGATTGCTCTCCTGTGTCATGCGTTAGACAGAAGAAATTCAGCAAATGTTCCTTTTCCTTCTCATGCCTCACTGCTTAGAGTTCTTTTCCTATTTCTCTTTAAACTGCATCAACATTTGAGGTCTTCAAGTCTAACCTTAAAGCCCATCATCTCTTTAAGAGATATCTTGCACAATACTGTTCTTCTCACTACATCCATACACTTAGTTCATGTTTTTGCCATGATGTCATCTGTTTACTAAAGCTTATGTTTCTTGCTTCTGTTTCAAGCTTATGAACTTGTCAGTTCATTTGTAGTCTTTCATGTGCAGCTCACTGAGATTGCATCCAAATGGAGAAATGTGCTTTATAAATTCAATTATTCTTATTAAAATAAAATTTAATCTCAAATGTCATCAAGGCATACTATGTGGTGCATACTGGTACATTGGCTTGTGTAGGTTACAAGAGAATGGAATCATTTTCCCCATGAACACATATCTTGATCAACAATAATTTTTGTTTCAACACTAATTCAGAATAAGTTCAATAGATATATTTTTCCTTAACAGCAATCTCATGTCAGATTATTCTTAGATAATAAAGCTGAATTACACAAGCTATATATCCAATCAATATAGGTTTTCCTATTATTGATGAATGAGACCTTTCTGTGTGGTTTTTTCTATCTCTGCATATATCTGCAGAAGCCACACTGAAAAAGTAAAGAAAAATGAAAGAATAATACAAATTTCTGAATATGAAGCTGACTAAATCCACTAAATAATGATTTTTTATGTATCTTTTAAACAATATATCATGCTCTTCAAGGTGCACTCTCTTTTGAATTAAGGTCTTCTTTTCTTTTCCTAGTCCAGAAGGTCAAACACACACGACCTTTAGCAGAAGCCGAAGGAAAAAACCTTGACACTTTATTTCTGTGAAAATATAAAAACATTTTCTGTACAAAGAAATGTACATGGCATTAGTACAGAATACAGTAAATGTACAAAGAGAGACACTAGCATGCAAAATGTAAACTGCACCATCAAAAACAAATTCTTCTTTCAAGAATTGCTGTAACAAGTCTCAGCTGCAGGTTCAGGTCAGTGAAGTTATAATGCAGGCTAAGGTAAGATATGCAATGATGGCAAAGTTCAAATGAGATTCCATGCTATCCTGAGAACATAGAAAGTATGAGTACTTTACAGTGAGTTGAATTTCAGATCTAGATGACAATCAGCTTCAGTTTCTGTTCTAACCATTTCTGTTGCCTGGGCTGATGCAGCTTGTGAAGACTGGAATGCAAATCCCTGGACGACTAATTCTGCTGCAATGTCTACCTGCTAATACAAAAGGGTTTATCAAAAATGTCTTGCTTGTGTAAAATGCCAAATAAATCTAAAAGAGGTCATGTGAAGAAAGGTGACCTTTCTTTCCAAGCATGACACATTTTACAAAATCATTTTACATAATTAAATAATTTGTTCTTCGTTGTGCATGTTTGTAATGATTTGTTTAAATGTTTTGTCCAATTTTTCCCAACTATTTGAAATAATTCAGAACCTCTTCTCTGAAATTAATGACTAATTATGCATTAATTGACTTCAAAGGATCTAGTCATGTTAAACTTTTTTCCTGTATAAATTCATGCTTCTTCTGGGTCAATTATGCAGATGAAAATTTGGCTAGCATTTATAAACAGATAGTTTGTGTCCACCTCTTGAATATGTTTTCATAAGTTAACTGAACTGTTGCACTGTTCTTTCCACTTCTAGCTTTAGTACTGAGAATTTATAACATACGTCAACTAGGTACTAACAGAAATGTGCAAGCAGACTAGATCCAACTACATCAAATATGAAGCAAGAAAATATATAAAAAGTAGAAAATCTTTAAAATAGTGACAAATATGGCATAACACCAAATAAATGAAATAATGTGGTGAATTTTCAAATGCACAAACCATATGTAATTGATTGCTATAGGCATCATCATGTGGAATTTGAAATGCACAGCCAAAACTATAAAATGTGTGAAAGCGAGGAAAATAATCATGCTATGGTTAAGTTAGAGCTCACAAAATTTTATTTAAAATAGATGGTAAATTCTTTACAGTAATATATCTGATGAAGATTTTTGTACAATTTTGTATCCACCCTGATCACAACAAAATTAAGGAGTTACCTGGTCTTTGCTATTGTCAAATAACTGAAGGCATGGCAGCAATTCTCCTGAAGTTGAGAGTTCATATTTCACAGTTTGTGCAGCCAGAATCTTCCACTCAGAACAATGACAGAGACGCTCAAAGGTCTCACAGGCTTCATCACTCCAGCTCCCACCTTGAAACACAAAACATGTTCAGTGGTAGTGGTGGTGACAAAAAAATGACATAATAATAAGAATAGGATTTACATAGTGTATTTCCCCACACAAAAGACAGTTCAATGTGCTTTACAAGGGGCAATAAGTGATGAAAACAAATAACATTTGCAGATATTTACAGCTTTTCTCTGTGGTCATTGTAAAATAAATTACAACTGCAGCACTACTGCAACAAAAACTTTAGTTTTGTTTAGTTTATTTCTTGTTACTCCTCAAGGCGCATAGGGCCGCAACAACACCTCACCAGCAGACCCTTTACTTTATTTGATATTTATATTTTGCACCGTTTTACAGTTTGTTTTCATTAATATGTGCTCCAATTCTCTGCATGACTAATGTGTGATCTGTCTTTTGCCCAGTTTAAGCTAGACTTATCTTGTTAACACAAGCCTGAAAAACATTTGAAAAATAAAAAGCTGTCTGCATGCTTTTGCACACTGCACTTTATTTCTTATTCTATAAATTATTGTTATAAAAAAACATACCTTGTCATATCTAATGTTTTGAACTGTTGTGGCATTTTGTGTATAAAAATTCTATAAAATTCATTTTTTTAAATTCATAACTTTTAGACTCATTGACCAATTTCTATTAGCTTGGTCTATGTGTTTTTAGGTGTTCATGATCTATCGAACCATGTAATAAATGCCTACCAGCGTATAACAGAAAACAATTACTTTGGAGTACATATTCTTAATGCTTCTCTCCCCTTCCTACAATAAAGAATTGAAATGAACAATCAGCAAGAGCTTGCTGGCTAAGTACACCATTGGCCACTCAACAATACGCTGTCTAGCACTGGCCGGTTAACAACAGACTGCCAACTACTTATCTCTAGCAAAGCTATCTCAACAAACCTTTAATGTCATACAGTAATGTCTCCTTGCCTAACAGGATGCTCTCTCTCTCTCTTTTGTCTACAATCTGTTGTGGTTTTATTGTCATCAATTTGTGAATCTACATCTTTCTTAGTACCTCTGTGCTAGATTGTTTGTGTCTTTCTGCCATTTTCCTTATGGAATGGGCAAATGAGATTGCAGTTTTTATTGATGGTTTCTGTATCCTGCCAATTCCTTCATTACCTGTGATTTATAGCATTAACTTCTACAACTGTCATGCATCCAGACAATGCTTTGTAATCACTTATTTATATATGTAATGGTTCAACTCTGCTTTAATTTTTTTACTTGGATATATGGATAAAATGATTGAACAGTGTCATGTGGTAACTCAAATGGGGAGGTAACAATCGCCACAATTAAGGTCTAGGTTGGTTTGTTGACAAGCCCGAGGGCCCTTAGGCAAGGAAAGGGGGGCATACGTGCCAGTGTAGAGGTGGTGTATGTGGCAGGAGCGCAGAGGTGTTGTAACTGGAAGACAGCCCTAAGTGGTAAGAGTAAGCTAAGCGCGACCAGCCGGCTAGCAGAGGTGTCAATAAAGAGAGTGACACCTCAGAGGCTCCCACACCCGCCAGGTTGACGGAGTTAGTCACCTGTCCACCATGCCACTGCAGGTGGTCGTTCTCTTGTCGATGTTGGCTACTTGATTTGTTGGTGAGTGAGTAATCAATGGCATCCCTCGGTGTATGTGATGTGCAAATGCACATGTCCCTGGACTTGGAAAGGCTCGACTCTGTGTTGCCGGGAGAGCAGTAATCGCTCTCTGACATGGTTGACAAATCGGGCAGAAAGGATGACGAACAGACGGAGCAACACTTTCAAGGGACAGTTATCAGTGCCGTGACTGTCGGCTGAAGTATTGATCTCCACCCAACCATCATTGTGAACCCACAATAACAAGAACAGCTTTAACATTAGAGCTTAGGTGATGTGCGTGTGAGAGTGAATGGTATAGAGAAATGTAACAGCACTGGAATAGTGGAAGTACGCTTAGCACGGATAGCACTGGAACCCCCTAGACAAGTCTTTACATCGTATGTAGTTGTATGTGTTTATGATCATTAAATCTTTTCCTATACATTACATCACACGTCGAGTTTTGTGTTTGGGGGAACAGCAGGAGTGGGGGCTCGTGGTAAAGTGTGTGATCGTCGTGTGAGTATTGTAGGTGTGGTTCCCCTGCAACTTTGTGTTGACGTGGATAGTAAGAACTGAGTTTAACTCTTGCCCATGTGCCCGGTTCCCCGAGCCCAGTATTCCCGTTTCTGATAAACTCAGGAATGCTATAACAGCAAATAATTAATACATTTTCTGACGTTAATTGGAGTGATCTCCTTTTTTACTAACTGGTCAAAGATGACTTCTTTTTCTATGCCGTATTCTTTACGCTGATCTCCATCTGGCTTGATCTTCTTCCTTAGAGAAACTGGCTATTGCCACATTTCATCTTGCTTTGTTTCTTCATTGGACAATTATTTGCTCTTCTTGTGCAGTGCACCAAGCTTCTTTTTGACAGCAAAGCATACAAGTGCACCATAAAGTGCTTTGAGTCCTTCTGTTGCTGGAGGAAGGTGCTACACAAATGCACTTATCATTATTAAATATGACTCACCTACAGGCTCCACATCCGCCAGCTTGCACTCAATAGCCTGGACAGGTAAACTGAGGTATTCTGGCCTGTAATCAATTGTTAGGAGTAACTGAGCATGATTTACAACTGCCTGCCAACAATCATCTTATCCACAGTGATACATAGCTATTCTAACCATCACCAGTACACACACTATGCTACAACATGTACCAGAATTTAAGCTTAACAGCTTGTTATCCCTACCACTCTCTGCTCCATTTGTGCTTACTTGAGTTGCCTCAGTTGGTCAGGTTTGACAAGACCATTGTCTCCAAAGTCAATGAAGTACAAATCTACATTTCCTTCCTGCATGCCAAGTATCCTTGCACGATACCATGCTCTATCAGCTTCAAAAGGAGCAGCAACCACGTCACCTGGCCTCACCTCCGAGACACCGTAAGTCTGTCACAAATACCAAATGGCTTTCTAAAATCTCATTTTTCATAAGTGAATCCGTCCCCCAAGCATTCTATGGCAATCACCATTTAAACATGGTTAATCATTTTTACATGGTGAGTGGCTATGTGAATTTAAAGTTTATTGCGAAAGCTAAAGAAAAACTTGTGATGACAGTGAAAGAAAGAAAACTATATGCATGATTTATTATATAAGAACAAAAGAGCAATGAGCAGAATAAATCAAACATCATGCTGTCCATTAGCAAAAGGAAACAGCTGTGTTCTAATTCATTAAACACTTGAAATTTACTGCCCCTATAGCAACTGGGCTATAGGATATTAATCTTTTAGATGCATATTTTGGAATTGGTTGTACGCATGATGAGATGGTTTTAATTTCAGGTTCAACTGTTCGTAAATTCACAAAAGGGTAGCAACTTAAAACAGAGTTTGTAACTACAAAATTTTTTTTAAATCATCGCCTGACATACAATCATAAAGATGACATTTTCCCTTTTCTTCACCTGTGCTGTGGCTGAGTTGTTGTAAAAAGATGTCATATCGTCCGTCATTTTGTCTAACTGTAATGATGATGCTGTGATAATCTGGACCCAGAAGTGTCCTGGATGTTCTACAGCTGACACAAACACTTCCATGGAATCTCTAATTGATGATGATTCTGAGCATTTGATTCCGACATCCCATTGTTCCCCTTCCTCCACAACTGGAAAAAAAAAAAAGGCTTGAACATGAGACATAAGTAAGGATTCTTTTGGTGTTACTCTCCAGCTAATGATGAAATAAGTTATTGTGATACTCTCCAAATAATGAAGCGATGAAAGTGATTTTCTCCAACTATATAATTCACCTCTTGATGGCAATGAAAATAGTTGTTCCTCTTTTTCCCTATTAGTATGTGCTTTAGCTTGCTTCTGTTGTTCTCTGCTCCCATCATTGACTCTGGTTTTTGCACGAGACTCCTCTTCTTCTGAAACCTTTTCTTCAATCAAAGACTGGAAATTTCAGGAACAAAATTATTTGCACCATCTGAACATCAAAGGCTATTGCAACATAAACTCATGGCCCAGACAAAAATCAACGTCAGGTTAGAAAAGTTTAAGAGAATAGTTCAGAGGAAAAAGCGTAGCTGCAAAAGGAATTAAACTGTCCATTAATACATTCATATGGCTTCAAAATGCTTGTGTGTAAAACTGATTGTATTGATGTTTGGTTAGTATTAATCTATGTGATACTGTATGAGTGTAATTATCTAGATCAGTCAGTCTGTCATTCGTCCCTTGACAAGTGCTGGTCATTGGGAAAGCACATAGACAGATGTGGCAGCTGACAAGGCCCAGCACTGAACAACCTCTAAGGCAGGGGTGGGCAATTAATTTTCCCAAGGGGCCGCATGAGAAATTGGGATGGTTTTCGGCCTTCGATGTCATTGATCAAACCACTCTACTAACTCGTCTCCAGATGGAGGTGGGCATTGGTGGTTCCGCCTTGCAGTGGTTCCATTCCTACCTCAGTGACCGCACACAAAGGGTGATGGTCAATCAAGCTTCTTCAGTGACAGTTCCATTGCTGTGTGGTGTCCCGCAGGGCTCTGTTTTGGGCCCGGTTCTATTTTCTATTTACACATCTCAGCTTGGTCCTCTCATTGAGAAGTATAATGTGAACCGTAAGATGTTTGCAGATGACACTGAACTCTATTTTTCATTTAGTACTGACAGTGAGTTGGTGCGTGAGGCAGCTTGTGCTGTAGAAGATTGTTGTTTAGAGATCAAGTCATGGATGCTGAGGAATAAACTCAAGCTTAATGATGAGAAGACAGAGGCGATGCTATGTGGTTCCAAGCTTAGCCTTAGCAAAGTCTCTCTAGACTCCATCCAAGTGGGTCAAGCTAGAATCCCCCTCTCCAGCTCCGTACGGAACCTTGGCCTCTATGTCGACAATCTTCTAACTATGTCTGATCATGTCAGTTCTGTAGTCAAGGCATGTTATTTCCATATCCGCACTCTTGGACGACTCCGACCCAGTCTTAATAAGACGACTGCAAATGAAGTTGCTGTGTCCCTCATCGGTTCTAAATTAGACTATGCCAACAGCTGCCTCTGGGGGATTTCAAAGAGTGAGTTGTCGAGGCTTCAAGGATAGTTGCAGGAAAGAAAACAACTGACCATATTACTCCTGTACTACGTGACCTACATTGGCTTCCTGTGGAGAAGAGAATTGAGCACAAATTGTTAACCTTAACATATGGCTGTCTTCACGACCTTGCGCCTGTCTATCTGCAAGAACTCATTCGCTGTTACCAACCTCAGCGGAACCTTCGTTCAGCAGCACACTTCAGACTTGAACGACCGAGTGTTCAGTCAGGGAATACTAACAAGAAGACTGCGGGATTTAGATCCTTCTCCAATGTAGCCCCGCTTTTGTGGAACTCGCTTCCCCTCTCGACCAAGGAGTCTGATAGTATTGCATCTTTCAAGAAAAATCTTAAGACTCACTTGTTTAAACTTATTTGAAGTTTTCATTTGACCTGCAGTTTGGTGGCTGCTGGGATCACCGCGCATTGAGCGCATCTTTGTGATGCGGATACTAGCGCGCTACAAAACTACATCATCATCATCATCATTTTTAGAGGGCCGGACTAATATAGTTAACTCAGTTTTACCCAATACTGTATATATAGTATATATACTGGCAGGCAGGCCAGCAGGCGGGCCAGTCAGAGACAGGAGGCGGACCGGATCCGGCCCGCGGGCCTGCCTTTGCCCAGGTCTGCCTTAAGCTATATTGACATTCTGTTGGAAACAACTCACCTTTGCTAGTTTGATCTGCTGTTGATGTCCAGTAATAGAAATTACTCTGAAAGCTGAAGTTCTTTGTGATCTGTGGCTTTTGTCAGCAACAATTTTACACTGTGACAAGCGTGAGATCATCCTGATATTTTCTCCTCCACGTCCTGTCCATATTGTGACATAATAAGAAAATAAATGAAAACCAGTGATTTAAGACTCTTTGTTTATAAAATCAAATACAGTAATCCCTCACCTATCATAGGGTTACGTTCAAGAGATTCGAGAGACAGGTGAAAACCCGCAAAGAAGCGTTGTATTTGTTTTATTATTTATATATATTTTAAGGCTTTATAAATCCTGTCTACACTCCTATAAACCTGTGCCATGAACAATCTCATGTTGGCAAATGTACACAAGCGATAGTGGTGTACAGTGGTGACACGACCGAACCACACCAGCTGCAGCTGCTTGACAGTAGTGAGCACAGGCTCCAGGGGACCCACAAAGGGGGTGACTATGTTGTTGACAAAGTCATTTGTCTTTTGCTGCTCTCTGCTGCTGCCATGATCCTGAGACAAATATCTGCTGTGAAACTACTGTACTGTGAGACAGTCATGCCCAGATATTTGAAAGACTGCACTTCCTCTGCTCATTTGGATCTTCACTTTGCAAAATCTGACTATGAATATCCCTGGACTGCTGGCAGACGATTTTTTCCCAGTTAACTGCTAAGACGAGGCATGAGACAAGAAAGCTTCTGGTTTATTCACATTCTTTGTTACGGCTCGCCAAGACTAACAGTGGATTACGTCACAAGAGGCTAAGCGTTGGTCTTGGCAGACAAACAGCAATCCACCACCTATACACCTCCTTGATCTGACAGTGTTCACCATAACTTTGTTCTTGTCTGTGTTGATCTCCACCTTGTATGCCAGGGGTGGGGAACCTGTTTACCTCCAAGGGTCATTCTGATATGCTCTAGCTGGTCCAGCTGTAGTTTTTCCAGTGCGTTAACACTTTTGCAAAGCGTACAATCCCAACCTGCCATCCTGGCACCACTGTCCTGAGTCACCACAATTTGTCATTTCATAATAAGGTCCGCAAAAAGTATGTTCGGCTCCTATGAAAAGCATAGACAAACAACTGTTTGGAGTCTGTAGAAAGTGTGGCACTTTTTGAATACTTTAAGTTTTAATTATATTACATTTAAGAAAATCTGGTGAAAATAAGGGTTTGTAAAATCAGACTGTTAACTAAGGAGATCATATTAAATAGGTGATCATCACTGGAGTTAATTTACTGACTTATAAATAGCTGCTGTTTCAAAAACTAAGCAAAACAAAACAAAACAGCAACAACAAAAAACAAAATGATAAAAGTGAAAGAAACCAGAGTTGAAAGTCAGTATATAGATCCAAACAGTTTGCACTTTTTTAAAATGAAGAACAATAAATCCAATCCATCTGCAAAAAAGAAGAGAAGAGCAAAATGCACCCAAGGTACATACAAACAAGAAGATCCATTACTGATCTCAGTCAAACTACACCTACAACACAGAAACAGATCATTGCAATACAACTTTGTACAGATTATTTGCCATGCACTAAAAAAAACAAACGGTGACACAATAAACAATGCACTGCATACAAAAGAACTGCTCACGGACCAATGATTCTGCCCAAGCAGTAGCCTGGCACCTGGACTTCCTCAGTAATGATGTTGGACACATCTGCCACAATCTTGCGAATCATCAGCTCTGCCTTCAGAGCTTCCTCTGATGTGCCTCGAATGACCACCAACCGATCCTCTTCAGATGTGTGGTTGCTGTCATGGTCACTGAAATACACCTTGGCACCTGACATCTCATGAATCTGGACGAAAAAAAAAAAAAAAAAAAAAAATGGACCCTGTAACAATTAACAGGTGCAGTGGGTAGCATGAGGACTAGACCCTTTGAACAGTAAGTATGAAGGTCTGATTTTGGAGTCACCAACAGTAATATTAGTGATTTCAAACACTCCTGTCACTTTTAACAGAAGCTATAGTGTAACGACAATAACTAGTTGGCAGAAAAAAATTACAAAAATTTGAAACAGGTCCAAGCTTGAAGAAAGAGGAGGCAGATTGTGATTATAATGCCTGCGCACTGACACACAATAAAGGGCATTCCAAATAATGGATTGGAGAAAAAGAAACATTATTTGTACATGCACACACACACACACATATTTTTTTTATTTTTTAGTTCAGACATGTTTACGTTATTTTAAAATTTGCTTCTAGTTACCAATGTGCATGAATGTTTATGGAGTTTTCCATCCTTTTTTATGTGTACCTGCTTGTCCATATGGAACATTTTGTATGTGCCTGTGCACATGACAATTTTTTCAAGACTTTTATTTTACTCCCCTCCACCCCTTTAAAGAAATCCTTAAAAATTTTATACAACTTGAGAAACAGAAGGAGTGTGACCATCTGTTACCAAAAGCAGCTGATGTCAGTCATCAGAAGTTGTCATTGACATGGCAGTATGGTTGAAAGGCAGGAATTTGCCTATTTGACTGAAGAACGCCCTTTCCCTGCCAGAACAGTAAAGGATCTTCCAGTTCAGACATTGCCCATGTGCACAAACAGTGTACACGTTTTCTGCAGGTTGTTGAAGCTTTATGCTGCATGATTAATTGTAGTAACTGCTGTTATAAATGTCCCAGCAAATTATTTTTCAGATTTTCACTACATGAAGCAAGGTCAGTGCCTGATTATTTTCACAAAACGTTACAGTCATAATTATCTGCTATATTTCATTTTTATGATTGTATACCTTGTTTATAAGAAGTGATTAATATATTTTATAATTTTAGTAGGCTGATTCATTTCAGTAGACAACAGTAAACCAGAACCTTAAAATATAATCTTTAAAAACACTATTACCTTTCATGAGAAAGTAAAAAATAGCTGTCGATGGATAGATCTAAATAAATAGCCAGCTGTAAAAAAATTGTTGGCAGATACTTTGGAGGCCAGGACATGTAATTAAAACATCTACAATGGTAAAAGGTCTATGGCACCAGGGGAAAACTGATAAGGCTTCACATAATAAAAGGTGGGATTGCGTGACATAAGTGTGTCCTAGTCTACAAAGTAGTACCTCCACCTGCTGCATAGAATGGCCTGGAGGTGGGTAGTCAGAAGGTTAAAACACAAACAACCAACCTTCCAAAAGTTGAAAGTTTTAAAGATGTCTCCAACTACCTAGTTTTTAATTAAGAACAATTATATTCTTCATTGTGAAAATGTGCTTATGAAAGCAGAAAAAATGTCATGCCAGTCATAATACTGGAGAAGTCTAACATATAACACTTGCCTCTTTGATGGTGATGCCTTGGCGCCCTATTACTGAACCTACGGCTTTGTTAGGTACAGCCACTTGGATAACTGTCTGTCGTGATGTAATTTCCACTTTTTTAGAACCATATTCATCATCTGCAACACAAGAATGAGCTTTCTGCAATTCCACAGAACATCTATATGTCTCATAAGTTTACTGTTAAGATTTATTTTTTTCTCTTTTCAACTTTCTTCTTTTATTAGAAGTAGGTATTATTTTGATTCATAAAACTGGTTTGCTCTCTCAAATTTACTAGTGTTGCAATATTGTGTCTGAATGGACACAGATCTCACCACAATATATAAGATATTTAAAAGTTTTTGACCTGATAACTGTACCATTAATTGTATACTGACCATCGTCCCTTCGCACAAACAGCCAGTAGGCTAGACAGATAGTTGCTGGAATGGCGATAAACACTGCTGCCAGCTTTCCTAGAATGCTGATCTGTTGCATCACAACCCAATGTGTTTGTACAGACAAAGATGATTAGTCCCTGATCAAATGCTGCACTGCACAATAGATAATTTAAACATTCAACATTTGAAATGACTTTTCTAAGTACATATGCCCAACAAAGAGAGTATGTGGGTATGCATGCACACACACTGAACAGGATCAGAAAGTTATGTCTTATTTTGAATTCTGATTTTATACATGTTCACCTTTCTGTTTAATCACTAATAATAATACTGTATTATGAATAACGTATTGATCGCAGCTGAAATTACTTGACAAGTCTACTCGCAGCGTTCGTCTGGCTACTTGATCTGTACAATAAACTCCAGAATTTTCAAAATATTTTCCATAGTTACCTTCAAAACCTTTATCATTTAGTTAACAGGAATTCTTTTACACAGTGTAAGCTCAATTTATGACGATTTCTACGATATTTGTTTGCAATATATATCTATTCTGTTGAGGTTTTTATTTTGGAGTTACCTAACTTGTCACCAGCAGACGTGGAAGCTGTTGTGTGAAAATTGCAAAGACAGGAGAGTAGAGAAAACAAATCTTTCTTTCGCTTTGACAAAATCAAATCCTTGTCCACTTTGCCAGTCACCACCTTCTAAGCCGTTTTATTTTGTGTATCATGTGATATGCAAATGAAGGTCATAACCCTTGTGGAGGACGACTTCCGAGTCTTCTGTTGCTGAGTGTTAACAGGTAAGGTTAAATTTTGATCGGTTTATTTTAATAGTAGTGAAAGTTAATCTGGTCTTAATCTCGTTCTTCATCAGTTAGAGTTTATCCTAGATTGCTCCTTTTTCCACGATATATGGAGGACAGTTAACTGTAAACTGCAGTTAAGCATAAAGTGTACGGATTTGTATACAAACCTGTCAAGATCAATTATAATCTTTCATGAGCTTGTCCAGTTACCTCTGCGACGTGAGTAAACAGGACCGGTTACTTGGACAAAGGCTAAGTAGACTTCTTAATCGTTTGTGCCAAATTAATTGCTACCGTGAGATCGTGCCACTATACCAGCTTTCGACCTTCCACTTAATTGTCATGAATCTTTTTTGAAGTATTTTTTACATTGAGCGTCGTGCATGGCGTCAGGGCAACAACAACAAAAGAAAAGTGTGTGCACGAACTAAATATTAGTCCGTGGAGTGTATGTGGGGGAAGGGTGACATTTGTAGTCATCGCGTCTTCTTTTTATCTCTAGTGATGAGTACCTGAAGTTACTTTTCACTTTTAATCAGATGACGAAATCTAGGCACCTATATCGATCATCCATTCGATTAAACGCGTAGCTAGGGGTGTCATGATATAGCTTATCAGTTTGATTAATCCGAAGGGTTACTGAAATATTTCAAAGCTTTTAGTTTCATTATAGCAGTTCTATAACCGAAACGCTGGACTGGTACTGATGGACCACTATATACAGTGCCGTGGAGATTGCGAGAGCTGATTTTTGGTTGGTCCAAGACCATAGAATTTTCTCTGGATTGGTTTGATAACCGCGAACGTGACGTCACAGATTTGTGATATAATCAGTAGTTTCCATAAACTTAAGGAAAATACTAAGGTCAATTTTTTTTCAGAAAAGTTTTTGGAGCATGCATTTTCAGGTTCCTTTTTGAGATGTTTTACAAGAGTTTGAGACAGAATGCCAAGTCAATAGAACCCATCACAAACGATAACAAAGAAGCAGAGAAAGTCAAAGAATTTACACACCTTGTCTAGTAACAGCAGATGAAGATACAAAACAAGATATGAAAAATAGACTTGTTGAAGCAAATCAAGCCTTTACCATGCTAAAAGAAATTTCGAATTGCAAAACTATAAAAATCTTCAGAAGCAATGTCCTTTGTCTTACTCCATGGAAGTGAATGTAGGAAGATATAAAAAATCAGGCAGAAACTAGAGACCTTTCAAATGTCTGAGGAAAATTTTTAAGATATTTGGCCTAACAGAATTACTAACGAAGACATCCTTACAAGAGCTAGCTGCACAAATATGACAACCACAATCCAAGTAAAGAATATGGAAAAAGGACATATGTACAGAATGAAACCAGAGACACCATCCAAAATAGCCCTTCATTGGATCGCTGATGGGGAGAAGAAATGTGGTCGGCCAAAAGAAATGTGGCAAAGAACAAGAATTAAAAGAGCAGAAACTGTCCTGGAGCAGCAAGGCTAAACTTGCTGCTAAAAAGCTAAAGTGGAGGTCTCTAGTGGATGCCTTTTGTACCACCTTAGGGTTATGAAGAGAAGTAGGTAAAAAGCAATTTCAGATATAGTACGGTGGCTTTGCAGTAAACTGAAAATAAGTTTTCAGTGGGTTGCTGAATTCTTAAAAACAAAGTTAAGATGTGAAATGCTACCTTCCAGTCAGGAGTTGTGCATAGAATGAGTACAAATAAGAAGGGTTTCTTTTAGATAGCTGGAAGAGAAAAGGAGAAGACAACATAATTAACCATCACTGGCCAGCACTTCACTTACCAGTAAGACACGGCACATGCTGAGACACACTACATGTGGAGAGGGGGTGGGGGGTGGGGTGAAGGCTGCATCTTCCAAGTAAGGTGTAGAATATCATTTCTTTTGTACTTCAGATTTTTGTAAATTTTAATTTGTTGTATTTTCAAATAGATGTGTATAAGTAATGTTGTTTTCTTTGTATCTGTCAATAGGCACAGTATTTGAAGTGTTGTTGAAGTGACAAGGGAATACATTTTTGAGTATTAGGCCCTAGTAACCGACTAGGAGTCACTTACCTCAATAGGAACTTGCTAACCAAGACAAGAAATTGTGGTCGCAGATATTTTCTTGAATCAGCGGAAAAGGGCGTCTGTTTTATTATCGTTAAGTTTAAGTTTGTTCTGTGTCATCCATTTTGAAAAGTCAAATAAAACTTTCTGGGTGAACATTAAAATACCACGTTTGTCTGTAATCTTGTTTATTTACAAGATCTAATCTGACACATTTCTCACCACTCAAGTTGCAGTTAGATGATGCTTGACTGCAAAATTAGAATTTTACAAATCTACAGCTGAACAATAAAAATGAACTATATTTAAAATGCAACTAAAAGCTAATTTAACATTATTAGGATCATAATTAAAGCCGATTTTAATGCTCTTTATATAGTAACTCCTTGGCATAATAAAACACTTTAAAAAATAACAAAATAAAGCATTACCAGTTTATCTCTCTCAAGTATTTAAGCAGATGATGAAATAAACTTGAGACTCATTGTGTCTCTTGGATTATTTGTACCCATACTAATTGCCTCTGCTTGCAGCCATCTTGATAATCAAGTGGGACAAGCAACTCAAAGTATGCTTACTGCTATACTTATGAAAAAGATCAAATCCTAAAAGCCTTTAGGGTATTTTTTAAAGACTCTTGGACCATTTGGATCTTTAATGGTGGAAAAATTTCCCCATACTAAAAACAATTATAACGAAAACTTTGATTTTTCTGTGAGCTATGGCTAACAATAAGGTTATCACTTGAAAATTAAGTCATACAAAAGACTGCAAGGTTGCTTAGCATCTATGGCAGGAAATAAAGGCAGATTTTCTATGTTGTAATGATAACATGTTTATCAAGTAACTTCTGGTAAAATTGTACAGTTGAGAAAAGTGTTGTTTTTTTTAAAATCTTTAACTGAATTTGTTAAACTGTTAAAGCTGCATACTGCTTTTGAGTTGTATCATTTACAATATCAATTCACATAGTGGGATCTAAAATATAATACAGCTTTAAAGCTTCTGATCACATTTTTTGGAGGATAACTATCTTCTTACAACTGTTAAAAAAAAACCAGTTCTGCTAAAAAAGAAAAAAAAAAGGACATTGCTGGCATCAACTGTATGCTAAGGACAAAGAAATATGATTACTTGCACATTTCAAAATAACTGTGATCGATATTTTTGATACCTTCTGCTGCAATCAAAGAAGCAACCAGTGAATGTTTTCAAAATGCTGTGACATTTTGTTTAGAATATTTACCTTCAGAGCCTCTAAAGTATCTTGGATATCCATCTAGTGCTGTTCGATTATTAACAATGAAGTCACACAAAAAGGGAATCAGATGGAAGGAAATAAGACCAGTTGATCATTGCAATCTCAGGTATCTTTGTATTTGCAACTGGTGTCTACTGTAACCATGTCGACAACATTAAATATGTTAAAATCTGTTTCAAAACACATATTTAAAAAAAAAAAATTGAAGTACACATATGAATATGTATAAGCAATGGATGAAACACGTGACAAATATATTCACAGATTTATTATATACACCCATAACAAAATCTATTTATATCAACATTAATAAGTATTGTGCACCCTAAATGACCAGAACAAGAAGTACCTGTTTCAAGTCTCAGACTGGAAAATAAAACCCTAAATCAAGGCAGTAAAGAGATGCGATGATGGCGATAATCATCATCATGAATAAATATTATAGTGAGAAACAATAACAGGCTTTGCTGAACCTTAAAAATGAACATTTTCCCTTTAAAATGTAAAACTTTAAATGGTAGCAATGCATAGAATAACAACAGTTTGACATAAACCTGTAGAATGTAAAGTTAAAGAGAAAAAATTTTTAAATTTTCCTTTCAACTGTCCTGACTCTATTTGGGTGCTTGAGTTTAGTTGGAGTCTAAAAATAGGCATCACTCACTGATGAATGATTATGGGTAAGTAACGTGAAACTATAGTTGCTTCATCATACGAAATGTACTTAATTTGCTTGGTGTGTTAAGTTCAGAATTTATTTCAATCAATATCACAGATCTTCAAGTGGTTGTACAAGATGTCGGTCTTAAAAATACTAACAGGTTGAAACTGTTGGGTAGCTAAGCAGCCTTCCGAGTGTTTTGTTTTAGTAATTGAAACATCAGCATCTTTAAGAAGAAGCTACCAACAAAATAATGCTAAAATAGTACACTTTCTTAAGAAACAAACACTAGCTTTAATGTCCTGATCAGCATGAACCTACATGACCTGATACATGTTTAAAACACCCATATGTGTGCATGCAAGATGTTAAAAATAAAAATAACTAGAATGAATTTAGCAGCAGCAATGTTTTAGTAACAATATATTTTACCTAAAGATGCACATGCATTCTCATAAGTGTTATGTAATACATATTTACAGTAGGCCTACTCACTAATGCTCATTAAAATCTGCTATATCAATGCATAAATTTTCTTATGAGGTTATGAGTTAAAAATGGAAGTTCAGTTGGCTAACAATAATTCATGATACATTTACCAATAATGATAAAACATTAGCAAAACGTTATTGAGCAATAATCTGAAGGTAATATTAAGTAGGTAAGCAGCTACATAAAGAACAACCTTCCTATATCTGTACGACAAATAAAGCAAAAACCAGTAATATGAAACCCTAAAGTACCCTAAACCTCAGCTGGGGTACTGTGGGGAGTCTAGCCCAGGACAGGCAAAAGTGGAGGACCTTTGTCGCTGCCCTACGTGCCGACCGGCATAACAGGCAATAATCTAATCTAATCAGTAATATGAAAGATAAGCCCAGATAAAGACTCAACAAAAAGGATGACAGAAAACTAAAATAGGGAAGAAATGATATAAAACAAGATGTAAAATAGAAAGAAGTCTACTTCTTCATTATTGATACCACCTTATAAATTATTGTCATAGACCTTTGGACACTTGATTTTCCTGGTTCTGCTGACATACAGATATAGCTCACTAAAATATCACACTACTTTCAAAATAGTCAAAGGATAATGAGCAGGGACCTACTTGCATAAATGTTTGCATCACCTTCTCAATCTACCCACACAGATGCTTATAAAACATAACCATGCACAATGTTAGGGCTTTTTCTTCAGGCTATAACTTGATTGATGGTGCAAACATACGAGGTTATCCTTATGGTATTGTACTTGATGGTCTGTATAGATTTGCTTACAATCTCTAACCCTAAACCTCTTAAGAAATATCTGGCATAATCAAGCATACTCCTCACTCCTTAGTTCTTCATCTTCATACATGTTTGCCATGGTGTCTGTTGGCTGATGCTTACTCATATCTCATATCGTTGACCGTCATTCATTTGTAGTCTTTTGTGTGAAGCCCATTGAGCTTGCATCCACATGAGAAAATGCACTTTACACATTAAATTATGGTCTCTGCAATAGCCAAGTGGCACCAATATCTTCTTTATGATACTTTGCTAGTACTAGAAACAGTACAGTATTTGAAGACTGTTTCCACAAGTGATGATCTACCAGCAAGGGGCACAACTGGTAAAACAAAACACAAAAAAAGGTTAACTACAAAAGGCAACCTTAGTATTGATGTAATTGGTGTTTTTATTAAAATATTTTGAGAAACTTGGAGGTATGTTGGCCAAATTAGCTGGTACTATTTGGGGTGGCCTTTGTATTATCATGTGGCAATCCTTATATATATTGTGAGCTGACTGCCTTATATCTCTAAAATCTGCAACAATTAAAACATAAAAGAAATTTCTTGTGTGTACATCATCAGTCACCCTTAGGAACATCAGGGTTCATGCAGAGATTAGCAAACAAAATTCTGGAGGTTGTTTTCCCACTAAATCCTCTTTCACATTTATAGGCCTATTTATAGTTGCCCAGAAAATGTAAATCCCAAAAGCGCTAGCGCAGATGTGAAAATTATTGTGTTGTTGAATCTACAGGAAAACCTATAGTAACGGAATAAGTGTTCATGTGTTCCCAAAGAATTCCCCGTTGAGATGACAATAGATCAACTTCATTCGTGTGTGTAGAGCTTACTTCACTGCACTTACACAGTACTCTGTATGTGAACGCCACTTCGTTCCTGAATGTTTCCCAGTAATGTACACACTGAAGAAGCAAGAGGGTTTTGAAGTACCACAAGAGTATCTTCCAGAATCCAAGCCTACTATTCATAAGCATGCTTTTTCTTGTCCAACAACACAGAGTAACTGCATGAACACATAAATGATCACTGGCGATATAACATATTGTTAGTAATATGCACAGTGTTCCCAAAAATATATTTATGCTTTTCCATATTTTAAAAAACTTGTGCAGGCAAAAACTCGCTTTGTATTTTTGTTATTTATGCTAACAACTGTATAAACAAATATGCCCATATAAACATGTAAATCAGTCCCAATGGTAGATTTGGGGATATCACGACAGTACATAACATAAACTGTAATGGTCACCTGCAGCTTGCAAAATGTGACAAACACGAGTAATGCTCATCATGTGGTATTCTTCATCGTCTGCTGCTTGAGCATTTGGGTTTGGGGTTTTGAATCTTCACAATACGCAGGTTCCAACATGTACAGCAGCTGTTCTTAACCTTTTACTTGTGACGCCCCCCCTGACGAACAAAGGTACGTCCGCGCGCCCCCCTTAGCCAGCAATGTAAGCTAATTTCACTAATACCAGTATAAGAAACTTAAAAAAAATGACCACCTTCGCGACCCCCTTGTAAGCACGTCGCGCCCCCCCCAGGTTGAGAACCGCTGATGTACGGTTTAATATCTCCAAGGATTATGAAGTGTTTCATACTCGTCTTCACTGCTAGAGCACAATAAATGAAGACCGTGTGATAAACCCAATGCATTGCTCCATCTTCTAGCCATTATACATTTACCAAGATGCAGTCTGACCACCACCAGCTGCGATGTCGCACATTATTCATGCGAAGGAGTAAAAATTTGCAGGATTTGCTGACTAGATGCAAATTGCTAACTTTGAAAATATATAATAAACTACTGTTTCAGGCACTGAAATTTATAAAAAGTATTTATCTCTACCTACCGTAATCTGTTTTTAACTCTGCCCAATTAGGTAAGTCTTTATACTTAGCTTCACTCATGGAAGAAATATTCAAAGACACTGAAAAATACACACTGCATTTTTGTCTGTTTAGTCCTACAATATCCAGATTTTGTAATCTTTTTCTTTTAAGCATCGATGTCAGAAACTGCCCTTTCCAGGCATGCAAATTGAACTTCTTCCTGCATGGGTGAGAGCCAAAATATTTCCCAGGGATGATGTGTGGTAAAAAAAATCTGAGGAATTTTCAATTAACCAAATTTAGCATCTTGATAATAAATTGTACTTTTAGGTTACAAGTATAAATTTTTGTGATAAATAATGAACCATATTGAGTATTCAGACTGATTTAAAGCATATGCATAAATTAAAATATTTATTTAAACAATTATACTCAAAGAAACAGTGATCACTACCTTCATCATAACATTATCTAACTGTACTAAAACATTCTTCATGTAGTTCCCCCCCCCCCCTAATTCTTACAAAGTTTAGTTTCTCATGCTTCCTCACTGCCCATTCTCACCCCTAATTATTCAGAATTTTATTTTTTAACTAACCCAGGTCAGTCTTGAGATTTTTTTTTATTGGGATTCAGAAGTTCCATTCATGTCTATGGCAGGAAAGACTTGATCTGAGGAATAGAGGTGAGAATCTCATGTGGTGCTGGTTACCTTGGTAGTCATGCTACGCCAATAGCTTCAATCTGATCTGGCAAGTACCCTAACTTCCTTCAAGTGAAACCCATTCTTTTGTGCAGGAGGGTGAAGTCTGGCCTTTAAAAAATGCAATAGTTATCACTCTTAGATCCTGAGAAGACTTGTTTTTTATGCCTTTTTGAAATGTGGAGCACGAAAAGAACACATTTTACACACAATAAAGCATGAATAAACATTCCATTTTCAATAAAGTTCTTGCCCAATTTATAGGGATCCATTTGCTAAAATACTTTTAAATCATTTTGCCCACTTTCAAATCTACACATTTTTTTCATCAGCACCTATAATAACCATACACATCCCGTTTAATAGACAATACAAAGAAAACTAAGAATGCATAATCTGAGGTGATGTCAATGGCAAAATTCCCAACTTTTGTTATGGTATGTTTAAACCCTTTCCAGGGCCGGTATTATTTGGACAGAACCACTTTTCCTGATTTTTCTCCTGACATTTCCAATACTACTTTCCAGCCAATGCATCAAAAAAAACCCCCCCCCCCAAAAAAAAAAAGTTCTTCACAGTAAAACACAAAATTATTTTACAGTCTACAGCCTAGTAACTTTAACTGATACAATCATAGTCTACAATATGCCCATTTTCTGCAGCCATCAAAGGCTGATACTTTACCTGCTGTCGTTCGGTCAACACTGGCTGAACAGACTTTACCGTTTTCCTTTTTTGTACTGACACTAGCCACGTAGTTTGTGGGACATGCTCTAAACCAGAGCAATGATTCATATTATTGCTTCTACTTAAGACACTGCACATACAAGCACAGTGCACAAATTTATGATCCCATAAGTTTTCTGCATATCTGTTTACATATGCAAGAAAGTGTCATGTAGTTGAAATACTGCACACTGAGAACCAAAATCTGATCAAAACAGATGTACTACCCAAAAGAGCTTTTCATTAAACAGATGATACACAACCAACCAAAAGAGTCCTGGAAGATCAGATCAAAAAGAACTGGTAAGCAGAAACTGACAATGTCAAAAAACAAAAATATGATGCAATTTTAACGAACATTCAATAAATATTACATAATCAAACTACTGTAATGTCTTCCCATTTATTAACTAAATATAATGAAAAGAAGCATGACTTGCGAACAGATCTGTTTATTCATCAAGCTTGCAAAAGTGTAATAGCATCTGTATTACTGCTGCCCACCACTTTACAAGCATGCGTCTATAGTAGTCACACTGGATGGCTTTTGTGAGCATCTATACATGTTCATTAGCTGTTATATTTGGCTATAATAATTAATTTTATAGAAATGAACTGCCACAGGGCAACTCACTGAGTTAATGACTGTTTTGTGTTTACTAGCTACAACAACTATTCACAAATAAATGCAAGACTTTGTACATAATGATGTAATCAATTAGTGATGTAACATTACAGCAACAACATATATCTAAGCCAATATGAGGGGATGGACTTTCCAAAATAGCAAATCATAGCCCGTCATTGTTATTCACCATGAACCCCAACACCCCAGTATGATAGTAAGAGAAATAACAACCCCCTAAAAGACTGTAATAAGAGAACTTCTGGTTATTGCTGGTATTAATGGTAATGACAGGCACTGCAACAGGATTGGAAACCAACACTAACATGCAGATCATGCTGATGTGTTTATGAGTGAAATGACTTAGCATGCTGTTCAAGTCTGTTATCATCACAAATAAAAAAGCTGTGCCCTTTTGAATGAACAATAATGTGAAAGGACAAAAAGATGGGGAATTGATTTTTCATGCCATCTCCTACCAATGCTAAATTATCAAGAAAAAGCAGCAGGCTTAGTAAATAGGTGCCATGTGATGAGAAAAGACATGGTGATATTATATCAGAATCCAGGGTAGCAAGTGCTTGCTCTATTGATGACAAGCACTTAAACATCGCCGCTGAGACTATACAAAGCTAAAACAAAGCTACTAATTACTGTAGCTAATAATTTTATAGATTATTCCTGCAGATGCAAAACTAACAGTGCTAATGAGTCTGCAGCATATAGTTATCTGCAATAATTGGCTATAACATTTAAAGATGACTTATTCATTTAAAAAAAAAAAAAAACTTGACTCCAGACTCCCAGGTCAACAGCTACTCTCAATGAAGCTCCTTACAAAGAGATGCTAATGGTCCCATTTTTTTTTAGGCAAAGTTCTTTTGGTTTACAAGATAAAATGTGACCAAAAGCATGACTTGCCAAAAAGAAAAAAACCAACCAACCAACCAAAAATCTGCCATATCAATTGAAAGTGCAAAAGTGAAAAACATATTAAAATACTGCCCTTGAGGATCAAGACTTCTAAGGCTGAAGGCATACTCTAGGAAACAAAATGCTAACAAGCTCACAGTAAAACGCAAAGCAAAAGTGGGTAAATAGAACTTTCCTCCTGCAACAAATGTGTAGTTTTAAAAGATAGTAGTCCTGCACTAGGACTGTCTAGAAGAGTTCTTCCAACATCTTCCTTCACTGTGACCAAACATGATTGTACTTAAGTTAATGGGTATGCAACAAATCGTATACCATAAAACATCTAGTCTGTATCAGGCAAAAATTTGCACCACAGAAAACCTCAAATGCAGTCAACATCAGATGTGTTGCTTTTAAAAAAAAAAAATGACTCATTATTCACGAGGCAAGTGATTTAACTGTAAATGGTCCAGGATATCTCGATTCTTTTAGTATGAAACCCTGATGATCCTCATATGGTACTCATGTACCGCACAATACTGAAATCCTTTATTTCAGTGTTACATATTGCTTGCAGTTTCAATGTGTTTTTTTAAAATTCTGATGTATGATGACAACGGTTTTCAAACAGCTGGACTTGATATCAAATTGTCTCTCCCTGAAACTTCAACAAGAAGCAGCTATCTTTTTAGGTGTTCAAATGGGAGGCAACAATAGGTCACAGATCTACTCATGGAGGAAGCATGGTGTGGAGGCGGAAGCGATCTCTTATGTGAGGTCGAACATCCTCTTTCTGAAACAGCACATAAAAGCATGAATAAAAAAAATGCTATTTTCACGATGCTGAAAGTGTAGTAATTTTTTACTTCATTACTATAAAGCAGTTTTTGCAAGGCTATATCTTGGGCATACTTGTATAAAAGTGGGGTCAGGAACGGGGACATATTTTACTCTCTAGTACCTGCTGTTGATTGGTACAGATATAAAGATACAAAGTGATTTCGATGTTGGAAATTAATAAGTAGCCGAAAGGAAGCAGTTACCTTCACTGTTGATTATTTTAGCGCTTCTAAATTATGTTTCAGCAATTGTTTTCACCCCAAAAACAAAATTTCAACCCCCTCAAGGCATTCTGGTCACCCAACAATCCCAAAAGTATCAAGTCAGAATGACTTGAGAAAATAACAGTGAAATCAAACCATATTTACAGATTAAAAAGATTGGTTTTATGAATTCACTTATGGTTGAGATATAATTCTTGAAGTGAATTTTCTGTTGGATTTGAAAAAGTGGAGGTTAATAAAAGGCTTTGTAGTCTGGTAGAGTAATCCATTCAACTTTAGAGTTGAAAGCTGCTGGTATGAGACCTCCAAAAGCCTGTGGCTGGAAACCTCCACCCCCCATCTACCCGCCAAATTTTATAGGCCAGAAGTGGTTTCGTAGACTGCTGTCTCTGACCCAGGCCCATGAAATGTTAACGTGGGCATATATTATTCTGACCCAGCAGCAACGAATGTCTGATTTTTCATTGAAAATAGCAAAAGGCTGGGTTTTGCCTTTTACATTTTCTGCATTTGATGATAACCTATTACAGTTCACTGCTTCCATGGCCATTAAGATTATTATTAGAATAATCATGTAGATAGTGCACTTCTGTGCTTGGCTCTGAGCAATATGTATTTGAAAAAGAATATTCAAACCACAAAAATAAAGGGAGGGAGAGGATGGAAGGAGAGATGGCATCTACTGTAGCTATTCATGAGTGAGGTAGGTCTTAAGGCCAGGCAACTATAATCTCTTAAATCAGTCTGAAATATTATTTCTATGGCTGACATCTACTGTTGTCTGAGCAAGTGATATTCGAGCTATGCCAAACTACTTGCTGAGAACTAGTTTTTACACTTTTTTCAATGTGTAGGATCCGCATGCCTCTCCAATCAAATCTTCTTTGCATGCCTCTTTCAGGTGTATTTATTTCATATATTTTGCACAGTTTTATGCATAAATGTTAGTGCTCTATCACTGCTATTGGTTCACAACCCAAAAAAATATCAAAGAAAAATGAAAATGCAAAAGGAAGAGAGAAAAAAGGAATATGTGAGTGGTAAACTGGATGAAGATAAACTACATCAAGCTACAAACACCTACCAAGCGGCAGAGATTCTCCAAGAATGGCAGAAGCTTCATTAATTCGGTATCACTGCGATCTACAAACCAGCTCTCAATAGGGATGCCGTTGTCCAGCTGTATCAAACACTGCTGCATTATATATATTGTCATTTCCCACAAAACATCACTGCATTATGTATCATTCTCTATTAAACTACATAGCACATTGCAATTTTCAGGTAAAACATAATCAGGGCTTCTGCTTACGCAAAAAATTGCGTACAGTACGCATTAAAAGTTCGGAGGACCCCTTCAATTTTCGTCAATGGGGTCCCATTCAAATATGGGCGAAGAACAGGGACCCCTTAAAAATCTGAAGAAGGGGTCCCTGGGACCCCAAAGAATTTAGCCTTAGCAGAAGCCCTGATAACTCTATTAGATACTTTAAATTCCAAAACCCATACTACTAATGCCTGATCTGTTTCTGGCTGTTATTATGATAAGTCATACGAGAGAATATGTTAGGCCCCATGTTAGCTACAAGGGGATGCCACTTACTTTTTGTACTTTTTGGCCACTACACATTTTTGGGGGAAAGAAATCATGCTTTCCAGACATGCTAACCCTTTACAGAAGGAATTTGTATCATTTTCCTGTGCCAAAATCTGGATTGTGCATGAAAATGTTTAACAGACTCTTGTGGAAAAAATGAAGTCTATTGATAACATTGTTTTTTCTTTGTTAAAATAGGAAAAACTAGTGTGGGCGAACATTCCTGCAATGCCCTTCTTAGTGACTGCATGCTTTATTTTTCACATTTTTTTTAATGGAAAGACAAAATGCTATTCAACCAACTTTTGAATCTTGCAGGTCTATATCATGAGATCAGAAGGGGAGAGGGTACTCACCCAGATTTGGGGGAAAAGTATTTTACACAGAGCTTTATCACCTTAAAAGAAAACAATTTGCAGTTCACTAGGCCCTGAAGGTCTATTTCTTTTCATGAGATGTAATTATTGGTGACATACTGATTAAGATTATTTTTTTAAAAAAAGGAGCAAAGAACAAGCACCTGATAACCAAAGGCCTGCGGTGAATTGTCGATGATTACTGTACGGGAGAGGTCTCGGCCAAGAATGGTCAAATCCTTAATGTAGTAGCCATTGATACACACACAATGCTCTCGGAACAGCCTGTGCCTGCCCATAAAAAACACATCTGACTTCTTGTATCATGGCTCAAAAGAGATATTTTTATATTTATTTCCCCAAATACTTCAACTTTAAACTTACAGCTTAATGCAGTCACTTTGACTGATGAATAATACTCTGATCAAAAAAGTCACATCAGCAGCAAACACTCCGAGTGAAAACAATATAGAAGTGAAATTTTGTGTAAAAGGTGGCACCTACCCCATACCTGGCTGTGAGGTTTTTATAAATATGGCAGGTATGAAGCCAGCAAACTACATTCCTATTTATAAGATGACCACTGGAGCCAACAGGCCACAATTGCCCTTTAACCATTGAAAGTTGACTCTGAAAATGAGCTTAGCACGTGCTAAGATGATACGACTTTATCACAGAAGGTGATTATCACCACCATCCTGTAAGCAGTGCATAGACATCACTCCAGCCACAGACCTGAATGGCTGACGGTATGCCAAGACTAACATTCAGCCTTGTGCAAACTTTTCTGTGGCTAGTCTCGGTGAGCAATTGACAGTCAGACTTCTGCTTCAAACAAATCTTGGCTCTCAATAGATTTAAACTTATGTCTGAACTGCCTATAGCATGAATGAAAGTCTTGCTCTTTAGATATACCTGCCTGCGGAAGCAAAAAAAACTTACACCGAAACATCTGACACTTGCACAGTTGCATCCTTCCATTCAACACTATAAACCACCTCCTGAATGTTTATTTATTGTTGTTACTCTCACAGACTCTGCTGACATTGTCATCATTCGCTAAACCAGAAGCTGTTCTGTCAATAGCTTTGTTCGAAGAGTTAATTGAAAAAAATCGCTGGCGAGCCATGCTGGGGATATAGATTCATGACTCCAACCATGTACCTCTTGGTCCCAGAAGTGGTCCCTGTAGGTATGGTATAATGAGCCTGTGGTACTGGTCTTGGAAGAAGGGATTGCCATATTTCAGCAAAGTGAAACTTCAGTCTTTATTCCACGCAGCTTTTTCACTGTTACAACCGTTTTCTTCCATGGTAAATGTACTTTAGTTTAACCTCTTATTTAGGGTTCGTTTGCAACTCATATCCAATCTTTTCCTGGAGGTGCAAACTTACAATGTGTAGAAGAAATAATCATCTTGCCTTGGCCAACATCTATTGAAACTACATTTGAGACCCCATGTGCACATCGCCCCTTTGATGCTGCAGTGTCACAAAGTGATACTAGGCAGTTTGCTTTTACTTCACTCATCTTAATGACTTTTTTCTCCTAGACTTATCAAATGACATGATAGGGCCCTCCAAACCTGCTTGCTATTAGTTAATTTGAGTGTTGTTTAAAAAAAAACAAAAAACCTCAGGTCTATTGGCACATCTTTAACCTTTATAGCTATAATAAGGCTGTTGTTCACCTGACCTGTAGAGCACACCGCAAAATAAGCATATGCTTAACTTACTGTTAGCGAGTGAACTTTCAATGGCTCGAGAGACATTATAGGTTCTGCTGACTCCTATGGAATGGTCATCTGGTAAATCTCAGAGAAAAAGAATTTATGGTAAAATTATATTTTGTAACCCAGTCTCCCCAACAACAGTGAACCCTTACTTGATAAGTTTTTTTTCAGGGTCCAGCAAATTCATCAACTTGTCAGCATACACCTTTTTGGATGCCGTGAAAAGGATCACTTCATACAAATTAGCAACTCGTTCCAGGAATTCTCGAAAGTATGGTCGGGTCCGAACATACACCTGCAATCATTATACATTCACAGTTTACTAAGAACGAAATATTAAAACAGGCAGTCTGCAAAACTTATTTGGGTACTGCAGACAAAAAGGAAATATTTACTAAAAGTGCAAAGGCTTATTCTCTGACCAATAAGGGATACCAGAAAAAGGTAACTTGACAATGTTATTGCACTACTCTATAACATTTATTTATACATTCATTAAAGAATACATAAACTGAAACACACATAAAAAAATAGCAAGACTAGTGCATAATAGTGCTGATGTGACAGAAAAAAGATAAAATGTCATGTGTCATACATCCCCTTGTGTGCTTGTTCAAACTACCTGGTAAGTTACATCCTGGAATAGCACTGGGAAGGAAAATGCAGCGTCCTCCATCTCAGTCAAACTGCAGTGAACTAAGGTCTCATCCTAAAACATACCCAAGGAAGATATTGCATAGATCGATCTTAAGAAAAAAAAAACTTCCACAACACCAGCAACATTTTTTTCTGTTAAAGAGATTTCATTGTGCTGACACAAAATGGTTGAGAAAGTAGAACATATCAGAAATTAAATGGAAACTTGTCTTAAAATAACTGTTCTTACAGTTAATACACACGCTTTAACTTGTATGTACATATGACTCATACAGGGTTCACACAGGTCTGACTACACTGAAAATAAGGACCTTTTAAGGACTGGACACCTATTTTAACAACCATTTGAAGACGTTTTCATAATGAGCAGGCACAACTAACTGCAAGCCATCTGTTACTCATGTTTCCAGATTTATAGATTAAAGAAAGAAGCTATAACTTAGTGTACAATCAAATTAACCATTTTCTTACCAGAGCTAAAAGAAATAAGTTTCACCTCTACAGTGCTTTTCATTCTTCCTGTCTCTTTGTTTTCAGATGAGTTTTTAAACTAGCTTAAATCATGGAAGCAATATTCAAAGATACATGGCAAAATCCTGTGATTTTGCCCTTCTTTTGTCCTACAATATTCAGTCTTTGTAATCTTTCTTCTTTTAACCCTGTCGGAAACTGCATATTCCAACTTTCCAGGAATGACTTCACTTTCTTCCTTGCCATTTGCATAAAAAAATTCCTCACCCATGGGTGGGAGCAGAAATGCTTCTTGTGACTGAAATATGGTCAAATCTAGACACCACACGACCTTTTTTTGAGGCGTTTGAAGTTCACAAGATCTGAGGAACTCTTAGTGACAAAAATGAACCAAACTGAATATCCTGACAAGAAATGTTATGATTTAAGGTACATATATACATATTGATACTTATTTAGACAATCCCGCATAACTAAACAATTACAGTTACCCATTAGGCAGCTATCTTTGCCTTGGGCAGTTTCTTTATTGGGGACATTGTTCAATTATACAGATTGTATGGTGTTAAAAGGTTTTTTCCTATACACCAAAAAAAAAAAAAAAAAAAAAATGTAATCACCATCATAACTTTATCTAACAGTCCAACACATTTGTCAGTACATCCACATTAGCACTTCCTTAGTTCATTGTCTTTACCTGACATGACCTGTTTTAATCCGAGACTTTTACTCCTTTTAACCTTCTGTCTTTTGCATAAGGAATCTTTCTGCACCCTCCCCTCTCTTTTTATGTCAGCAAAGTCTCTACATAATAATAATAATAAAAAAAGTCAAAATACAAGTTCACAATAAAATGATGACAAAATCTTTAATATAAAAGATAGTCTAAAGATAAAAATCATGTGGCTAAGTGGCCATTTTTGTTAAGTAAAATGGTGGCTAAACTTATTTGCATGGCTCTGTTTAAAATAAGCAGTTGAGCTTGCGTATCTATAGTTTGAACAATGTAGGGCTCTTTTGGTGATATCTGATGTTAATAGCTACTTTTTTCATTGGTGATCAATTGCCTTTTGGGCTTGGGACGATTTGACTTTTGTCTTGGGACAAAATGGACCTACGTGGGACAAATTGACTTTTGGTGTGGGTCAAAGTGACCTATGACCAGGTCATTAGGCAGAACTTCAAAGCTTTATAGCCCAAACCTCACGAGATTCCTGTTCTATCTTTCTATAGTTTCTCCTCATTCCACCCAAGTTCAGTTTTTCAAGCTTTATCCCTGCTTATCCCCTCCCAGTCATTCAGAATTTTATTTCTGTTCCTGGTCCATCTTTTTTTCTCAGGATGGAGAACTCCCATCCAAGGAGGAAAGAATGGTTTGAACAGGGGTAGAGTGAAACCCAACACAGGTGGTGCCCATTACCTTAGTTGTTATATTTTCTTAATTGCTTTAATCGCTGTCAAGTACACACTCCCTCCCTTGGACCCATTCTTTTATGCAAGACAGTAAAATTTTGGCCTTTAAAAACAGCAATAACTATGTCCCCTAGATCTAAGAGAACTATGATGAGTTTTTAAACTGCAGAGTGTGTGAATAATGTAAACACGTTTTACACAAGCACTAATAATGTTTCAGTGGCACTGCTCCTGGCACAGAGTGTAGGCATATGTAAACAGACTGATGGTCATTCGACACCAGTCACCACAAAGAACCACATGAATGATGGGCTGCTTTAGCGACCTAGTCCACTTAAACATTGGCTAGAATTCCAGGGCAGCTGAAAGATCTGGTTTTAAAAAAAAAGTCCTTGGTCAGAGATAACTTTGTGTTGGGCTTGCACAACAAAGAATTTACTGTACCTGCTGTGATCATCAAAAGATAGGGAATAATAATATATTGATTTGTATAGTGCTTATCCCCACCATTAAAGGCAGGCTCAAAGCAGTAGGCATGACTGTCCACATGGGGTGGAAGAGATGAAGAACTGCATTCAGAAATACCTGAATAAAGTTTCACTGCATGTCTCTTCTTAAGTTAATGAAACAGGAACATAGAATGTCACATCCAACTCTCTCTTATACCTTACTGTGTAGAATGAATGCGGTCACAGGTGTTATATTGGTCAGACTCTGTGGTCATGTTATACAGCTAGTAAAATAGCTCTGATGTCTGTAAGCTGTAAAAAAAAAACACTTTGCAAAAGATTTACTGCCAGTCATTTGGCTCTAGTTCAGTTGCAAACCTCACCAAATCAAGAACAAGGGAGAACTCTGGTGAACTTCGTGTTTTCAAAGGAAGAGCTGGCAGACGAGCACGCAGTTCATCTGTCAATGGTGGCAAACTCCGAATAATGGAATAACTGAAAACATTCAATAAAATGATGTAATAATGTACAGTCAAAATGAAAATGCAAACATTTTACACAGAACAGCTGAAACTTACAATTCACAGGCACCGAAAACTACATATACAACTTACACAGACCCACATGAACATGCACTCTCTCTCTCTCACACACACACACACTGTGAAAGAGAGGCAACGCACGGGTCATAGGGTTCTGTGTCCCATTCATAGTTTTCCTCTTGGCTCTCTTCTTGGGCTACAGTGAAACTGGCACATTCCACGTCACCGCCCTCCAGCCCTTCACACTCTCCCCCATCCCCTGGTGTAAAGACTGCCACAGCTTCAGTCATGGTGCTGGTGCTAGTGGCAGCAGTGACAGTGCCACTCTGAGTGTGATTATGGTGGTGATGGAGAGAGAGAACTGTTGAGTCAGCCATGGAGTAAGCGCCCGTCATTTGTGATCCTGCTGTAATGGATGCCAAAGACACCTCTAATGTTGAGGAATACAAAGATGTTGATGTGGTTGCACCAGAAGAGCTGGCAATGCTGACTGTTGATGTGGAGTTATTATTTTCTTCATAGGTTTTATCACTTCCTGACTTGCACTCTGTTGTGATGCCTGACCTCTCAGGGTCTTCATTCTCCTTGCCTGAAAAGGAAAATAAAAGTTATAGACAACATTACAAAATGCAGTGGACTATCACACCCCTGCAACCTTCTAATGATCAATCTCAGTTAACCCCAACTTGCCAATCAAAGACTTGTTTCTTGCCAAGGCACATGGCAGTCTTCCAAGGAACAGGTAAATATAACAAAAAAGTGAACTTCAACATATGGCCACCTAAATGCACCAACAAACCATATTTTATAAAATATGAACATCAAATGTGAATAGTACCAACTTGATATTCCAAAATTATTCTAAGATTTAAAAAATTGGGCGCCCTATTAAAGAAAAAGGAGACTCATAAAGAATAAGATGGACCTATTAAAAGAAAACAATTTTTGACAATATTACACTTCTTTGTATGCAGTAAAACCTGCAATATGAGGACACCTTTGTTCAGCTAAAAACTGTCCCTTCATGATAGATATCATCTTGTCAAAAATCAAAAGTCACAGAAATCATGCATCTTTAATCTATGTGACTACAGAGGTAATCTATAAAATAATCCTAGCATACTGAAGAACAGAATATGAGCAACTGCTCAAATTCTGGTGCACTCAATGATGTATGTCTAGATTCCATGAATAGGCTATCCTTCCCAAAGAGTTCTTTCCTGAGAGTTCAGTTCCATGTGCAGTTTGTGTCTTTAATAAAGAAGCTTTTGAACTAATTTCCTTAATAAAACAATTATATGTTAACATTCATCCCATCAATCTGCAACTTCTGGCTAAGAAAGATGAGCACAGAGTGTTTCCTACTAATGCTGCTATTTTAGTAGATGCTCACAAAAATTGGAAGCAATATGTGAGACAAAGTCACTAAATGTTAGATAGCCAGAGATGGCAAAACTTATGAAGCTAGTGGACTCTGAACCATTATATAACTAAACCTATAACTGTGTAGCTCAATGTTTGCAAATACCATTTTGTTTATTACTATTTTTTTTTTGCAGCACAGTCATGCAACCTCGACATGCAACAGCAATCATGTTGACTTTTCTAAAAGCGAAATAAAGAATTAATTTTATTAGTTGTGTTAAAGTTATATGTAGGAAACCATTGAAAGGTGGTTTTATTTTCCATCAAACACATAAATTACACGAAAGGCTTAGATAAAACAGAGTTATTAAGCTTTCATCTTTTCTGTTCTCACTTTCTCAGTTTCTTGTTTTAGTTAGCTTGTTTACTTCAAAACCTAATAACTTTATATTGACATGAGATACAGATCTAAAATTTGGTTAAGATTTTCTTTATACTTATCTAAACATTTCTGAGGGATTTTAAAGAAATATTTGGTGACATATTCTCACCTTCTCAGTTTCTAGTTTTAGTGAGCTTATTTATTTCAAAAGCTTATAACTTTATGTTGACATGTGACATAGACCTGAAATTTGGTTGAGTTTTTCTATATGCACACAAAAGCATTTGTTTAAAAGCTTTTAACTAAATATTTAGTAGTTTAGTAGTTACTCAGCTTTAACCTTTTCTTTTCTAGTTTTGGTTACAGATTGTTGACTTCAAAAGTTTATAACTTTATACTGACATGTCATATAGACCTACAATTTGGTTCAATTTTTCTTTATACAATTTTAAATATTTCTATAAGGGCTTTTAAAGAAATATTTAGTAGTTTAGTAGTTAAACTGTTTTAAATCAAAATTTCTTAAAATTTAACACATTTTTACAATGAAATTCACAACAAACAAACAAAAAAAAAAAAAAAAAAAAAAAAAAAAAAAAAAAACAACCCTAAGTTGATTTTCCAAATTCCCCCTCATACCATTGTAGATCTTTCTTTTAGGTACCCATTTCAAAAAGAATTTTGAGTCTACTCACAAAATTGACAGAGTTATAAGCTTTTTAAAATGTTTGTTTGGGTATTATTTTGGATTGTTTCCATGGCAACCTATAGCGTGACAAGTGCAGTAAAACAATTCTTTGAATTCCTGTTCAAAGGCAAACAAGATGATATAAAAAAATCTGAGATATCCCATGAAACATTTTTTTTTTCAGGACGTACCATGCCTTAACAGGTCGATCATCCAGTAAAAAATTTATGCCAATCAACTTTCCACATAAGATTCTTTATAGATATGCTGGGTTTAGCCACACTTTAAATAAGCAGGAGAAACTATTTTGTATCAACGTGTTAATGTCCAACTTATCTAGAGTGATGAATAGCCATGTAAACTTTGCACTTCAACATTTCAAGAACAAAAATGAAGGGGTAGCAAAATATCAGTTTTAGTGATTCTAAAAACTGGAATTTATTTTTCCAATGGTCCACAGACTAAACCTTGTTGACAAGAGGTACTTTCAAATCTGAATGATATGGTATGTAGCACAGTTAAACAAATACTCACTGGAGTGCTCAGCATCCGTGTCCACATCCACTTCTACACCCTCCAGGTCAAGATCAAGAGTTCTAGCAATGACTTCCATTGCCAGCTCACATTCCTCAACTGCATGATGATAATGCATCTCAGTCAATGCCAAAATCTGCATCAAAATCTTTCCTTTCTTTGCAAAACATTAATAGGCAAAACCACCATCTTATTTCTTCATAGCCAACCCAATAAATGTTACCTTCCATTAATAACAAGACCATTTTTTATGGGTGAAAAGTTGGGCCTCAGAAGCAGAATCCCGAGATATAATTCCCCCTTCCCCTGTCCTTCTGCTTTATGGCAGTGATAAGGTTTTTATTTAGGATTGGTAACTTTAAATTATCACAAATTTCAATTTATTTAGTTGTTGAAAATAAAGTTCTTAAAGCCATATCATAGTACATTTTTTTTTGTTGTAAATTGGTCATGCTTACTCATTGCATCCATGGTGCACTTAACTGAAGATTGATAGGGGAATTAACTTTCAGGAAAGAGCAATGGAGAGTATATGTGCACTCTGCTATTTTTGTTTCTGCAATTTAATATTAATAATAATGTTTTTTACCATTCCTAAAAAATGACAATATAAATAGCATCACCATATTACAAATTATAAAAAAACACTATTCCCCCATTACCTTCATTGGGTACAAATGGTGGATACAGGGGAGAGAAAATTGTGCCCATAAGTGTGGTGCGTGGGGGACTGCCAGACTCTGATGTTACAGAATTCACAGGCTTGGCTTTGCTTTTTGATCCTGAAGAATAGATATGAACAACTATAATCATTTACTTTCAGCTATATTTTATCAGCTTGCCTGATATTAATATTCTTATTTATTAAGCCCTGACTAAACTTACATAAAGCAGATTTCCATTAATGTGTGTAAATAATACGAGTGCTCCAAATCACATAAAATTTGCCTATAGGGTTTAAAGGATCTGGAGTTGTGGGGTTTGAAAACGTTCAAGAATTTAAATCATAGGTCTTACTGCACAAGATACTCAGTAATAATAAACCAGATAGTCATACTTTAATTTTTGCCATTATACTCATTATCAAACATCAGTAACATCTTTTACATGCATTAAAACATGACATCTAGTATACTGACTATGAAACAGCATTTAATAAAATTTAATGTACTTTGCTCTGGGGAAAATTGCTTCATGGATATTTTCTTCAAAAAGCAATAAGTTCCTCTTTTTGTATGCTGATGACATTGTAATATGTTCTGAATCCAAAACAATTCACAGGAAGCACTCAATATTTTGTTGTCATATTGTACCGAGTGGAATTTTCTGTTAATGTGAAAAAAAAAAAAAAAAAAGACAACAAAAAAGCAACTGAAATCATTGTTTTTTTCCAAAAGGTAAAATACGTAAGCTACCTGTTTTAAGTTTAATAAGGAAAATGTTGAAGTAGTGTTTGATTTATTATATCTAAGTGTTAAACTCAATTATAACAATAAATTCTCAGTAGTCAAAATGAATCTTTATGATCGAGCATATCAGGCGATGTTCTCACTCCTCTTTACATATAGAAAGCTTTCACTTCTTGCAGATATACAGGTGGATCTATTTGATAAAATGATTGATCCTATATTGTTGTTTGGGTGTGGAGTATAGATTTTGGTTCTTGTGACCTGACTAAACTATCACAACTGCAGTAAACACTTTTAAACTAAGAACAAAACACCAAACTTAATGGTACTTAGCAAGTTAGGTAAATTTCCTCCAGATGTTATTGCTAAAATTAGGATGCTATGTTTCTGCTGCAGTAAAAGATTTATTGAATAGTTTATGGTTGTCGTGGGACCAACAGGAGAATTAAAAAAATCTTCCTAGCTGGTTTAAAAATATGTTTACAAGATGTTTATTTCACATGCATATAGTTCTCTGAACAGTATAAGAAGGATGTGCATTGGAATTATAGAATGTTGAGGGACTTAAGCAAACACTCCATGATAAGACTTACTGATTGCCTACTTTCTGGCGACACCTACCCCAGCTTCCTCACACTTACTCTCTGTCTTTGTAGTGCTTTTCAACATTTGCTTTTCAGTGAGCGAAGTGGCACCCATCTCTTCTCCCAAGCTCTGTACTACTAACATTCACTTAAAAAATTATCAAGTCCTATCCAAAAAAACAAAATCACCTATTTTCTAAACCTGTTTAGGCCTACTATTGTTCATGAAGTAATTTAAACACAAGGGCACCAGGACTGCATAGAATCTGTTTTCCCTTGTGCTGAGCTAGCATGTGCTTTTAATGTAATATAAAAGGAAGAATCTTAATACAAATATTACTCTTTTTGCGACTGCAGTGCTGACTGGGAAGAGGTGATGATGCAATCAGAGAGTCTGCAATATTCAAGGGTGTGGAGCCAAAACCCGAAGGTCGACTGATGACAGAAGCAGCCAAACCACCAGACTGAGAGTTTACAGCTCTTCTCTTGATTGGTGTATCTCGGCTTGCCTGAAACATCAACCCATCTATGCCAACAAACAGCCAGCACATAACTGAAAGGAAGTATAATTTTTTTATGATCCTGAAAGATGAAATAATCATAAATGAAAGATTGCACTCATAAAGAGAATGCTTATAGCACTTAAAAACAGGAATGAGACACATGCACAACATACAAGGGACAGAAGAACAAACAACATATAAATGATGGAAGGATAAACAACAGAGTACTGATGATTAAAAAAAATACAATTACAGGAAAATGCAAAGTGGAACCAAGTAACAAAGACTGAGAGTATCATGATTTTGCAAAGGAAGATGAGTAAGGAAGTAGCAATAAGCAGAAAAAGAGGGGAAGAATGTGACAAAGGACTAGCATTGGAGTAGTGCTTAACGAAGAGGTACATTTTTAGCTTACATGTAAAGGATTCAATTGTGGGTAGATGGCAGATATGGAAAGGGAGAGAGTTTCATTGTTTTGCACAATAACTAAAAATACTGAGACCATTTGTTTTTGTTCTGATGACAGCAATAGTTCGGAGATGATCATCAGACAAAGAGTGTAGTTGTCTGACTGGGATGTAATGGAAAAGAAGTTCAGAGAAATAGTCAAGGCAGGAGCCAGTAAAAAAAATAAAATATAGCAAAGACTGTTTGAGCTGGACACTACCCTCCGGTGTTTGGAGGGATGACATTGACAGAGAAAAAAAAAAAAGTGGTGATTGAATGGCATCAAGAAGTAGACAGGCCGCCAGTTGAGAGAGCTACTAAACTTGCGCAGAATAAGTCTGACCTCACTATTGCTACTTCTCATCATGCCCCCCACCCTCCCATCTGACAGGTCACAGTTAGGGGACAGATTTCTCGTGGTCTAGTGTAAAAAGTTCAGAAACCAGAGACCCCAAGATATTACTGTTTACAGCCATACTTACTTCTGAAGCCTCTGCTTTCCGTCGTTTGTGTTGTCTTTTTATAGAATTACATGGTGATTTCACAGGGTTGCAGCTCCTGACCTCTTTATGACTGCTGCTGTGGGCAGCATGGTGTGCCCTCCCCTCTACAACTTTGTGGCGCAGCTGCATGGCAATGTTGAATTTTCTTCTACAACACAAAATGTGAATATTTCCAAAAGTTACAGCAGCTATTCCAAGTGACAGTAAGAACAGCTATGAGTTTTTACCAGTGCAATACTTAAAAAAAAAAAAAAATAAGAAATGCTACATTCCCAAGCTTGCAGGGTAAAAATTCTGATAATACAATAAAACCTCCTTATTAAAACTTACTAAAATTCACCAAAAATGGCTTGTAAATGGGAGGAGTCATAATAAGCAAAAAAACCAGCGTGCTTTTATTCCACAAACCATGATTTTAAACACCTTTAAATTCATTTATTTTGAAGTTTTATTTTTTGAATATTTACTGTAACATATTAAATCAGTACAAATATTTATATTTAAATTACATGTATATCACATTAAGTATTTAATAATACAGCAGGAACATTATTACTAAATAACTTTGAAAAAAAGAAAGGCTTGTCAATATTTATATCCTAGTGACAAGTTGCATGTAGGGTAGCCGTTGTTTTACCATTACATCTTTCATTTCAAAGCATGGGTGATATAGGTTCACATTCTGTAAATTTGATTTACATTGTATTTTTTTAACTGAGCTTCAGTCAGATCTGAGGTGCAGAGGAAACTGGCTTTTCCACAGAAAAGGAAACTTAGCAATTAATCGCGTATTTAATATTTTTAATTGTATCAGTTTGAGAATAGTTCATTACAGAACATGAGCACAACATATCTGCAAAATATCGTTGGGATATCTTTATTACTGCACAGACACAGCTGACAACCATTTATCTGGTGTAATTGATGTCAAAATATACCATATGTCACTAAACTAAGAATTACGCTAAAAAAAGAAAAAAAGCTGTCATGCAGCCTTCTGGTTTAAATTTCTATAAAGGACAATAGTCCGTGCTTTATTAGTCAAAAACTTTCAAGTTCTATGATAATCTTCACTGGTTTTATCGTAAATTGAAAAACACAGGAAAATACCATCTCACAAGCTATATGCTTTATGCTTAAGTACATAAAGCCCTTGGTGTCATAGATACTACAGTCAAATCTCCCTACTATGCCACCTACCGGGACCGAGCAAAAGTGGCATAGTAGCGAGAGTGGCATAGTAGAGAAACGGCTTTATTTGTTCAAGTTACCCGTCAGTCCAAAGCAGGGGTGGGCAATTAATTTTCCCAAGGGGCTGCATGAGAAATTGGGATGGTTTTAGAGGGCCGGACTAATATAGTTAACTCAGTTTTACCTAATACTGTATGTATAGTATATATACTGGCGGGCGGGCCGGTCAGAGACAGGAGTCCTTTGCCCAGGTCTGGTCCAAAGCTCTCAAGAATCGTCGGCTTCGCTAGCTGTCTCCTCTCATTCTCCCCCTCACCTCTTCATCCTCCACCCCTTCCAACCACATCCGCGCACCTGCATCCTGTCGCTAGTCGACCCCCTCACACCTTCCCTCTGTCACGTGGCTGTCACCCGGCCAGCGACCACCAACCCCCACATTGCCAGCCTCCACCCTCCCTGTGTGCGTGCTATGTTCCATCCCACCTAACTGCGATGTCCCACACTACCGTACAGTATAGTAATAGAGCACTGCGCGGAATTTCACAACTTGTGTCTTTTAACAGTCTCAAAAAAGTGGCATAGTAGCGAGAGTCTGGGGTGGCATAGTAATTTTTTTTTACATTGAATTTATAGTCGGGACCGAGCAAAAGTGGCATAATACCGAGAGTGGCATAGTAGAGGGGTGGCATAGTAGGGAGATTTGACTGTATAGCATTTTTTCAGCTGTTTTTAATGACTGTTAGAAATCAAGGTTTTATGCTGACTGCCAACATCTTTTTTATATACTGATTAGCTTTGTTCCATAATTTTTAACTTGTATTTATAACCACATGCTTTAAGTTCAGTACAGTTCTCTCAGCTGGTGTCCCCACTGATGTATGATAATTGTTGTAAATATTAGAGGATTGTACTGGCAAGTAAATTTTCTTTTATTTACTCCTTAACACTCTAAATTATAAGTACAGTAAAGGTAAAGATCCTGAGACATTTTTCAGGTTGTTAGGGATTGAGGTGTTGGAGGCCTTACTTTTTGGGGACCAGCTTTACATGAAGGCAGTGCCCATCTCCTCTCCCTTGCTGCCTTACCTTACCCAACCCTCTATGGAGTCAAGTACCCATTCAACCAGCTGTGCTACACAAGCCTCTCAGTTCAGAGTATTTTGCTTGTAAATTTAAAACATTAAAGCATTTCTTAATAATAATGATGAATGCTTTTATGACAGAATCTTGGTGGCCGGTTGTCTGTGCTTTACATTATTTACTAAACACTGCATTCGGTATTCTCAATAATGATGGCCTCTCAATGAAAACATAATATGCTTAAGTGCGAATCACTCCTTCAACTGTTCTTGACAATCTGACAGTGACAAAACAATAATTTATGGTGACACTGACCAACAGTTGATAATTATAATGATCTTACATCCCTAAAAAAAGATCAGTCATATTAATCTCACATTACTTGTCTATAAGTTAATTACATCACTTTGACCTCACAGAATATTATACTTAAATTTGCAAATACACTTTTAGTTGATGTCTGCTAAAGGTGCATGCAAGCAGAAATAAATCATTATTTGTTGTGCCAAGAAAATGGACATTCCAGCTGCTCAAGCATAAACTAGTGTTCCCTAGCATAAGGAAGAAACAAGCTTGTGGTGCCAGGGCCAAACCAGAGCCACAGGCAATCATGGTGCAACCACTACCAGGAAGAAAAACAAGGCCAGCTGTGGCAGTTTGTTGACAACAGGTATTCATTAACTTTGATCAAGCAGACTGCATTTTATTCTTGTTATGAAATGCCCTCTTGAGTAAATATTTCATTTTCATTTTCTGATAGACATGTTACTCTGAGAGTATGCAACTAATGCAGAAAGCATAGACTCCGTATTCAAGAACTGCAGTTGGGACAGCATACCCCTCTTTAGGGTCCTATGATATGACAAAGTTGTTGCCTGGAAGAGAACTAATTGTTGGCTCATCTCTGTCCTCTCCAGTGAATATAGCTATATTTTGCTTTGTTCCCCAGACAAGAAGCTGGGCCCAAAAGGGCTGTTAAAATTATACCAAGATAAAAACCAGCAAATTAGTAGTTTTAGCCACTAGGTTTCTTACATGCTTTTGTGCCTGTTTCCCCTCTAAACTCTCCAACAAATGTGACTCTTATTTTCAAAACACCAAATGGTAAGACAGTATTGGGGCTTATGGTTGGCTTTACACACTAATGAACAGCAAAAACGTACATTAAATCAGTATATAATGCCATTCTTATTTGTTGGTAGAGCAGATAAGAGAAGCTGCTACAAGATTGTTGTGAAACAGTGAGTCTGTGACAGATGGCTCTAAAATTTATCCTTATCTTTGTTCCTGCCAGGGTTTTTTTCTGAACAATATTAAGTTATACCAAAGTGTTTCTTCAAATTCAGTTAAGCACTTAGGAAATATCAGAAATCTCAGGAAATAAACTCAAGACATTAACTTGAAAGTTAGTAAATCACCAGAGCTGCTGTGTAGAAAGAGGCATTCATGATTTCACTTTTAAAGTTCATTAAATTATGGACCTCAAAATGCTGCTAATTCAAATAGTAAAAGCTGTTATACATCCTGTAGATCACCATGTGCATCCCAGAAAAATAACCTCAACAGTATATGCTAAAGAACTCGTTCACAGTTATCTAGACATATTAGAATGAAACTAATCAGCCATCATAATTCAACAAGATCTTAATGAACTTTTTGTTACATAAAGTAATTTCTTGTTACCATGTGCCAGCTCTAAACCAGTGGTTCTCAAAGTGTGGTCAGGTGGTCTGCGGCTGACAGTCGTCATATGTCAGCAAAGTGATGTTTAAAGTGATGCATTCCTTGCATTAACATTTTAATTACAAAGAACGAGGTACGTAGTTATATGTCAACTTATTACTATACTACTGTCACAAAAGGACATTTAGTTTTGAATTGTAATAAAACAAATGCGGCAATTTAAATTTGAAATTCATAGTACAAAGTGATTTTTAGGCCTTGGTGGTCCGCCATATTTTTTACTTAAGTAAAGTGGTCCGCGGTCCGAAATACTTTGAGAACCACTGCTCTAAACAATATAGTAGCATAAAGTGTATTCTTTTGTTAACCATCATCAGTGATTATCTTGTCTCTTTTTGCATGATTCACTCCAACAAATTTTCCCCCAACCATCTGATGGTTGAGCATGTCTTCCTCTTAAATACTTTCTGTGCAGGACTTCTTCTTGTGCATAAAATCATACTGAATATAATATGCTTTTGTTTTATCACTGTCTTGTGCACTTACATTTTCTCCCAATTTGCATATAATTGATCTTTAGTTGTCATTGGTTTATCACTAATGAAACACATGTACGTTAGTTATAAAGGTTGGGTTTTCAAAAAATAGAAATAAATGTACAAAAACTTAAATTCTCATTACAGTAAAAGCCACATAGACTTTAGTTTGCTCACCATTTCAAGGCATTATAAAGTGTAGAGATATTTTCTTTGTGGAAAATAATACAGGTGCATGTTGCACATGCAACAAGAAAGAGAATTTCAATCAGTTATCCATAAAGTTCTGTGGTTGAGCTTTCCTTCAACTTGTTAGCAACTGAGCCCTAAAAAGGCTGGTCTAATACGAGCTGCAACACTGATTTATCTCCTCATAATCCTACAATTTACTGCCATCCAAATGTTTTGAAACTATACTTTGTCTTCATCAAA
This sequence comes from Pomacea canaliculata, assembly GCF_003073045.1. Taxonomy (NCBI): domain Eukaryota; kingdom Metazoa; phylum Mollusca; class Gastropoda; order Architaenioglossa; family Ampullariidae; genus Pomacea; species Pomacea canaliculata. The sequence goes on along the minus strand of NC_037591.1, from coordinate 18,547,609 downwards.
CTGTGCAACGAAGTTGCTGAGCTTCACTCCATAACCATCACTCACGACCTCCATTTATAGCAACCACTTATATCATAAGCTGATTACCCACGATAAAAATAACCATGCTGGCACTATGTTCTGGCTGGTTGTGCAAAACTGCTAAATCTACTTCCCTCAGATAATTCCTATGTATATCTCCTGAGACTATGAATATCTCAGATGTAGGAGTTGTATAGTATACTTTAATGTTAATAGTTCTAAAGGTTTATCTTTCATCCTTTAAGCTAAAATTGCAATTTACCGAATCACACATATTACATTTTATTCCTACATTTAATGCCTCCTTTCTGATCACTTGCTTGCTGATCATTTTTAGCTTGCCCCTTTAACTTTAAAGATTATAACATCTTTATAACTTTATATGTCATAGCCTTATTCTTCTTAGTCTTACAACAAAAATCCTCCATATTCTGGACCTAACAATGCTACTTAATGTTTGTGGCTGGACAGATTTCGAAAAACAAGAACTAGCATGCTTAAATGAATTAGTTTTGCCAGACACAGTATCTGACAAGCTTCAATCAAATAAGTGGACTGCTCCTGTAAAAGATACTATTAAGCACACAAACTGGCAGGTGTTGCCAACTTTTGTACAAGGAATATATCTAGCAATAATTAAATGTAAGCTATTTCTCCTTCAGTTACCACTTTTGCACCCATTCATTTAACACCATTCAAGGCTCAGTTGTGTGGAACAACGTAGACTTTAAACTTCTAAAACTACCAACGTAGAAAATCATCAATCACCCACTAACCAGTTCCCAAGGCCGAAGGTTGGGATATGTACAGAGACCACTAGAGAGAAGGTTTTGCATACCCATCAGACTGTCAGCATGGCCAGATATGTTCCTTGAAGCAATTCATTGAGAGTTTGGCAGTTTACATCAAGATACTCTGCACACAAAGGCTTTTCCCATTTTTCTATAAGAGATTTGAGTTTAGTGCTCAAAGCAGACATAAACAGTGTGGTTTCATGCCAATGATCACTAGATGTGTCTGTAATGTAATTTTGTTCTGTACCTTCACCTAACAGGCTGATGTTTTGTGGTCATGTTTTGATTTAGATAAAAGTGTTGGATCTTTATGTTTACATGTGCTTCTACTGCACTTTTTTTCCCTCTTCTGGTTTGCACTGGAATGTATCTAATTTTATTTTGAAGTGCAAATTGTTCGGATCTATTGGCTGGATTCCACTCTGCCATGCTTTGCAGTGACCTTGAGCTGCAGTGAACAAACTGAAGCGATGATAACCCTTTTGCAGTTTTATATAACATTTCTTCCTTTTCTCAAGATTACTCAATATCTTCTAAGTATTCTCCTGATGTCAGTAACCCTCATCTGCAGTGATTGCCATTTACTGCAGAAACACACCAAACTGGACTTTTGGCACAATCCCTGCAGCATACAAAGCCAAGCCGATGCAATCTTTTGGGGCTTTCTACCACCACAGTGTTTCTGGCCCCCGTGTACATGTCTGTGTATGAACGTATGAAGCCTGTTGTTAAGTCGGTGAAGCGTTGGATGGATGAAGGTGTTGAATGTTTGCGAGGTTGTTTTGATTGTACATTGTGGGATGTTTTCTATAACTCATGTGATTGCCTTGATGAACTGACAAATGTTGTTTCCTCTTACATTTCTTTCTCTGTTGATTCTGTAATACCTTTTAAAACCATTGTCATATTTCCAAACAACAAACCGTGGGTAACCAGGAGATTGAAACATGCACTAAATCAGAAAAAACGTATTTATTTCACTGGTGATGCCTTGGCTAAAAGATCTGTGGATAGACAGGTAAGTGATGCGATCAAAAGAGCTGAAAGAGAATATAAAGACAAGATAGTCACGTTACTGTGCCGGCGACATTCAACATGCCTGGCAGGGGATCATGTCTATGGCATCTGTTAATCAGAAGACGGACTGCACTAGTAGATCAGTCAAACTTAATGGCGTGAGCGATCAGGACTTGCCAAATGTTTTGAATAACTTCTATGCAAGTTTTGAGAACCATGATTTTTCCGATAAAGTAAGTCACTTGTCTCCAACAACGACATAGTTATTTCTGAAGTCTGTGTGATGGAATCGCTAAAGCGGGTCAAGATCAACAAGTCGCAGGGGCCTGATGGGATCTGTGGGCATGGCTTACACTACTGTGCTGTGCAGTTGGGCGGAGTGTTTCAACATCTCTTTCAACTCTCTCTCAACTCAGGGCACATTCCAGCAATCTGGAAACTTTCCAACATAGTGCCACTCCCCAAAATACCTAATCCTAGTCAACTGGATGATCTGCGGCCAATAGCACTAACCTCCCTTTTAATGAAAACTCTTGAGAAAATTGTCAAAAATCTCATATTAACATATGTAACACTGCAATTTGCCTATAGGAAGGGGAGGGGTGTTGACAATGCCAAGTTGTTCATTTTGAACACACTAAGCAAACATTTGTATAAGCCTAAGATGCATGCCAGACTACTTTTCGCTGATTTTAGTTCTGCATTTAATACAGTGCAACCATACCTTTTGGCTCTGTGACTGATTACTGATTTTGATCTTCCACATCAACTGGTTATGTGGATAGTGGATTTTTTGACTTGCAAACAACAGAGGGTATATGCAAATAGTAATTTTTCTGATATCGTTGTTACAAGCACTGGGTCCCCACAAGGCTGTTGTCTATCACCCCTGTTGTTTATCATGTACACTGACAGCTGCAGAAGTACCAAGGAGAACAGCTTCCTCATTAAGTTCTCTGATGACACTGCATTGTTAACTCTTTTGCAGGAACATAAAAAAGATCATGGTAATGCCTTAACAAATCTTGTACAGTTGTGCGATGAGAACTTTCTGGAGTTAAATGTAGACAAAACAAAAGAAGTAAATATAGACTTTAGAAGAATCAAAGAGGATCTTGTTGCTCCCAGTGTGATACACAGTAAAACTGTTGAAATTGTTAACTCTTTCAGGTACCTGGGAACTATTTTTGATTGCCAGCTCAAATGAACACCTTGTTAAAAACCAACAAAGAATGTAACTTCTTCATAAGCTCAATAGTTTTGTTAAACATGGCCAACAAAGAATGAACCTTCTTTATAAGCTCAATAATTTTTCAGTTAGTCGAGCAATCTTAGGCCTTCTACCAGTATTTATTGAGAGTCTTTTATCCTTTTCATTTGTATGCTGGTTTCGCAATCTCTACGATAGGAACAGTCTGAACAGTACTGTCCAGATCTGTTCTAAGATAATTGGTGTCGGACAAAGGGATTTAGCTTCTTTTTATGATCAACAAACAGGAAAGCTTCATGCATTTTGTCTATACCTGAACAAGTACTAACGAGAGAATTTATATTATTAAGCTCAGGTAAACGTTATTCCATGTCAATATGCAAAAGTAACAGACACCTTCGGTCCAGCTGCTCAACCTTAGATGAAGTATCAGTGGTGTGTGTGATGTTGTAGATGCGCACATGATTATTCTGGATGCAATTTGTTGTTTTTTTATAGTATATCTATATAATTGCCTTCCTTTCATGTGCTATTGTACATCTTAATGCTGCACCTTGCGGTGAACTTGTTCTACTTTTATTTTTAATTTACTGTAACTAGAGCACCTTCCCATGTTTAAATTGCCCACTGGGACCAATAAAGTTAATCATGGTCATTGTTCTTGTGCATATTTAACATATTCAACACTTTTTTGGGAAGTCTATTAGTGAACAAATTTACAACTTTGAGCCAGTATGCAATATATCTCACATAAGCATTTAAAAACAGTGAGTATCTAACCGTAAATCATTCCATTTGGACTTCTTGCTGTCACGTTCAAGAAACGTTTCATGGCAAATAAATGCAAATAAAATAATATTGTTGTCAGCACACAGACCCCACACCTCAGAATCGTATAAAAGAATTCTCTTAATTTCTGCATCAAAAAGATTGAAAAGCAAAAAGGGATTACAATCTTCAAGGCGCCAAAGAACTTTTAGAATTCCAATTTCTCCTTTGTGTGCCTTTACTGCTAAGTCATTTAAGGCATGAGAAAACACACAGCACATTGACAGAATTATTCGTAGATATTTATGACTATTAACTATTTCTAGTTTTGCACCATCATAATACCATTCTTCTCTTCTAGCAACATGAGTACATTCCTGAATACAACCACATTAGATTTCTCCATATTTACAACTAGGTTCAAGTGTTTTAGTGTTTTTTATAGAATATTTGACTGGCTTTGTAAGTTAATCACTGGATTAGAAAATAGAGGAATGTTGTCTGCAAATAAAAGGAAAAATAACTGAATTAACTCTGGGCTAAGCTGATTACTATGTAGGCCCTTTGCGCAGATTTTGTTTGTAAGCTCATTAATAAATAGTGAGAATAATATAGGACTATATATTCACCTTGCTTCAAACCTCTAAGACATTTAAAGTAGCCTGTCAGATTAGCCTCAAAAATGAACTCTAGCTTTTACCACATTGCTCTTAATCATTGTAACTTGCCTTGAATACTATTTTGATGCAGCACATTTCAGAGTTTATCTCTTGTGACAGAATCAAATGATTTATTAAAATTGATAAATGCTAAATATAGCTTTTTATGATGCTGAAGCTGTTTTTGTATAATAGCAACCAACGTGAAAATATGATCTATTGTACTATGATCTCTTCTAAAACCAGCCTGCTCCTCACCAACAGTATCATTACGTTTAATCCACCTAGAAATCCTTTGATTCAAAATAGAACTATAAATCTTACTACATACGTTTACATGGGAATATTCCTCTATAATCATCCGGATTCAGGATTATTTCTATCTCCATTTTTATGTAATGACTAAATCACTGCCTCTGGCCATGCATCTGGGAAACTGCTATCAAAGAGAAAATTAAAATAGGACATTATAACCTACTGTATATTAAATTACAAGGGCAAAAGTGGCCCTGGAAGACTAAATCATTAAAAGCAAGAATTTTGTTATACTTTATTACATTATGTACATTTTTCTTGCTGTATATGTGTGTGGAAGGGATCTATGAGAGAAAAAGACTCTGTGTACATTAACATGAATGGCTTGTTTTGATGAGGCATATGCTGTTAAATGACTACATTGTGTATTTTATGTTTTTTGTGTAATAACAAAAATGAAAAAAAAACCCAAATAAATATCGCAATGTAAATCATAGTATTTCCTCAGAATACACATTCAAGCTACTTTCACTTCTGATTTCATTTTTTTTTTTTAAATAGCACGGTAAAGTCTGAGTATTTTTAAAAATCGGAATTTCCCATAAAATGTCAATGAAAAACAGTAGCCATGTCTTATATCAACCCAGAAGTAATTAAAAACCCAGAAGTAATTAAAAACAAGCTGTTAAAAGTTAAACAGGGAACATTCATTTTAGCTGGTGAACAGTAATTAACCTTGCTTTAAAGTAAGAATGATGCCATTGTATGGACTCTCCAATCAAATCACAAGAAAGCAACATAATAGAGGGAAAGCAGAATTAGAAAATGGGAGAGGGGGGGTAAAGTATAATGTGGGCAGAAACAACTTGTGCATATTTTGTGCTTGTTATGGCAACAAGCCTGGTAGCCAAGCAAACTAATTCTCTTTCCTGCCGCTGTATTAACAGTCTTCATCAATATCTGCATCAAATGTTTCAAAGGTGTTCGTGCCAATCATAACCATAGGTGTTAACATTAAACAGGTGCTATCGATGCCCCAAAAATAGTAAAACAAAATGTGCAACACCTTCAAATATCCAAAGCAAGAAGAAAACATTACAGCATTTAATACTGTCTGTGGTAAAACAGACAACAGGAAGACAACTTGGACGTATACTTATCCTCCATTTTAGATGTTTGGTGTATAAATGACGACTTTAAACTACAGCTTTAAAATTGACTGATTTGTCTGTGTAGACCTGTATTTAAACTTCTCTAGGTATTCGATTTCCAGTTTGAGTTGAGTCCTTTCTTACTTGCTTAATTCATCTTTTTTTTTTGGTTAGATGGAAGAATTATGTAGGTAAAATCAATGTGCTAGTAGTAGATAAAAAGTGTACATTGAAACTACATTTACAATTCTCCACTGCCTGCTCAGTGAGAAACTAAAAGTGGAAATGGTGTGCATGAACTTATTTCCATAATGTAGCTTACAAGAAAAAATATGTACACATGTGCACACCTGTATCACAAGTGGTGCTGTTCCTTTCAGTTAAGCAAACACCAGTCAGACATTGCACCTAAGGAAGAAACCACTACCTTTACTAAGACCAAGATGTTGTGCACAGCCACATTTCTTTAATGCATGCCTGTACAACCCATGCTGGTGGCAAGTCGACCAGTCTCACTCTGGCTGGTCGTTATCAACATTGCATAAGCAAGATTCAGATTCTATTTTTAGCTTCTGCCTCACTAGGCTCATGGCTGTGGTTTCTACTGTCAGAATGTGCAGTCTGGCTGCGCCAAAGTGAGAGCATGAACAAATGATTGTGCATGTGTTTGTATGTATACCATATGCAAGTCTATATGCAAGAAACGCTGTGATCTGGTTTAAAAAAAAAGCTTACTATTAGCTTTGTTTAAAAAGAAAACTTTTATGTACTGCAAAAATGAGGGTACTTAATCAGCAGCTGACACCCCCCCCCCTTCCATAAAAAAGTATGTTTACATGCACATACAAATCCATGTGTACTAATAAGCCTGAGTATGGGCTAATCGGTGTCAAGCTTTGTAAATGTAGATGATGTACCAACATGAAAAGAGCTGCAATGGTCACTTGTCTATTTCTGAATACTTTTCTATAAGTCTCCTTCATAGTGAAATGCTTTTTGCTGATCAATAAGAGTTAACAGGATGCTGAGTGTTAAAAATAACCATCTCCAGACTGAGTCATGCCTAGCCACCACAGGCAGACATGATCAACTAAGGTGTTGCAAGACTTCATAAGCAACCTAGATTTTTTTAACTCTCCCTCTTGTAAATATATAAAATATATATTTTACATATAAATTAAATGTATCAAGCTACACAAATCATGGTGAAGAACAAGTGTGATGTTTCTATCAACAACTGTGATGAAACAGTGGGATGAAAATCCTATTTACCACACCTTACAAAATTTTTCTTTTGATAGTAAAAATCTGCATTTTGTTGGTCATAGCTGTTATAACTAGAAATATATCTTTGAAGGATTTAAAAAATGTCCAAATAGAGATATGATAATTCAAACACGTTTCTAAATGAATATTTTGCTAATCCAGCATAGGTCTAGTCCTCAAGATCATCTCTTCTGTGATAGGTCCAGACCTAGCTAGTCGTGCGTGGGAGACAAAATTAGGCCACCTGCAACAGTTTCAACAGCAGCGTGCCCTCATGCATGCTAACCCTACACGGACAGCGTATGAGCAAAAATGCAAGTCGCCGCCCGCTGTTGTGCTGCAGTCTGAACGCAGCAGTCGTGTGACGTAGGCATGTTTAGAGGTCTCGTGGTTTTTCGCGAGTACCGTTAACCGCAAAGCTGCACACTTTCAAATGTGATCATTCTACAACAGTCGGTATATGGTATGCTAGACGTTTTGTGGGAAAGTGGCTGGTTACTTTTCACTGTTTTTAGCTGCAGCCGGTAAGATCATTTCTATCAATAGCCCAAGGACACTAATCGATGCGTTTCTGCTTCGATCCACTGCCAACTTGCTAGCGCCCGACAAACCTTGTTGAAAGCAAGTGATGGCAAGTTGCCAAAACCAGTCACTCTGGGACGAACTCATTCAAATTGACATCGCGTGCGTTAACTGCAGGTCAAAATAGCTGAAAATGTTTTTGATTTATATTTCATGAATCCTCAACTAAAAACTCATGTTTCGAAAGTATATGAGAGTTTAGAAAGCAGAGATTTTCACTTACCACAGCTCCGATGTTTACTCCGACTCCATTTCGCGCGAAGCACAGAACTCCCGGATGACGTGACTTGCGCATGCGCATTATTCATTTAACACTAGCAAGTGCCTGTGGCCTTGGATCTTCGGGGCTCGGGAAAGGATGCAAACGACAGGCCAACATTGCTTAGATCGCATCCAAACGATACGAAATTACCGTAAATTACAAAATTACATAGGTAGTCATCAAATGAAATTTGGAACGAAATTAATCAACAGCATTATGCAAGTACATGTAATTATAACTATAAATAAAATATCGTGTTTTGTATTAATTTTTTTTAAATCATACACACGCATGTCTATTTTAAAGTCTCTGTCATTGTGTTTTATTGGAACTAATACTAGCATACCCTTATTGTTTCTTGCTTTGCGTCACCTATAATGCACATTAGAAGACTGAGCAATATGTTAAGGAAGTAATAACGGCGAAGTAGCATCAAACAGAAATCAAGGATACCAAAGAGAGCCTCGTTGAATTTTCCGACAAAACGTTGATGCACCGTTCATGTCACGGTGTCCCTCAGAAAGCGGGACAATTTTGGGACGGAAAAGTGCAGAAATGGATGTGCCTTTTCTAACAGTTATCTTTTTAGAAAATGTTTTGGGTGATCTTTTCAGAAACCTATTACTCTCATTTGAATGGCGTTTTTACGCACTGTTTCATTGGTTGCTTTACGTTTTTATATTAATGACTAGAAGGTATATATACTATACTACAAAGCTATATAGTAGTTTTTACCTCCTTTTTATTACTGGCGACGATGGTGAATACAATCATGCATATGAATTGTACATTGCTTGGGTGAATTTAGAAAGGTACCTCTTACGTATATTATATATAAACAATTAATTGTTTACATTTCGCCCCAAGACCATCTCGCCCAGCCATATTTCCCCGCAGCCTGAGTCAAATCGTCCCAGCCATGATAATTATCATATTGTCCAAATTAAGACCTCCGATCACTCAATATCAGTTTCTGTTACTGAAAGGGCACCGGTACATAAATAATACTTTTGTTGTGTTTTTTTCATATTTGGACACTGAAAGGACAAAGAATAGTGGGTTTACCCTAAACCCATTGCCTTTAACTTATACTTGTACACAGAAACAAAAGCACATTTTATTCGACTGTCGCAGAAGATAGCGAATTGTAGACAACGTATTTTCTACTTTTAACAATATTTTGATTAAAGTTAATTAGAGTAGGGACAATCAACCGTGAAATGGGCAAGCTGGCACTACATCGGCTTCCGACTGTTGCGACACCCCTCTATATAGCTACCTATATAGCACCGGTGTCCAGTCGGGGGTAACGAAAACATGCGCCACCCCTTACGTGGGCGGCCGCGATTCCCATGTTCACTTACTGCCAGAGGAGATAAACATTTGTACCCCCTTTTTCTCCAGCTCAAAGCCGGGTATCGCCCCAGGCGACCACCGCCCCTCTTGAGTAATGTCTTTAGAACATGTACTAGCTCCGGCCCTGTTTACATGTCCAAGGTAAAAGAGTGACCAGATACAGGAAGGAAGAAACAATCAGCTGTTGCCAGTTTGACGCTTGAAAACACCTATCATTATTTTCATAAAATTATAGATCTTCTTCTTCGTTCCTATTCGCCCCCAGTGGAGCATAGGGCCGCAACCACACGCCTCCATCGGACCCGGTCCTGGGCATCCCTTTCTATTTGGGACCATGCCATGCCAGCTGTCTCTGCCTCTCTGTGGAGCGGCCCGGTGGCGCAACGGTTAGCGCTGTTAGCGCCTGTCACCAATACAGTGAAGGCTGGCTGCCCTGAGTTCATTTCTCGTCTCGGGCACGCTGTTCTTTCTCTGCACGTGGCATCTGTTTACAGGGCTGGCTGCTTGCCGTAATATAGCCTTAGTTGCTGACACTGCGTAAAACACCAATTCCCCCCCCCCTGCCTCTCTGTGGACTGATCGTCTCCACGTCTGTCTATTATAGATTATAAAATTATAGATAATGGGGAAAAAATACTGACGCTGGTGGAACACTAACTATATTTCATTCTTGTTCGTGGGAGATGTTTCTGATGGCATTTTTACTTTATCTGATAAAATAAGTATAAAAAAATTAAACACAATTTTATTTGAAGTGAACCCAAAAGGGTAAACACATTTTTTTCCCTTAGGTCTCAGGATTTTATGTAATGCATATAACTTAAAATATAAAAGTGTGAGAGGCACTGATGATCCGATTTTTAATAGCTTGAGAGAGAACCTTCACACATTTATATTTTGTTATATGTTATATTGTGAGCAATAGTGGATGCCAGTGAATTAGCCACATCTATAGTGGCTCAGTGAATACAGTATCCAACCTGCAACCTATTGAGCCAGCCTGAAACCCTCTCGATCTCAATCTTCCTTATGCATAAGAAAAGTTATGGAGTAAATTAAACCCCAGGAATGTCACAGAAGTGTTAGCCTTAGTGATTTTGATTCTCTCTCTCTCACTGTGAACACATACTCAAGGTAGCTCGCCATTATCCCCTTCGCCAATGTACGACAGAGAACACAACATGTGTTATTTACATGTCCTACTTATATCTGAGAGATAAATACTGTAAGATATTGAAGGAATGATTTTTTGTGTTCTCAGGCAGTTATATATTGGCATCAATGAGCCAGTAATAAGAGAGTTTGGACTTTTGTATTCTTGATGTTGAAAAACGTTGACGATGATTTGTTAAGACGTGTGTTACTGACCAAGAGAAAATGTAGAGTTGGTCTTTGTTAAAGTGAAACCAACACTGTGTTTTCCACACTTGCTAGCAATCAGCCATGGATTCTTCTTGTTGTTTCCATTATATCTACTGTCTGTATGCCTCCAGCCATGTATAAACTAGGTTATTTCTTTTTGGGGGCTGCAAAATGTAGCTGTTTTTGTACATTTGCGAGCAAAAATAGCTAGCCTTACTACTCAAAAGAAAGCTAATTGTTTGATAGAAACGTGTCTGACCTTTGTATGCTGTCTAAATTATTTATCTCCTTTCACTCAACCATGTACTTCAGTCTAGTTCTGTTTGTGACATCAACAATATATATGTTGCACATGACAATTGTTTACCTCCTTTCAATTGTGGGGGCGAGCCTATACTGCATTAAGAAGTCTGAGTCACACTGCAAGGGAAGTGGTGCGGGAGGATAACGATGACACAAACCTCTGCCACACACTTTCTATTCTGTTTAAAGACCTACCCGGTTGATGACACATCAGTCAATCAGTCGTCCCTTGACCGGCACCTGTCATTTAGGGAAGCACATGGACAGACGCAGCAGCAGACAGGGCTCCCCCCTCTTGTCTATTTTGGACTATAGTGAGCAGGTCCTGTACAGGACTACCTGTCCAATCTTTGACGTTTGTAAGTCAGTCCTTTCTCTGACCACGGCGGCGTCGACTACCCCAAAGGTGCCTTCAAGGATGGTATTTGACTAGGTGTCGTGCCGAGTCACATGACCCCTCCTCAAAAAAAAAAAAAAAACAACAACCCCAGATTACATCGTTTGACTGTTAAAAAGTAAAGGTCCCTGGTGTCTTATGAATGTGGCGATCTTGTTTCAAAGTCGTTGGCTCTGTGTTCTATGTATGAGATCCGGAGCAGCCTCTTCGGCCATTTGTTCTCAAATGTCTGGATTTTCCTTTCTGTTTTGGCTAGCAGAGTCAACATGTCATATCCGTAGAGCAGGATCGGTATTTTTTTCGCACTACAATCCTACTAGCCACAGACAATAGCTCCACTGCCTTGGGGAAAATCTTGGAAAAGATAAAGCCTAAGGAAGTAAACCCCTACAGAAAATCCTGACGCCCGAATCAACAATGACCGCGCTCCCTATCCGCAGGCTCTAGCGTGGGGACAGCGAAAGTGTTCTACTGAAACCAAAACAATAATCAAGCTAAGAGAGGGAACATCCATAGGCTCGTGGAACGTATGCACGTTACAGCAGTTCGGCAAAGTGCATGAACTCCCCACAAGCTAAAATGGTAATAATAATAAAAGCAAACTTTGTAAAGAGCATGCTCACATTCAAGGAGCTAAGGAGCATTCAAGAATCTTTTGTATGACTTCTGATAATTTAGAGTTATGTACAGTGTTCCCTCGTTTATCGCGGGGGATAGGTGCTATGATCAGCCGCGATAAACGAATTTCCGCGAAATAGGGACATACATGCAATAATAATATATACATGTAAAACAATATCATGTGAGTGTAAAGTAATATATTAATCGTGGTATTAATACAGTACAATAACAAATTAGTGTAAAAAAATTATAACTGTACTCAGAGAAACCCCAAAAAACTGATGCGAACTGGCTGCGAGATGGGAGATAACAATCATGGCTCGTCGCTTACGCATAGCAATGGATTTCTCATACAGTTATTTCTTTCTTTCTATCTACAAAATAAACATGGTATTTTAATAGAAATACAAATATAGCTACATTTTTTGTCTTTTTCCTGTTGAAGTATCTATGGTATTTTGTAGAACGATCATTCCCAGCGCGGAGGTATCGATCGATACTTCACTCAAAAAAACCGCGAAGTAGTGAATCCGCGATAGATGAACCGCGAAGTAGCGAGGGAACACTGTATCTCTCTCACTGAACTGCAACAGGCCCTTCCAGCAAGGCTCTGCTCCTGGCCCTAGACAAAATTCCTTAGCTGTTGGCTCATCTTTCTCAAACCTCTTTCTCCTCAAAATTGTTAATTTTATGTAAGTGTTCTGCTGCTTCTTTCTTTGGCGTTCCTGGAGACCACGCCCGTCAGACCTTGATCCCCTCCTTGGTAATGGATGCCTGCTGACCCTAGGTTCTCTTTGGTGTCCCAGAGCTTCCCTTCCAGCACCTGAACTGCTTGCAGACGATTTTTGTTCCAGTCAACAACTAGAACGAGGCTACTTGCTACAACGCTTCCGGTTTAGCCCCTGTGGTTCAGCGAATGACTTCAATGGCTATGTCAGCAAAGTCTGCAAGACTAACAACAAGAACTTCTCAAGAGGCCAAGAGTGATTCTCGGCAGCACAACTGTTCGTGATCTGTGGGCCCGTGTCTTTCTGAACAGGCCTGACGAGAGGGGGGGACAGGGGGGTCTGGTGTACCCGGGCCCGCGGCTGTCAAGGGGGCCCGGTCTTGGTCAGTGGGTTTTTTTTTTTTTAATACATTATATACTGGGAAAATAATTTACGATTACAAGTACAAGGGGCCCGGAGAGGTCTGTCCCAGGGCCCGGGCTGGCTCTCGGCGGCCCTGGTCTTTCATGCAGTTTTTGGTGTTTAATATCCCAAGCGGTACAGATGTACGTGCAGTCAGCAGTGTCCAGTACAAAGGCGGAAGATGGTCTTTTGGTGGCATTTCAAAACGAGCATCTGGTCGTTTGGCGGTGGGTTACGTGCCCCCCGGCCCTTGAAGTGAAGCTTAAAGACCAATTAATTAACAGATGGGTTTTGGAAGCTGAAATTTACAGGTTAGGCTTATATTGCCTATGTCTACCGATATCGGCAAAAACAAACAAACAAACAAACAAACAAACAAACAAAACAACAACAACAACAAAAACACAAACCATTCAGGTTGGTCTTTAACTAGGGCTTTGGCTTCGCAGTAGGGAATTGACTGCTTCAAGGGAGTGCAAAACTTGTCCACCTCATTTTCCGACATTCGCTGGACAACTACCCTCGTGCTTAGGAGATGCCGTGTGTCTCGTTCTAGCTACGCACTATGAGACTGCAGGCTCTGGATGATAGAGCTGCAGTCACAGCTTTCGGCAGAGTAGTGAGACACACTACAGGTAGTTGGACGATGGAGATACAGCAGGTAGCAACATTGAGGTGGAGCATCCATCTAGGTGGCGTATGAAGATTCCACTTTCCCCACTATGGATGTTAGCACCAGAGAACCCGTCTACAAAGATGTTGGTCCAATTTCATGCATTAAAACTCTAATGCAGCATTTCCAGGATGAGCAAACGGAGTTTCATGATTGGTTAGATATACAGAAATTTCCTTTTATCCTGGAAATGATTTCTCTCATCCAAAGCTCAAAAAGTAATACTTTTTATTCGTTTATATTTACCTACATTTTTTAATATTTTATGATCGACTAAAATTTTCCTGCCTTAAAGCGGGAAAAGCATTCGTCCTCCCCCAATCCAGGGAGACTTCTTAAACGACTCGTTCACTTGACTACACTTTTACAGCACACAATGCCCAAACACTACCCTGATGCAATGCATTCTTCCTTACTCTGATTGTGGAGGGCAACGAATGCACAGACCACAAACTTGCATTACTGGACTGCTGGCAGACGATTCTTTTTCCAGTTAACTACTAAAACGAGGCAGGTGTTACAACACCCGTTACAAAGCTTTCGGTTTTTTCACATTTCAGATTAACTATTAAAACGAGGTAGGTTTGTACAAAGCTTCCGGTTTCGTCACGTTCATTGTTTAGGTTCGCCGAGACTAACAGCGGAGAACTTCGCAAGCGTCTAAGCGTTCGTCTCGGCAGACTCCACCTATACACGTTCGTGCACAGACGCTTTTTAAAAAAAAAAAAAAAAAAGAACGGCAACTAATTAGCTGACCTTTAATTGATGTCGAACTTTACACATATGATATTATAAGTTCTGGTCCCGTAGTCATTTTCCACGACAACTGAAGTTCCGTTGTCGTTGACTGGCCCTATGTGACAAGATTCCAGCTTTCTCCTGAGTCTGTTGTCTCGGTCTCGAAGATTGGCATTGAAAGAAGTAGATTATACGTAAGCCTCCACCACAAACAACTATGACTAAGTGCACTGTGCACACTGACGCCATGCCGAGAAGTGTCTTACGAAGTTCTTGTTCCCTTATATCAGCATCTTTCAACCAATCATTAACTAGTCAGCGCAAACAAGAGGAGGACACTCCACATGATCATGACAAGCCCTTGCCCTGCCTACTGGAGGATTGTGTGATCATTTCTCCTAACCAGGTGTCCCCAGCACTCAAATATTTCCACTGTTCTGCTGGTGAGCGCAACCGTCAATTAAGACGGTCCATCTTGCACAGACGTCACTCGCACCACTGTTCTCACGTCTCACTCCAGCCAGAGGCGGCGTTAGGAATACGCAGGGCTTGGGCCGACCATCCGCGCGGGGCCGGGGCAATGGAGTACGTGTATCAATATTCCTATTGATATGATGCCGGAAGCACTGATCTATATACAGTTAGATAGGCTGGATCAATTTCGCGAAATAACGCACGAATTTAGTGTTTTAATTGTTCGTAACCTTTGTGACAGTAGCGGTTTTTTCTTAAAGCGAAATAATATGGTGACGATAACTTAATAAACTGCTTGTAATTATTATTGTCGGGTTTAACGGGAAGACATGGGTTAATAATTTGCTTAATTAGAACTTAGAAGTGTTTTCTGAACGTCAATTTTTTTTTGTCACAACTTGTTTAACACAGCTAACAATAAGTCAATACGAGACATGCAATAAAGAGATGACTAGGCAGTATAGGGACATAGCAGCCTTCTGCAAATCAACGTCTGTTTCAGAGTTTGCAAACCAAAAGTTTTATATTAATGTTTATTTATGAAATCCACTTTTCTTGCCTTCCATGTGGAAAATTCATTGACGAGGCCTTCGGAATTTGACCTTGAAGAAGTCTGATTTTAAAGAGCCCCTCTCAGCATTTTTCCATTTAACACAGAATATATTTTAAGCTGACAAACTCATAAAGATGACCTCGGGGATGAAGCGCAGGGTCCCTTCGAGAGCGGCCGCCCCCATTTACCACCCCAAAACGCCGCCGCTGACTTCAGCATTAAAGATCAACTTGAACGGTTTGGTTTTTTTTTTTAAAAATCCAAATATCAGTAGATATAGGCGATATAAAACTAACCTGTATATTTCAGCGTCCAAAACCCATCTGTTAATTATCTGCTACGATCAACGAGCGCCGTACGTGTGATACGTCACGCTAGTGCACCATTCACATTGCCTGCAGTCAACACCGATCAGAGAGAGAGAGAAAATGAGCGACAGTTCGGACGCTGAATCTGCATTTCTCGTGGTTCTTTGGTCATTAAGGCAATCTTCCTTGCATAATGTTTCCCCAGAAGCGTGCAAAAAGCCCTTTTAATAACCTAAAAGGACTACAAAAGGGGATGCATAGTTAGTTTTAGTGTAGACCTTTAATTGTAGGTGACTTTCTTGCTTCACTTGACATATGTTGATAATTGTTGTTTTCGATAATTGATAGGCTTTCTTTCTATGCCATTCTCTAGTATATGTTGCATTTCTTCCCGATCCAGTTTTCCTTGGCTACTTTCATCATCTCCCTGGTATGACTGTTTGCATTCTTGTACTTGATAGTGGCTTCGCGGTTGGTCTTCCTCTAATTTTTAGGGTCCTCCTTTAGTCACTAAAATCTAGAGCATCGTTTGTCACACAGAGTTGTTTCTTCTTCTGCCTCTCTAGCACCTCTTTGATGTTACTGTACAGCAAAATTGTCTACATCACAATCGACCATGTTGAGGACAACGAATTTACCTACAATTTAGGCTTTAACGATTTTTGCCGTTTAGGTCACGCACTTCCCATAGTCAAAGGGAATTAAAAGTTGAACGGTGCTTCCTTTTCAGTTTCAACTTAAAGCTTGTTAAGATTTCACCTCCTGACGCTGAACACATGATCAATGCTTTCACTTCCCTCATCTGACCTTTGACAAATTCCCTCTGTTAAAAGACTGTCAGGCTAAAATGAAAAAGAAACAGCCATAGCCAACAGCAAAAATGACATTTTCAAACCTATTTTGCTTAGCAATAACACACAAATCTGTAAGTTTTGTAAAAATAAAAAGAACAAGTTTGCCTCGATTCCACTACAAATTTATTGCCTTTGGATTTTACAAGTGGTCCACAAAGAATGTAAATAAAAATACCGGTCTCTACTCCTCCTGCACATTGTCTGCCATCGTGAGTCTGCTGTGAGAGGTATCAACCAACTTGTCCTTTGGTTATGTACAAAATAAGACCACGATGTGAAAGCACACAGCATTTTCAGAACATTTGTTTTCAGGAATATGCTAAGAAGGCATGTCTAACTGAAAATGGGCAAAAACTGTGTTAGTCATGCAGCACTTGAAAGTACAAATTATGCTGAATCTTGTTTGGTTAAATTGAAGATGTCAGTACAGGGCATCTTTTCAAAATAAACACAATTTGAGATCCCTGTGTCTTGGAACACAGCAAAAAATCATTACATTGTGCTGTACAAAATGCATGCGCAGTGTTGTGCTGGATTTTACATTTCAGTGAAGCACATGAAGGGTTGAGTAAGATTTTATTTCAAGAAACAAATCATTCTTTAAAATATTACTAATTTAACAGAAAAATGGCATTTTAAAACTGCATTGTCAAATAGGTTTTTCTCCCACTCTGCATACACATCTATCCTGACATACCAATTATGAATACCATTAGGAACCTTACCCACGAAATATTTTATAATACTTGACAGATTGTACTAGAGGATAAATGCTTGCAAATTACCTTACAGCATGACTTACAAGGCATATCAGGCACAAAATACTTTGTCACATTTATACAAGCATGCCACTAGATTTATATAATTTCACTATTGCATGAAGTTCCTTTTGTCCCAATTGGGTGGCTACTACGCTCTGTACAAAGTTATTGGTCTTCCATTCCATGAAGGAAATTCAAACTGCACTGTGGGTTGATGGATTTTTTTTTTTTTTACTCTGTTTCTTTATGGAAACAATAACATTAGGTTTTAAAAAGATAATTTTCCTTCAGTATACCTCTGATTTAGATTCTGTTTTATTCAATAGTATTTATAAGTTTAAAAATATTAATGCTTTCAATATGAAAGGATTTACAGCAGCAAACATTATGTCATATATACATCATCGTATATATATATATGCCATCTTCTCTGCCACAGAGTAAAATAGGGTCACCTTAATTTCCATTTTCTTCTAAAGAGCATTTGCTACATTTTCAAACACAAAGTGAAAAGTTTTTTTTTAACCCACAGTTTGATGATTAATTCCAAGGCACGAATTTCTTTAAACAAGCTATTTTTATGATCAAGTATAAAATTGTTAAACTGAACAAAGTGGATATACTATACCGATGGGATTCAACTACAAAGTCTGATGGTAATGAATAACGCAATATATATATACTCTTAACATGGTTATATTTATTATTATCAAGGTAAACAGAATGGAAAGAACAAATTTGTGCAGGCCACATTTAACATGCCCACATTTAGACTGGCTATGTTCATGTCTAGTTTGCTAGTTGCAGTTTTGGAATTAAGATTCTTCATACCAGGCATGTATATACAGCCCACACACATCTACAACATGGTCTTAAATTAGATTGTAATGGTCTCATCAAAGTATTGATATCATACAGAAGGCAGAGAATTCAGTATCACAATTAGACTTTGTGGAAAGACTTCATGCTGAGATTCTCTTTCTGTTGCAGTTCTTAGCTTCACTCTTGGTAAACACACCCAGACATGTACTTTGGAGCGCGCGCGCACACACACACACACAATTTAAGCTTGCTCTCTCACATACAGAATCGGCCACAGTTTGAGAGTGTGAGTGAAAGATAATGCAAGAGATCAAAAAGACATAAAAAAAACAAAAAACTGTCTTTTTTGTCCACCAATGTCACGTTGACTGTGATACACCCAAGTTCTGCACAGAACTTTACTGACGATACCGAGCCATGAAGTCCTTCATGAACTGGACCAAAACTAATGTCTCATCCACTGTAACAGCATTATACAGTGATACTCGGATGCCACCCACAGATCTGAATCACAAAAACAAAAGTATTTTTTTTTGTTAATAAAATCAACAACTATTAACTCAAAACGCAAGTAATAGCAGAGTTAACTGACTGAGCGCTTCACATTCCTGCAAACAGTGTAGCCTCAAAAAACATGCCAAAATGTGCATAAATAAGGGAAGAAACTGTTGGTATCTTTAGAAATTATTTTAATATGGGATACTTCCCTTAGAAAGCTGTAAAAAGCCAAGTAATCAGGTATTTTGTTTTATTTGAAAGTGGTCAATGACTCAGTTGATAAAGCACCATGTTTGTGAAGGTTGCTGGTTGCTCAATTCGGCGTCGATTTATACTCAACAACCGAAAATGGCAAAAAATAGTAGGTAATAGTTACATTCTAATAAAAATGTGTTTGTTTGGCATTATTAGTTTGTATACATTGTGTAAATGCTTTTTTAAAATTAATTTCTACCTCGTGACCAACTTCCCAAACACGAGCTCTGTGTTCTGTACAGTTATCATCTTTCATTTTTATTTAGTACAAGAAAAGAAAAAGTACATTCCTTAAAAAGGGCACACCACGTAAACATTAAAAAAATAGTTGTCTTTATTGTAGGTTAATAGGCATAAATATTCAAACTACTGGCTATATAAATGTTTCAGGTCAATCGAGGGAATGTGAAGTGCTTGGAGCAAGTGAAAAATGGTGACAACTCACCTATGGCCTTTAAGAGAAATGAGTTTTGCATTTTCTGCCTCTTGAATAAATTTCTTCTCCAAAGCCTCATCACCCTGAGCTGATCCAATCCGGAAGGGAATATTCATGCGGCTTCGGCAACCTTTGTCCAGAGGGCATCTACACACAGACACAGAATGCCTTTAGAATAAAACGAATCTCTCTCATAGAATTAGAGGGAAGGAGTCAGCATCTAGGTGCAAGTCTTTCATACTACTAAAATAGTAGTAGTACATAACACATAATTTGGTATCTTATTATGAGAAGATTCATTTGAAAATGAAAGTCATCTTTCATACTAACAATCATTTGACCTTCAAGACACATGAGAAACACCATAGACTAATAGCTTCTACTTGCAAAAACAATCGATTTAAGTAGTCATTGACATACAGGTGATTCCCACTTACACATAAAAACCATTTGAGCTGTCAATGACATCATAAACTGCAGAAGACTTTTTGATGGCCCATTCTTCCATTTTTGCTACACCACCTTGCTCCAAAATCCACTCAAAGACAAGGCCCATGATGTAGATGCTAAAAAAATAAGGATATAATTTTTTTATGACATGGCTTATAATTTTAGCATGATAATATATATATATGGAGTCACATAAGGTGGTGAATATCTCTTACACTACAATTTGCTTCCACAGCAGTAAACGTATTCATAACTACAGCATTTCGCACACTAATGCAAACTGGGTCATGTCACAAAACATCCCACCGTGTATAAACAAATGAACAAGTAAATGAAGAAAATGTTGGCATCTTCAGGAATGGTTTTACCATACATTATTTCTCTGAAGGAGAAATGCTTTGTGTCGATAGTGGTTATCTTTACTGTAGGTAAATAGGTGTCAATATTGGAACACATTATACTTTGCCCCAATATCCCCGTTTTAAATGTTTTATTATGTTCCATTTTCATCTGCGTTGAATGAGTTGATATTAATTATATTAAACAAAATAGTCACGAAAAAGCAATAAAATTTAACCAAAAAAAGAATATAATGCCAGACAAAACTTACCTGTAAGTTGGTGGCGTGTTATACAGTGAGTTGTTTCCAACCTGAACCTGGAAGTCAAAGATGATAGGACAGATGGGCAATGCCTTCCCAATCAGATCTTCACGAATAATGACCAAAGTGACACCAGCACAACCAATGTTCTTTTGTGCACCAGCAAATATCGCGCCAAACTGGAAAAAAATACCCAGTTGTAAAGAGTTTAGTACATGGAAAGATTACACACAATATATTTTCTTCATTATATATATATAAAAAAAAAAAATCAAACTGACCTATTGTTCATTGCTAGTCATATATCTCTACCTACTTAGAATAAAAAGCAGAGCAACAAGAATATAATTTAAATAAAAAGCATGTCCTCACCTTGGACACATCAATGTCACGTGTCAGGATATTTGAAGACATGTCTGCAATCAGGGGAACACCACAGAATTCTGGAATATGTTGGAATTCCACACCTGGTACAAAGTAAATGCAAGCTGTTGAAACACGCTGAAACATGCTGTCAATTGACTAGTAATAGTATTTGATATAATTAGCTGTTTGTGCATATAGGACCTCTCTTCAGTACAAACTGGCTGAAAGGGTTGCAGCCTGCTGGTACCAAAACATGGCAATCTTATAGTGCTCAAGGCTAGCCTAAAATCTTTTCTTAAAAAAACCTGATTTTTAATTTGCAAAAGACAAAATTCTAGAAGAAAGATGACACTCCAAAGTGACTTAGCTTTTGTTGGGGACAGAAAATCATTAATCGCTGGCTTTACTGTAAGTTACTAATTTTTCCTATCAAATAATCCTAATCCATCTGCAAGATGCGAACCCTCAAACATTGTTCCACACAAAAAGAGAATGCAGTAAATCTGACACTAAAGTGTGACTAAATTCAAATCACAAAAGTTGAGTTTATTTCAATCCTACATTGGCAACACAATAAAATGTGCAACATCAGATTTACTAAATAACACTTTTTGCACATTCATAAAGCATAAAAATACTGCAATTAGATAATTTTGTAATTAGTAGCAACCAAAAACACACACTGCTGACGTTCCCTAGCCAGAAGAGGAGGGAAGGTAAGAAATCATCAGCACTAGCTAAAGGGCAAGTTATAACGATGGGTGAAATTTGTGCAATTTTTAATTGCGAGACCAATTCCCTTAACAAGACTAACATATCAATGTTCAAATTTCCTTAAAAACCATAAAATATTCAAACAGCATGGAATCACTGCTGACCTCACAGCATGATTTGTGCTCTACATTTCATACTAGATTATTATTGTGATGTGTGGAATATTGAAGAAGATAAGTACTAAAAATGCGGTAGATTAAAAAATTTTTTTTTAGCATATCTAAAAGCCATCTAATCCATAATCATCTATGCTTATATTTTAATATTTTATAACTTTTTAAAACCTGTATATTATACTTTGTGTTGTTACAAACTGTTTAATAATAAAATGTTTATGTACTCATAGCCTTGAGTTAAACTCGCGGAGTGCCAATTTTATTTAGGTGAAATCTTTCTTTTTTATGCCGAATTAAAAAAAAAAACCAACACATCTTTTCAACAAAGGTGGAAAAGAAAGTGTGGGGAGTTGGAAAAAGTCATCATCAAGCATCTGGACTGGGTGGCAGCATCTACTCCTAGTGGCAATGCCTAGCAGATACTATCAAAATGGGAAAGTCTACTAAACCATTCCACCACCAAGAATGACAAAAGGTGTATGTGTGCCTTTATACAAGAAAGGCTACACCATGGAAAAAAAAAAAAAAAACCCAACAAAACAAACACTATATAAAAATAATACAAGTTCTTCATGCTAAAATGTTATTTTCATACTCCATCCAACGGATTCAGAAAAATTCACAGTGTGCATGTATGAGTGTACATGTTGTGCACACTTAGTAGTTTCTAGCTATAATTCATTGCAGTATAAAAACTATTATTATTGCTATTATGCATGTGAATTTCTTTTTTAGGCAACAGGTGAGAATGCTGATATTTGAAGGCTTATAACTGAAGTGGGTTTTAACTTCAAAACTCATATAAGGGCTGGAACTCGTTTAATCGAGCTTTGACAATTAAACTGCATAAAATCCACTGTATACTGGCAAAAATATATTAAAGATGGAGGCCAAAAAATTAACAGAATAATATATCATTTTATGTCCTTTCAAATAAATCAATTCTAGTACTGAGCATTAATTGTGCAGGGGATCCATACTGCATATGCTATCAACAACTACAAGCATAATAAATACTGTTTAAATTGCCAAGATTTAAAATGAACTCCCATAATGGTGAGCTGGCTCCCTTTGTACACTAGCTGTTAACCAGTTGTATTCAGTTCTGCTTTGTCTGGATAATTCTCAAGTTCTTCGAGGAGCAAATATCTCCAAGACTGCACCTTGCTACACACCGCAGAAATTTAATGGCCTAATTAACAACTTTTAAAAAAAGAACCCACTTACCATGTATTGTCTCATTGGCACAGTAGTAAAGATAAGATGCTTCTGGGTTAAGAGTCCAGGTGCTTGGGTCTGGGATGTCTGCAAAAGAGATCAAATCAAATGCATTATTTCTGAAAAATGCAATATAACTACACGGCCATGCCAGATATCTATATGCCTTTTATTTCTTTCTGTTTGGTGACACAGACAGCTGAAAAGGACCATCTAAAATCTAAAATAAATAAGGCACTGGTCAGAACAGAAAACTGTCTTTGGTTTACACAAGAACACTTACAAGTAAAGATATCATTCAATTATCATGTGCGCACACCCCCACTTCCCCGTAACAACCATAACATGCATGTTCTTTCACTCGACCAAAACACACAAAACAAAAAAAGATTTTCAGGGCTTTCTCATCAATCACAACACAAAAATTTTAATTTAAGTTAAGCAAACAAATTATATCTTTAAGTTCTTATAGTTACTGTGGCATAGTGGCACAGACATAGAAAAAGGTCACAAATATTAATCCCAACACTGGGCACAATCTTATTAACTTGTTAGTGAATAAAGACAAGCCTCAGGTCAATTTCCTTCTGTTAACTATAATTACCTCCCCTCTTACTTTCTAAACTTCTTTTCTTGTAAGTTTGTGAAAAGGCCACAGCTTTGGACTTGATTCCATAAAAAACAAAACAAAACAAAAAACCACTCTTATACACAAATCAGAGTTTTCTTATCTGAAGGCCCCTTTTAGACCAGAAGCTCTTATGAGGTTACAGGATAGTGCAGTCTCTACAGTCACAACCATCTCAGACACACTCTGTTGGCTTTTGTGCCTCAGTCTTTTGTCCCATGTCTCAGGTTGGGTGCCATCGCAGCATGATGTGTGCACATCTAGCTGACTAATGCATTGTATCTATCCTTACTTTAGCTTCCCTAACACTTGGGTAAGCATTGTGCTAAATGTACAGGAACTTTCAGGAAAACTATGTTGTACCTGTGTATATTCTGCCTGGCATTCACTGTGAGATGCATGGAAAAAAAAAACCCCTAATTATGCACTGTATTAAGAGCAAGGGTTATGACACAACACCCACCTCTCACACACATGCATATGCAACCCCTTACACAAAATAATGCTTACTATAATACAGTTAAGTTCAGGGCTGTCTTTCTCTCATGTCAGGGACAGGTAGTGTGACTAACCTGTGTACTTCTTGGTTTTTGGAAGCACAAGGTTGACTTTGCCATATTTTGCTGCTTCCTGGGCTGCTTTGGCTGACCAGCTGCCTGTGACAACATAGTCAGCAGACATGCTCGGTTTCAGGGCCAAAAGATTGAGAGGGAGGGCTGAGAATTGTCCAGTTCCACCACCTTGCAGGAATATCACCTTGTAATTGTTAGGGATGTTCCTGTGGAAAAGAAGCAACTATTCACATTTCCACAGCATAGGCAGGTTTATCTAGCTATCATAAAGTTGTAATTTGAATAAAATAATAATCCTTGTCTAAGCTCAATTAACAAAATATTAAAGCCTCACTTTAAAAATCCAAATTATGAACTCTTTCAAGAATTCAGTTTTTAATTCACAAAGCCCAGCTGTGTTAACATGTCCAAAATAATGTGTGGCTCATATGTATTACTAATTACTGCGCAAAATTATGCCACACATTTTGGAAATTCTGGAAATGTTTCTTCACTGCAAGGCGTTTGTCACAGCTGTTATGTAGGCTACAACTTGTATGGATATTTTAAAAACAAATCTACAAGTTTTAATATTTTTACTTAAAATTTTTTAATGGAATTACAAAGTTATCAAAAGCAAATACAAACTTAAAAGTTTACATAAAATAAATAAAAAAAATTAAACATACTAGAAAAGTGATAATAAGGGACATGAAGATAATAAAAAGCATAAAAGTAATAAAGGGAAATAGAAAACAAAATATAAAATACAACCATAAGAAGCTCTGATGCCACCCCACCTATAAGGAAACTTACAGCAGTTTTCGGAGATTGTTTTCTGCACCTGTCAAAATTTTTGTGAAGTCTGATGACCTATGGCTGAGTTCTGATGAAAAAAAGGAAAAAAAACCCAGAGGATGGAATTAAAAATTTTATCAAAGAAATTGAAATTTTGTTCAGGTTGTGCTGAACGAAGAAAATAAAATAAAAATAATTAATGCAGTCTCACTGTCAAATACTCATGTTACTCACCCATGACACTGACACCCGTACTTTTGTAGTTAACCATTTCTTTCTGGGCTTGTGCAAGTACCTGTACGAAAAAAAAAGGGAGACATTAATTAATGACTAGGTATCTCTCAATCTGATCAGAACACCAAAGTAAGTGGAAACAGCTAAAACTATGCAGATACAGTATTGTAAAATAAAGCAAACCAAGAGAGGCACTCCTATTAAAATTATGTGGTAAAGAGAGAGAGAGATTCATGCAAAATTTGTGCATGCTAGCAAAACCAGTGTTTTCCATTATGTAGAAATGTAACTCACAAAGGGCTATCACATCAACAGTATATACTTATTTTGATTTGTTTGATTTTAAACAATTTTATGTCAAGTGTGGGATTAGTTTTAGTTTAGTTTATTCCTTGTTTCTCCTTGAGGAGCATAGTGCCACAACAACCCCTCGCCAGTGTACCTAGTTTTGGGCAGCCCCACCCACCACCACCTTAGTTGGGACCATGTGATTCCAGCATCCTTTGCCTTGCTGTTTACTGTTCTTTTCCTAGTCTGTTTTGGTCTCCCAACTCTCTTCTTCCCCTGAGGATTCCAGTATAGTGTCTGCCTGGCAATGGTGTCAGCCCCATTTGAGTTTTTTTGATGTCTTGGCTAGAGGCACTCTGGTTGATTCTTTTCCACAGGCTGCTGTTGATCTTTCAGGCAATCTTATTCCCAGAGTATGGCATAGGCACAGAATGGT
The DNA here is from genome assembly GCF_003073045.1 of Pomacea canaliculata. Classification (NCBI taxonomy): domain Eukaryota; kingdom Metazoa; phylum Mollusca; class Gastropoda; order Architaenioglossa; family Ampullariidae; genus Pomacea; species Pomacea canaliculata. The sequence goes on along the minus strand of NC_037591.1, from coordinate 18,521,623 downwards.
AAAGGTCTCCAGTTTGAGGGTTTTCCTTTGGGCTACCAACCCACTTAAAAAAAAAAAAAAGAAAAGAAGCTGTTGCAGAAGCTGCAGCAAGTATGGTATTATAAGGTACATGTCATTCCCCAACCTGGATTCTGTGATGAAAGCTTTGGAGATCTGGGGTAGCCCTGAAAGATTCCAACCTGACCGTTTCATTGGAGAGGATGGCAAACTGTGGCGACCTGAAAAGTTCATTTCCTTCTCTATGGGTCAGCGCGTCTGTTTGGGTGAGACGCTTGCCAGAATGAAATTATTTCTATATCTGTCAACAATGGTACAACACTTCTGATTCCTGCCTCCGAAAACTGAAGAGCTTCCGCAATTGCAAGGCCTGATGAGATTTTTGCATTCCTCTGAACATTTCACGGTTCCAGGTGTGCCTAAGATGTGTTCCACAAAAGAAACATCTGAACAAAACCAGTAATGGAGCCAACTCTCAGAGGGGACCAAAACACATCTACAATGATTCTACAAATGTTTTTTCCGTTCTTCTTATGTTTGTATCTTTTTTTTTCTTTCTTTTTCGTATGCGCTTTGACCCCACCTTTAATAATGGTAAAAAAGCACTACACAAATTCAACATATTATACTAGAAGGGTTCCAGATCATGTAAAGAAACTTTGTCCAGGTTCTGTAAACATAAAATTAGGCCTAAGATCTACTTCTTGTTCCTAATCACCCCCAGTGTATTATAGGGCCATGAAGGCCTACTTTCTTTGTATCAAATATCAGTGACACAATTCTAAATACATAAAAACATCAGGGAAAGAGAATAGGATAACATTAACAAATTTACCCTGCTGTGCACTTGTTTCTTTACTACTGAGTGATAGGGTGTCAAATATTTTTTTAACTGAGGTTCTGAAAATCAAATGCATTTTCTGGATGGGAAACCAGGCAAACTCTTAATTCCCCCCCCCCCCTATTTTCTGCTGTATGCAGTTGACAATTATAGCTCATAACCAGCTGACTATAGAAGGAGAGAAAATCTTACACTTAAAAAAAGTCCAGTTTGATTACCTGCACTGGGTATCAACAACCTACTACTACCAGCACTGACGTGCAATGTACATTAGCTGTATTTTTTATGTAACAAACCCTGATTTTGCAATGAAGTAGGTCAGTGGAACAGGCATGTATAAACTGTAATATTGCTGATATTAAACATTATCATCTGTACAAAATAACGCACACCTTTCTTTTTGTGTGCTATTAGCCTTTGACATTGGCATGTGACATTTTATTTGAGCTGGCTGTAGTGAACTTTTGAATGCAATTACCAATTAAAGAAAAAAAACTTTCAACCTCCGGGGGGTGGGGGGGAGTTATACATTCTTTTACTATAGGCTAGTTCCTTAAATAAAGTAATGCTCGTGGTCGCTTTAATAACGGTGGCTTACTTTCTATAAAAAAGCTTAAATGTATGCAAGAAAAATCTCATGCATCAACTTAAAATGCAGCAGACTTATCGTCTGCTTGTACAAAGCAACAACTGGTAACAGAAAGACCTTCTGATGACAACTACACGTACAGCAAACTGAATTAACAAGTGTATACCCTGTATCAATACAAATATGAAATTTAATTTTTAAAAATAATTTATCGAGTATAATCATTATCGCTGATCAAACTTATAAATTTTGCGCCATGCTTCAACAAAATGCTAGAATAAAATTTCGGATTTCGATTTGGGGCGCTAACTATGCAGTATCAACACACGCTTTTAGTGAAACCTCACGATCATGAAACAAGTAGATCTTGTGTTTTCTTGAGTCTATTTTCTTCTACAATATTTATAGGTGCTCTTTGATATTCTTAAAGACAAATAAGTTTAATAAAGGCTGTCAAATAAACGTCATTTGCAAAAAACCACCACTGAGACTCACCGACGCCGGTAGTTTTGCTGGACCTGGTGAAAAATTGATGACTGGAGTGGAATCCATTTTAAGGCAGGAGATAGTGGTTGTTTGGTTTTTAAAAATAGCAATTCTCTAGGAATAAGTTACAGTCGAATACGCTACATGAAGAGACAACTGCTAGCTTGCATCACCTTTTTATAACCTCCATGTTCCTCCGCCGAAAGTGAGTTTCAGAGAACTGAGATTTTCATTGGCTGTTTGATCACGGGCGACGACAGCTGGTTGGCGAGAAAGAAAGGTCATCATGGGCGAAGGCCACCAAAGTTCACACGCCTGCACGCGGTTGAGTGATGACAGCATCTGTTGATCACTCGGTTATACATTAAAAATGAACTGAGCCCGCATAATTGACAGAAATAAATAAGACCACGAGTACGCTGTGATATAATGCAGCGTTGTTAATCAGCATAATGTCTATGCCTCTACATTGTGGATTACAAACCTCACTTTTACAATAGTACTTCGATCGTTCAATTAGACGATCGTCTGCTACAACTGATGCAATATTTGGCTGTGACATCATTCTTCACCACCTCCTCTCCACCTCCGAACTATGCCCCTCCCCCCACTCCACAAAATAAAATCCGGTTATGCGTAGCAACTCCATGTTGACCAGGTAGAGGGTGGGTCGATATGGCTGGGATATACTTTTGCCTATAGTCAGTGGTCGGGTAATTATAGGGGCATGGTCTACAAAGGCATACAAAAACGACCCAGAGATGAATGGATGAGATTTTAAATGGTTTCTGGATTTAACTACCACGAGCCATATCGATCCATAGTGCATGACGCCACGTCAGACGATTAGACGGAGACCCATATAATACTGTGTATTTGTGGTTTGGGTCGGGTTAAGAACAGGCTGTACTTAAGTTTGACCGATACCATCAAAATGCTATACACGCACAGTGGTCAGAGCTGGTCAGACCACTGGACCCAGTGAAGCGTGAGATCGTCGTATCGAACCAAGTCAATGACCGCGCGGACTTCGCTGGCCATTGATAATATATATGGCGACGGAAATCAGATCACAGCTTGTACTACAGCACAATAAGTTCAAGAATGTGGGGATAGCTGCATGGGGGCTCGTTTCTGTGGCACGCGTACATCCAGTTTTGACTTGAAGGTAATATGCCTGGTGAGAAAGCACACATGTGCAGATCCGTCTTCATATTCCCCACCTTTCTTCTCGTTAGTGGAAAATCGTGCACGTTAAAAAACACAGTAAACGTACGTAATGTATCAAATCTTTAATGAGATTTAGCTTTTTGGTGTCAAGCTATCAGACTGTGCCTAAACACAGTAGGAAACGTAACAATCCCCTTCTTCATCTATAGCTAGAAACATAAATATAAAAACTTTTGACTGTTTCAAGTTCAGTGTCTGAAGACCTGAAAGATGGAAAAAAATATAAATTGTATGAGAAGAATTTTGTTATATTGATATGAGAAACGGTAGCACAGTGCTGCAACAAGGGGAGAGTAACATTAAACTGTAAACAAATATTATTATACTTAAAAGAATAAAACGTCTACGTGTGACTCGCGATATTTAAAAGCAAATAACATGTTTTTATTAATCTTCAGTGTTTTTCTTATTGTTCGACAGAAACCAACATATTATGAGATCTGCTCGAAAAGTATTTTGATCTGAACTGGGCATTTCTCTTGATGACTGTTATGATATTCTCTTTCTATCAAGAAGTATGTGTGAGAGAGAGAGAGACAGCACATATACGCGTATGAGTTGGAGATTTCAAACTAATGCGAAGTGAGTTAGCCTTGTTTTGCCTCAAACACAATATGTTTAAGAACAGCTGCACAGTGATGCCATGTTTTTCTGACTCACTGCGCTGAGAAATAAGCTAGTAAATGCAGACATTCAAATGTGGAGACCCATAGATAAGCTCGTGAAAGTAAGCGTTGTACAAATTTTCAGGAAAAAAACAGGTCTTTGGCAACATCTAGTTTTATTCATCAACAATCTCAGGGCTAGGCGATTTTGTCTTAAGAATGGCTTTGGATGTAAAACTGCGCTGCTTTGTGTCTTGTATTTTTCTATGATGCGCTCCTTGTCTTCTCTCGTAGCTAGTATTTGTTTTGGTTTTTTTATTTTGTAGTTGGTATTTGGTAGATCATACTTTCTCAAGATAATTGTCCTTTGGGATCAAAACAGTTGGTCAAGAGTTGATTTTCTGATATATACCTACAAGAACAGGATCTGTATAAAGTCAAAGCACAACAAGAGGCCGAGGTACCTCAAGTTTGACTTCTTCGAAAATAATTTAGAAACTCGGGATAATATCAACGAAAAGAATAATTCCTGTAATACCACAAAAGGCTGAAACGAGTGAGACATTACAAGTCTTTCATTAAGACACAAAATTACACACACACATTGAGAGTCCACAGTTTCTCGCAAAATGGTCTTCAGAAAAGAAATAAATAGATATATTTATTTATAAAGCACCTTTTCTTTACCACCGAAGGCGTGCTCAACTCATCACGCGCACACACGAAGCTGCACAAACATACATCTTAAATATCAATCACACACACACAGGGTAGAAGAAACTGAACACTACAATGCGTCAACCCTGCATACAGATGTTACATCGTAAGAAAGGACCGTCAGACCAAAGCTGATTCTCACTGCTGTGGTGAGAGGCACTTCAAACAGTGCGCCACAAACCGGAAGCCCTAAGATATTTTCCTCTACTGGATTATCTCCAAAAGTTTTACGGTCCTCAAATTTCCAAAGCCTTCTCTAGCTATCACTTGTCACGAACACGCTGCATTATTTATTGACTGCTGCTGCTTCTCGGAGCAAAGAGGCAGGCTCTTTACGTTTTAGCGTTGTACACAGTTTGGAAAAAATATATAACAGGTGGACAATAGGGAGACCAAAGAAGTATGTCTAATGCATTAGGGCGTGGGAAAAAAACAATCTAATGCAAAGGTTTGTATAAGAAGAAACTCCTGACATTAAAAATTGACATTTGCGTCGTAATGTTCTAAACACCATTCAGTATTAGAAAAACGGATATAAAATAAAATATGAAGCGACAAAATTTATGTAAGTGCCACCAGAAGTCTTCCTCCCCGCAGATGTCTAGCGACAAAAACAACAATGAGAACAAGTCTTCTGGAATCAAATCGTATTGGAACAAACAAATAAGCTAAAACATGAAAACATGGTTTGTCGGTGACATAAACAAGTCTATTAATAGAAACAGCTTGCACACGTCGTTGACAAGATCTGAGCTGTTCATGAAATCCGGTTTTTAAAAAAAACGGTCAGAGAAATATTTGGTGTAGCTCGCTGCGCACCCACTGTTCCTAGCACTTCAACAGGGGTCGGGGTCATATTGGTTGGGGAAGGCTTATGCTGCCCAGTCATAAACACCATATCCGTAATTCACATAAAAATAGAAGGCGATCGCAAATACAAAGCAAATACACAGGCATTTCTCGCTGTCCCCAGCTGCGCAAAAAGGTTAAGGGCATCCGCTAAACGTTTTTTGTTAAGTAACTGGGGAGTGAATATCACAGATCACACTTTTCGGAGTTTGTGAGGGTGGTACCCATTTCCTCTCTTCGCTGCCTTAACTTCAGGTACCCATTCCAAACAGTTGAGTCGACTGCAGCACATGAGGATCGAACCGGCACGCCTTCAGGTTTGGTAGCCTAAAACCACTTTGCTACCCGCTAGCACCTACAGGTAAAGGTCGTCCCCTAAACCTTTTAGGTTATTATCTACTGTAAATAATTAAACACAACATTAAGAGCACGAGGTCGGTTTTCAGGTCAGGGTAACGATTTCAGCTATTCCAAGTACTGTGACCACAGCTGGGGGTGTAGGGATGGGCAAGGTCACAGAACATCAACACCACAGTTTCATACCACGAGACATACGTCTCGCTGGTGCATAGCTTGAAAAAAAACAACTGTTGTAGGAAACAAACGATACAGGGCTTTATTCGACAACATGTGTCCGGTTGAGAAGGTTCTTGAGGCGAACGACTTGGGAAACATGACGTCATTACAGATAACAACTACTGCCACCCAGTGGCCTTGGCCTTTGCAAATCATTACTGGCACTGACACGTGAACACAGCTTGCGGTCAACCCTCGAACAGCGAGCAGGTACTCAGTGAATGACGTGCTGTGTAGAATAATTATAGGCATTTAGACAGCGCCTTTCCAGCAGGGATCAAGGCGCTTTACATACACCAAGGGGCACGAACACCCACCATTTTGGGGTAGGGATCAATTGAACCTTCAACATGCATGCACCAAACGTGGAGGAAACCGGAGTACCCGGAGAAAACCATCGACGGTCAACCCTGCTGCTACGGCCTGCCCCTTAGCACGGCCCTGCTCCCATCATACGATTCTCTCTGTGGTATGAAAGGCCACAGCACCAAATTCCTCTTGTTCTACACCAAAAGGTGCTTCGTGTAGAGTACAGACATTATATATATATAAAAACGGAAACAATGTACAAACAATGTAGCAAAGTAGAAAATTCGTCTGCGAGCTGTTGGAATTGGACGGGTCATTTAATTATTGTGTTGCAGTATGAAAGGTACTTAAACATACACATATACAAACACATACATATGTACAAACACACACATGTATATACTTAGACAAAATACGCTTAAACATAGGCATTCACATGTACACATACAGGATAAGCGGATAGCCGAAAGCGGCTAGAGCAGGGGTGGGCAATTAATTTTCCCAAGGGGCCGCATGAGAAACTGGGATGGTTCTAGAGGGCCGGACTAATATAGTTAACTCAGTGTTACCCAATACTATATACATGGTATATATACTGGTGGGCGGGCCAGCGGGCGGGCCGGTCAGAGACAGGAGGCGGGCCGGATTCGGCCCGCGGGCCGGCGTTTGCCCAGGTCTGGGCTAGAGCAATGTTATAATCCAGCGTCGGCTTGAGATTATTGTGGCGCAAAGACAAAAACAAAGGCTAAAAGACAAAGTGGAAAAACAGGATACTCTGGATTCATTGGAATCTTTTTCAGCTTATAGTGGCTCTGTAAGCATTCTCAAATCTTTGCTGGAGAGAGAACTTGTTAAACTGCGTCTAAACATGCCTTGTTTGTAGATGTCGAAAACAACTTAAAGCACTATGTTCAGTGAATGTTTGTCCCTCAACAATGAGACGTGCTTTTAGAATTGTTATGCTTTGGATTCAATCTCAACAAAGTTTCATGATCACCTGTACTCAATGTGCAGAAGACGACCAGCTCCAGGATAGCTGCTATTGATCAGAGGTTCCAGAGATAACCAGAAAAAAAGACCAACCAAACTGTATGAAAAACGCTTGAAAATTACGAGGAAATTCATGCAGTCAATGGTGTAACAATGGCAGGTAAAGTTACATAAGACCCAAAACAACTAGGACAATGCTCAAGATGTCCGTCACATATATGTTAATAGGCCAATTGGTGGCAGGGACCCTATAGCGTGTTATTACCTGCAGCAGCATTTCTATGAAAGGTACTTGGTTGTACACATAGAAGCTGAATAAAAAAGCAAGGAAAACAAATCATGGCTTTTTATAATATAGCCCTCTCATTTTTCTTCGTTTACTTTAGGAAAAAACACTCATGAAAAGACAAGATACCCGAAATGGCTCAATAGAATGTAAGAAGATGCCAGGCTCCCACTCCTAAGGAGTATGCTCTTAGCGCAGAAAAACAATTAACAAACCATGGACAGAATACAAGGGACAAGAAAACACAAATAACATGTGAACTAGAAAAGTAGAAACAACAGTACTAACTTCAAATCAAATCAAATACAGAAAACGCAAAGAGGAACCAAAAAACAGGAACAAGGAGAAGAGCTGAGAGTAGCATATTGCAAAGGAAGGGTGTGAAAAAGGACTAGCATTATGGGAAAGGGTGTTAGGAGTAATGTTTATGGTAAGGTGCGTTTTCAGTGCACGAGGATTCACTAATGGGTAGATGGCGGATATTGAAAGGGAGAGAGTTCTATGGTTTCGCTGCACAATAACTGCATAATAGACTGACAGACAGTTGTAACTTGTTTCGCAAGAGTCATGTCAGCAGCGACAATGAATCCCATGTTCGTGATGGAGGACGCAAAGGTGATGTTGGTTTCGCCCACCTTGATGTGGCTTGGTGGACAAACGAGTGAAGATGGATTTATTCTTCTCGAGCATAGGAGTGCTTCCGTTTTATCATCACTGATTTTCAGTTTGTTTGTCACCATCCAGTCTTTGACTTCATTAATACAGACTTCTATGGTGTTGGTAGCAGAGTGAGACTCAGCCGGTGGAGTGGAGCAATGCAGTTGCGTATCATCAACATTTGATTGATGAGAAACGTTGTGAGACTGGATGCAAGATGAAAGTGGCTTCATATCCAGTATAAACAGAACTGGGCCAAGTACTGAGTCTTGATGGACGCCAAAAGAAAGAGGAGCAGAGCAGGGCGAGATATTTGACCATCAACAAACTCAGTCTGCGTCCTATCAGTGAGATAGGAGTTGAACCACGCTAGTGCAGGTTCAGTACAGTTAAAACAGAAGCATCATCACCTTCAAGGGCAGATAATATATGTCGGTGGTGACTTTAATTAAAGCAATTTCAGTACTGTGAAAAGGTATTTATGCTGACTGAACATGGGCGATGAGCTGGTGTTCTTGTAAGTAGGACAGAGCTGTATCAAAACTACTTTCTCTATGATCTTTGAGAGAAAAAACAATTTGGAAACTGGACGATAATTGTTCAACACATTGACATCAAGAGTGGATTTCTTAAGAAGTGGTTTCAGCAGGACATTTTTAAACAAGGACGGGATACACCTATGACAAGCTGACATTTACAATATTTGTGATGCCAGGAAGTAAAATATTTAAGCACTGAAGAAGAAGGCTTGTGGGTATTGGGTCTAACTGGCAAAATGTTGGCTTGTCTTTCAGAATAATCGCCTTTATATCGGCGTCAGAGACTGGTGGAAATTTGGTCAGAGAGCATCCCAGAAGGATATCACAAGAGATGTTGTCAGGCCCCGATATCAAGTCAAAGGATGATCAAATGTCTGAAATCTTCTTAACAAAATAGGTCCAATAAATGATTTGAGCCTGAAGATAGGATGTTTTGGCCTTGTTGATACATTTTGTATCGCTTCGCTTGGCGGCGTTGTAAGTCTCTTTGTGGATGGTGAGTCCAGTCTTTCGCCAAACTCGCTCAGCCCGCCGGTGAGTAAGCTTTAGGTCACGGAGCTCAACAGGGACCTGCAGACAACAGGGCCAAGGTGCAGACATTGGGGCATGGTCATCAACAAAATACGCAAAATACAGCCCAGTTGCTCAGCAGAGGGTGGCTGGAGCAGCGCCATCTGCAGCTGTCCAACAATTCTGACACTTTTGCTGTGTCATGATGAGAATTATTGTCAAAATGGGGAATTGAGTGCATTGATCTAGTCCAGCACATCATGAAATTTCGGGAAAAAGATAAAGGCTGTGAATTTGTTCTTAGTAATCGGAGGGGGTCTATAGATGCAGAACAGATGTATCGAGAAATAGGGATCGAGACACTGGCCGATAAGGTGGGGATCCCCAAACAATAACAGCTGAAAAATCCCAATCGATAAATTCAAGCATACTCATCATGTGAGACTGCGTTGAGGAAGGAAGGAATATCTTTCTTATCAGACAACGTTTTTATGTTGTAAATCAGGCGAAACTGCTTTTTAGTATGATCAGTAATGTAGACAGATATAAGTTTAGTGGGGTTTTTTTTCTCAGCTCGCTACAAATAGTAATAAAATTAGCCCATGAGTCAGCGGTTACTGCGATAGATAGTCTGTGGAATGAATCAGCTGGTTTTTCATTTTCCGTCACATATTGAGACCCCATGCGTGCATTCGAAGAACAGTAAAGTTCACTTGAGGGGACGCTGCTTTCAGCTGTCGAATTATTAGAACTGCTTTGTTAATTTGCGTTCATACAGAACTACATACACAGTATGCTGGTGTGACATTCTCTTCCCTCATAATTATCATCCCCTCCGACTCCCCACCCCACCCCTCACACACACAAACACGTGGGCAGAGCAAAAAGAGGGAGAGACAGACAGACAGACAGACAGACAGACAGACAAGGAAAGAAAATGAGACAAGGGGGTGGAAAAGTGCAAAAATCACTTGGAAATCAGTGCGACAGTCGCTCTGTACAGGTAAGAAGACATTTATGTTTTGACTGTATGTACATATGATTATGGTATCTTTGTGTAACTATGATTACAACGTTACTGTATGGGCATAGAAGTCGTTGTGATCGCTGTTTATGTACACATTTTTGCTCTCTGGGTAAGAAGTATTACTGCTGCATCACAGTATCTCATGCAGGTTACTTTTTGTGGACATCATTCGCTGTTTGTGGGCAGCTGGCACCGTGAGATTGCTCGAGGAACAAATGGTTCGTGAGGAGATTTATTGTTTTGATTGGTGGTTGTAAAATATTACAGTGGCGACAAACTCTTTCTCCTTCAAGTATATCGTGCTTAGCAGTAGCTCGGAAAAAAACAGTCCATTCAGCATGTTTCTGACGATGTCAGGTGCTATAAAGATGTGTTAGTATTGTAAATTATAGACGTAAGAATATATTTTCCTCCACCCTTCTAAAGGTTAGTCAATCCTTATCAATTCTGAGTGTCAGAAATGAGGTTCGTGTCATTGACGACTTTTCCATTGTATTATAATGTATTTAAATTATTTACATCGAAGAAAAAAAATGGAATTGGAAGAAAGAAAACTGTGCTCGCTTTGAAAATAGCTGTGGGAATTTGAACCCGTTTGGGAGATATTTTAAGAATATGTTTATGTTTGTGTTGTGTTGTAGCTGCTTTTCCTTCTTATATGGTCGCGTATTCTAAACAAGAACGCTATGTGGCAGTGGGATGCTGTTGAAAATCTTGTTCATGATTTTTTTTTTGTATTTTATTTGTACAAACAAAACAATCTTGTCTTGGGGTCGATGAAGATGGCTTGGCAAAATCCTTTAACTGCAACACTACACTAGGTGTCTATGTAACAATTTTATTAGTTTGATTAGATTATAATATACGTTTGTAGTAAAGACATTAGTGGAGGGAGGATATAAGTACTCAGTGAACACACAAGCCTTAAATACATATTTAGATGTAACCTCACTGCAATCAGTAGGCTTCAGTAAGTATAATGTCTGGCGTCCAGACACAGATCAGGCTTCAAGCTTCATATCTGCTGTTCAGGTCATGTGAAAGTAAAGAGGACGCGAACGAGTTTCCTACTCGTACAATGTACTAAAAGTGCACCTGAAAAAAGCGACCAAAAAACCTTGCACCTATTATTACAGAGGAATAATATTTAGAAAATCACCTTTAATATCTTTTGGGAATTAAAAGAATGAACAAAACAAATAATTTGAAAACTTTCCTAAATTTGAACGTATTTATTGTGATGACAAAAATGCCCTCTTAAAATTTTACAAACCACTAAAGGATAGGTCATTCTATTTAAGCTAGTCACTTATGCATATGATTTATGACGAAGGGAGGGGAGGCGGCAACTGAACTTTAGAACTTGCTGTCGCAGAATATGGGTCAGTATGTCAAGTTTGTTAGGTCAGTATGTCTTCGAGTGTTACGAGAACTGTCATCTCTTCAGAAATCCACTTTTGTTGTCACTTTTGGATCAAAGCCGTATCTATTTCCATTGTTAATTAAGGCAGCGAGGTGTTAGAGATAACGCCTGTTGGTGGGCAGAGAGGTGTTAAAGATGAGGGCGCACTTTTCTTGGGCCAGCTTCTTTACAACGGCGGTGCCATCTCCTCTCTCAACATTCACCAACCTGTTACAGTCAGATACTCATTCAACAGCTGAGTCCATTAGAAACGAGCTGGAAAGAGACATGCTGGAGTAGAGGGACATCAAATAATGGCGAGAAGTGACCTGCTGAGTGAATCCAAAGATGACAGCGATGAAATCCATTACAACTAAACTCCACATTTCGAAAATAAAAAAAAGTAGCTGCGCGTGTGTGTGTAAAAGAATACGTTTGCATTCTCTTTAAAACTGAAGCAAACCTACTAGACACTGTTATCATATTTTTGCTTGTTTCTCTGACCGCTGGTACAGCTGCCTCGCCGCAGACTGGCATGAAGGGGGAAACTACCTCAACTGACGACAAAATCGGTATGTGTCCCAGTAAGTCCAAGTCAGAATGGTGAACTTTCTGTTATTTTAATTATCATGTTAAAAAAACTTATCGCGCTTGCAGCTCCAGTCGAAAGCCCCAACCAATAATACCTGCAGGAACAATCAGAAGACCGTGGTTTGTGTGTAGGGTATCTCGTCTGCTTGTCTCGCAGTGAATCAGAGGACATACAGACCTCTTGAAAGTGTGGATGACTCACGGATTGAACTACTGGGTCGCTCACAGATTATTTAAGCGAGAGCACACGCAAGCATAAAAACATGAAATCTTATATCACTAGACTGCAGAAAATATTAGCTTCGATGTTGCTTGAGAGAACATGATTGCAACACCTCCATCACAGCTTTGCCAGTTACAACTTACACACTGAGAAGATCAGCAACGAGCTATGGGAAGGTCTCTAGATATCGGGCATGTGCATGGTCCATTGACAGACTATTGTTGTGACATGGCGGCTGGTGTGCTTAATATGTTTCGAACGCACAGCTGTATTCATTGCTCTCTGATAAAAAAAAAAAAAAAAAAAAAAAAAAAAACAACAACTAACATCTTGACAAAAAGACGCTTTAATTAGTTTATGATTTCTCCGAGTGGTCGGATGTACAACAGATAAGCGGGAGATGCCCCAGTGAAGACTCAGAAGACTCATGAAGGCTCATAACCAACTCTTTGCTTTTGTGCGTTTTCTTTTTGTACGGAGCTTTGACCATACTTTTGATGGTGGGGAAGAACGCTATATAAATAAACTTTTCTTGTTCTTGTTCTTGTTCTTCGTCTTCTTAATAATAATAATAAGCATACACTTGCGTACGAAGATGCTCGGCTTGCGGGGTGGGTGGTGTGGGGGAGAGGGGGGCAAACTCTGTGGTGATAGTGAACGGCAAAGCAACAATACATTTTTTGAAGGAGGCGGCATGCATACCTATATGTAAAGTGACGAGTCTGGCTGATGCTAGAAAAAGAGGCTATACAAATGTCTTATTTATTATTATCATAACACAGCAAAGCCGCAAATAACAGACTACAAGACTTTAAGGTACCATTTTTCCAATTTCCAGTGAATCTCTGTTCTCGAGATGCAGAAACAGGGAAAACCAAGAATGTTCACAGATCCACCTAACTGTAGCCTTGACAACGTGAACATATGAAAGTTCAGTTCTGTCTGTGCATGGTGATATTTTAAGGTCCCTATCTCTAAAGTGGGAATGTTATTCGCCAAATTTTGGGAAAATTTTTGTCAACACCGAACTTAGTCCAGTCATTTGAAAATAAGGGTGCTCTTGTGGACCTTGTTTTCCTTCACAAAAGAGCAAAACATACAGGGTGGGATCCTGACAGGTACATCTGTTTTGTGACTTTCATTAAAGTACTTTGCCGTAGTCTAGCTTCTGGACTGGGAAATGAATAAGAACTGCGATATATTTTGTTTATTTTCTCGAAGTTGGGGACATTATAATGCTACCGTAACGTATTGCATTGCCTTTTTCTCTAAGTTAACAGTGTTCGCTTAAATGGTATGCACAACAACAAGGTATTTAATAATGCTGTCATCAAAATAAAACGAATAGAAAAGATCCCTTCCGCTCTTCCTAGAATGCAAGATTGTAGAAGTCCCTTTAAGGGCCGTAGGGTGTTAAAGTTAATGGTATCTTTAGATTTTTCCCACACCCTCTTTCTCTCCCAAAAATATGTTTACGCTTGGTTGATGCAATGGAGTAGCTACAATGTGCAGAAATCGCGAAAACTTTCTGACGAAACCACCGATTTTTAAGACCTCACCTCCCGCCCCAGGCCTTGAAAAAACCGCTTTGTAACGTGCATGACGAAACCTCGTCTGCTCAGAAAGCCACCGCATGATAAAAGTGTGTTGCCGTGGTCACTGGGCTCAAGGATGACGCAAGAGCCCGTGCAAACGTGCGACCACTGACAGGGACGTCAAGGCCACCCTCTCGGCTGCTGACCTTTTATCAAAAATCTCGCTTTGACGGTTCTTCTCATCCTGACTGAACATTCAGTTAGAAATGCACGTGATACATTGTATGACGTCAGCATGTTTGTGTCTGTATGAATGCGGGAGGGGGTGGGGAGAGGCACGCAGCGCGTGACTTGACCTGATTTCGTCAGCTGGTGGAGCGGCGCAGTGAGGGCGTTGTACCTCGGGGAGATGCGTGCCGAGGTCACAGCACAGAGTGTTCGGGTCACAGAGCCAGAGGACACTACTCTCAAGCACCCGTCGAGCAGGTCATCGCGTGCGAACGCCGATATGGCACAGAGGGGGCCAGTCTATGGTCTTGACCTCTTCTATATCTCAGTTCTGACAAGGTACTTTAGACTGCTGACATCGAAAACTAGTTTTGACATCTGTCGTTAGGGAGCATGCACTTTGCTCCCAAGTTCAATTGTTCATAAAAGTGCCAGAAGTCAGGGTCATGCCTGGAGAAGTCTGTTTACTGTATTGTAGATGCATTGGAACAATAATAACTTGTGTACACACAGAGTCATCAGTGTGACTGGCATCGGACGAGATGCTCGATTTCACGCCAACAGTGAACAACATTTACATTCTTCCATTCTTTTCATTCATTCATTTACATTCTTTTTTGCTCCTCTGGTTCTTACCCACTGTGTAAATGGAGATAACAAGGTTAAAAAAATGCATGAGTAGCAGAGGCAGTTCCTGATGACTGCATAAGTCTTGGACAATGTGAAGGTAACGGAGTCATGCCTCATTTGGCTGGGAGCTTTTTTAGTATCTTCTCATTAAATACGCATGTTTAAAAATTACACGTAAATTGAAGTAAATTTGTGACATTATATAAAAATCTGCAAGATAACGGTTACCAAACATTTCATTTTGGGACCAAATCTAGGATTTATCATGTTTGACATCTCCCACAACCATCTGCTTGTGAGTTGCTTTGATTATTCAAAGGGACACAACAATCAGCAACCAAAGAAACCAGGAGGAGGTGCATGATCGCAATTTAATTAACTCCCTTGAACGAACTGACAAGCTGATTCCCATCGGGAGGATCCCTACTCACGAGTAATGCCTTTTCTGCGGGTATACGATTGTGAAGTATTTTCTTCCTATAATAATTTTCTCATCATTAAAAAGGTTCGCAAGTTCTCAGACATGTGAAGGAAAAGAAAAGCTTGGCTTCTAATTTAGTAACTCTGTATTTTAGATCACATATGTCATCCCATCTTGTTGAAAAGTAAAATAATTTAACAAGAACAAATATTGAAAAAAAGTAAACATGATATCTTTTTCTGTTCTACAATATTTCAACAAGGCAGCGTAAAATTCCAAAGTAACTTCCTATATTCCCGTCATATATCCCATGAACAAACACTTGAACATCGAAATATCAGTGTAAAACTATTATTGTGAGGATCCCTCCGCACACACACACACACAAACAGCCATCTAGCAGCTGCACATTGGGCAACAACAACAACAACAAATGATGACACTTGATAATAGTAGAAATAAGAAAATAAGCGGTACTTACATACATAAGTCTGTTACACAAAGATCAGTCTCTATCACTTTACATCTCATGTGCACATTTTTTTGGTCGCACTAACAGAAATATGATGGCAACTAGCAGAGGTTGGTATTGTTGTCACATGCGAGCCCAGCACTCACGCAATCGTCTTTCGTTTCTGAGCAACGACAAACTGTATCTGTCTCTTGCAGGCCCTGTCTATTTTTGTAATTACTTTTAATTAATTTTAAATATGAAAAGGAATGTCACAGCCCTCGCTGCTTAAATATGTGATAATGAAAATGAAACAACAACTCACACTCACTTACATCAAAGTTACTCGTTACTAATACACGACACTGCTCATGGTACTGATGGGGCATCAACATCCTCATCATCTTGTTGTTAAGGGGGACCTCCAGCATTAGAAGTGGATATCAGGGGGCCTCATCTCCAGAATGCAGATGGCCGAAACAACAGTGATGAAAAGGAAGACATAGAAAAGAAGGCGGTCAAGAACATACGCCACATCGTGCCACTCGCGGAAGACCTCCTCGTCCTTGACCTCCTGGCTGTGCTTGTTCTGAATGACATCAATCAGTTGTCGCACCACCTCCGTCTCGTTGCTCTGCACCGTGCACTGCAGGCAGTTTGCGTGCGATGCGCCTTCCTCGCCGTGCGGGTGACCGGAGTTAGCGCCCCCTATTGAGGACTCCAGCAGTGAGTCTGCGGCTGAGGCTGCAGCGTCGCTAAATTTGGTTCGGTAGTCCATTCTGTAAATCTCGTTTTCTTCTGTGGCCACGCGACCTCTTCGAGGCGATCTCGGGAGTTTCCTTTCTCGAGAACTGGTCGATCTTGACATGGAGCGGTGTCCGTGGCCTCTGGTAGTGGAAGTGTGGTGTTGAGTGTATGTCCCGATACAGACGATGCGGGCAATGAGGTGAAAGACGAGAAAGCGCAACCACTTTGGAACACTTTGGGGCTTGCCACGTTGATGATGAATGCCAAGTACAAGCACGGAAGATAACACAGACAGACAGCTTGTGGCTAGCACCACCATTAGGTAAATACCTGCAACAAGCATTCACCTTCATTTTAGTAATTTGCCTGCTCCCGCCATGATCGGTGGTTAAAAATGTGCAGAAATGCGGTGCATTCATCTCACTTTTACTATCACCAAGTGCGAGTCTCTACCAACTACCTGTGTCGAAGACATGTATTCCATCAGTAGTATACTCGTCTGAATCTCTGCCCTAAAACTAAATGCACTTATAATAATAAAAAAAATTACAGCACACAAGTCATATGTCACAAGCACACAAGCAAGTCATATACCTCTTTTACAAGCCTTTCTACGACAAGTAACCCGTGATATTCTTATGGTGCTCACTTGTATCACAAATAAAACTTATCACAGGATGGTGGCAAGCCATTTACTGAAAGCAAAGATGACGTTCCTCATCGCAGTTTCACTGTGCTTTGTTAAGTAACCAATAAATGACAAATGTTGGCCCAAGCATGAAAGTGATCACTTACTGATGACAGAGATTGACTCCGAGGTCTGCGGCATCTTGTCGGCCACCATGAGCATGAAGACCGTGATGGTCAGCAGCACGCTGAGCTCCAGTGTGATCTTCTCGCCACTCTCAGGGGGAAGCAAAAAGCCCGCCAGACACAGGAAGCTTAGGATGATGCACGGGATGATGATGTTCATGAAATAATACTTAATGCGCCTGCGCAAATGCACGTAAAACGTCACATCCGGGAATGGCTCATCGCAGCAGTTGTAATAGACGACATTGCGTTTGACTTTCACCCCCAGCAACTCCCACTCGCCGTTGTCAACAAAGTTGGAGAGGTCCATTGTGTTTGACCTGTTCCACACGTCTACCTGGATTGACAGGGATGAGGGTGTAGGAAGAAACAAAGAGAAGAACATTGAAAATATTTATTGTTTAAATTCCTGGGAAATTTTCCCAAAATAACTTGCCTTCTCGACTATGCGCTCGTGGCTAGAAATATTGCGACAAGCTTAAACTAATCAAGCGAGACTTCTAAGTGAACAGAACAAACTTTATTAAGCAGGCCTGCTCATTCCAAGGAGTGAATGGCTTGTGGCTACTAACAGAAGAAAGCAGTGCTTGACAAGCACTGTGGTATGCAAATCGTTTTCCACTGACCATCAAAATTCAGTGGATGAACGAGTCTCAACTCTCAGTGATCATGATTGTTACAGTTTCAGGACCACTCTCTGAAATTACTTTATTCCAGATACTGTCGCAGATAACAAAGGTTAACAGTTACTCAACAGTTCGCAAGCTTCTATTGAATAATCTTCTATGGAAGAACGGAAAGAGCGGTGCTGAGTGAAATAAAGAATTCTACAGGAATCTTATGAGTGCGCGATTCAGGCTGATGAGGGTTTTTCGTTGAGATTAATGGCCTTGGCATAATCCAATCAGTATTTCTCAATTTTCATAGTGCCGTGCGCAAACCGGATGAAGGGGTCGAGCATGTGTGCTTAGCTTGTAGCATTTTCATTGCGAAAGTATTCTACAAGCTATAAAGCATTTCAGCTTCATTGATATGGGTAAGGAGCGTTTTGAATCACAGAGAAGTAATTATGAGCATCGCTTTCACAGTTGCCTGTTCTTTCCTAAGTAATCATTTTAACTAGTGAGTAGTATAATGCGTAAAAGATTCCTGCACAGTCCGACTGTCTGGCTCTTTCTCCTTTGTGCGCTGGTTGCGAGAACATTTGTCGGCTGTTATCATTGACACTTTTTTTTTCCCGAGTGAGGGAAACTAGACAGGAGAGATGGAACGTTTTAAGAAAATAAAGCCATTTTCACTCATTTGCAGCTCGTCAGATTAAGTGCTAGACCCTATTGTGATATCCCCAAGCCTTTTCTTCATCTATCTCACGACATGATAATGACGATGATAATAAATGCCAAAATTCTACAGCGCATACGCACACTCCAATCTTAATTATGCTGAGTTCTCATTTGATTGAAAAAAAATTAAATTGTCACCTTCCTTTAATCTTAATACGTATTTTAAATTATCACTTTCGTCACTTTCATAACACAACATGTATTTTAAACTAGCACTTCTTAAAATGTTCGTAACACAATAGATATTTTAAACTGACACAGTTTTCTCAAATATTCACCCAGGAGTGAAATTTTGAAATCGAGAATATAAATGACATTTTCCAATGAAGAGGGCTATCTTCCAGGACGTGCGTTATCTGTTTTCGACAGATAGGTTGTTTACCTGGAAGCCGTTGTAAGCCCATGAGCCCAGTTTCAGGTTGCAGATTTGATCGTCGAAGGGGAAGTAGGTGATATCGATTTTACACGAGGATCGGAAGCGGATCACTGGTCCCCAGAACACTCGGCTGTCGTTATACACCATGGCCAAGGTCGGCATGTACCCGGATGTGTAGTCATCGACACTGCAACAGACAAGCAGCTCGCATGAGCATTGCTGTATTTAACTAGCTAGTTAGATCATCTCCGAGAAAGCCTTAGTACTTCACAGACACAACGTATGTCAGTCCCTGTCCGTGTCAGTGCCTGTTGTATAGCTAGCGGTTGTATAACAATCTGAGCCGAGGTAGACATTCGCCTTTCAAAGTGCGCACGTACAGGAGTCAACGGGTCATTTCCGTCACACGACAGGTCACTTCCTGTTAAAAAAAAAAAAAAAAGGTCAAAACTTTTTTCTGGTTGTTCACAAATCTTGTCCATCATCAATCTCCGAGTTGACTTATATTCAAGTCATATACTGTTCTAACATATGGACGAATGATAATGATCGTATCAGGGCGGATCGCATGGTTATATTGAAGACATATACTGCCCCAGTATATTAGTAAATGATCGTCTCAGCGAAGACATGTACTGTCCTAGCAAATCAGCGAATGGTAGTCTCTTGGGATCGTTATTTATCGTTATTTTCAAATCATACATCGTCCTAGCATTTGAGCAAATGACCGTCTCGGCACATGATACCGTTATATTCAATACATATATATATATCTAGAATGTCAGGAGTGAATTTTCATTTTACAATGGATTACAGTGTAACATTCTAAACACATACTGTCATATACTAATAAATGAAAGAATTCCCGTCTCAAGATACTCTTCATCTCTCAGTAAGATTCGACTTTTGTGTCGGCATACGTGTCTCTTGCCTACCGGCCCATGCACACTAGTGAGGAGAATAGCTGTCTCGGGCAAAAGTCGAGATTGTATCTGTTGTACCTGCTGTACAGTCCATGTCAGTATATGCTGTATTGCCTGTGTTAGTACCTGTTGTACAGCACAATGTCTGGTAGCCAGATCTTGTCACTGGGGATGCGTATGGACGTGATTCTCTCATACTGACTTGAATTCCAGCGCAGTCGTTCATCGTACCATTCCTATGACAGTGTAAAACGCAATTATCATTAAGCAAATTCATGCGAGGCTTTATCAGTCTGACATCAGAGGAAAATCTGGAACTGGAGCTTAATGTAATGTATGTTATGTACAGTCATAAAATAAAATATCATTTGCATGGTAACTATAGTTCTGGCCCCGTATGCATGTTGACCGGAGAAAGGGTTTAAACGGGTGTAGCGCTCATCCGGGTGGATAGAAGCGAAAAATTCGTATGGTGATGTCGACGTTGTGTATTGCATGTGTTAAAGTACCATGATTGTAATTAATGTAACAATTTAAGAAGTCTATTATTCTATGTATGTACGATATTTTGTGCCGTATTTTACCAGAATTATTGGAGAGACGATTTTACATCGATTACATTAAATCTAGAAGACACGAACACATCCCTCGATTCTGCCATGGTTAGAGCAAGAATTGGATTGCGAATGTAATGCAAACCTAATAAGCCTAATTTAGCTAATATTCTAAAAAACATTAAAAGTTCTGTTGCGTACATAATAAAAATTACATAATGTGGAGATAAATAGGAAGAAAGAAAAAAATTGCCAAACTAGACCTGATAATATTAAGAAGCACATTTATATAGTGCCTTACTCCAGCATCAGCCGGACTCGAAGTGCTCGACACACAGGCCCGCGAGCACAGGCGGCACATACATCTTCATGAAACGCATCACAGAAACACGTAAATACAATGCACAGCAAATATAAAGTTGATTGATAAAACGTTTTACCCAACCATCAAAGTCAGGCTCAAAGCTCCTCGCAAAAAAAAACCAACAACAACAAAACAACAAAAAACAAACATAACAAAAATAATAGACGTGGGTGCGAGCCTCTGTAGTGTAGCCACTCATGTTAAGAAGGTTAATGCTATCTCAACAGCTTAATCGGCTAGACGAATCTCTATTTTACAAAACTCTTTTTTCAGCTCTCCCACTTCCGTTCCTTTGGCCAATTCGCCGAAGTTGCATCCATTTATCCAAATCACCAAGCAAATGTTGGGCTTGCCGACACGCAATGATTTCCCCTGTTCTACTCGCAGACGACATTTATTGTGATGTAAATCTCCAGCCGTTGCCAGTTTTAGAAAACACTCAGTAGACACCTTTATTTTCCTCAGCAGAATTATGAAGCAATACTGATACCCCGAAGGCAAGTGTGTGTGTATGTTGAATACGCACGAGGTGTTGGATGGGTGGGTGAGGGGAGACAAGATGAAAAGATAGTGGCAACGCAGAGAGGGCACGCATGATGTGACTGACTAGATATTTACATATTACCATATCTGAACAGCTTTTCTCGTTAGAGGTAACTTTTCCCCCACAGCGTGCTGTGTGAATAAAACACGAAATGATCGATGTGACAAATGTGATGCACGTGAGATCAATGTTCCTGAGCTGGTACGTGTAGGGCAGCTGCTGGTTGTTACATTTCTTTGATTACACTGATCTTTTTCTTTTATTGTAGATAGAAAATTGTTCCTTCTCAAAATATCTTTCTTCCTCTTTTATCCCATTGCTTTCTCTCTCTCCCCTCCCCCATCTGTGTTAGTGTACACATTAGTGTATGTGGTCATGTATCTATTCCATATAACCTTGCCCAGGAATGATCGACTTACTCGTCTACTATGCCTCCTTTCTCAAAACCAGTGGTTCTTAACCTGGGTTCGATCGATCCCTAGGGGTTCGGTGAGTCGGTCTCAGGGGTTCGGCAGAGCCTCCCCCACGGAGGTCAAGACACACCCGCAAATCGTGATGACACCAAAGAAGGGTTCGGTGACTGTGCATATGAAACTTGTGGGTTCGGTACCTCAAAAAAGGTTAAGAACCACTGCTCAAAACTATTTGTAGGTGGTACAAGTCCATTTTACAGGCTAGGCTCTTTCTTACTGCGTGACTGGTAAATTCCTCATTTTAATGTCCTTCAAACTACATGTATCTGGTACATCCCTTCCCTTCCCTTACAGGTACAAGCTGGTGTACTGCCATGAACCTGAGAAATCCTGCTTCTCCCCACCCAGCTCACAGACTGTTGAACTTTAAATAAAATGCAGCTGGTACAGCCTTCAAAGGCCGTTGAACCTCTGCCCGATGTACTTACATGGCACTATTTGGTGCAGCCTTCACAGGCTGGTGTACCTACAATTACATTGTACTATTTGACGAAACCTTGACAGGTTGGTATACTTACAATTCAATGTACTTACAGTTACAGCCTTCACAATCAGATGTACTTACAATTACACAGTACCATTTACAACAGTCTTTACATGCTGATGTACTTAAATTACATGGTAGTATTAGTTACAGCCTTAACGGACCGGTATACTTAAAACTACTGTACCTACTATGTCCTACACCGGTCGTAGCTGTAGGACTCAACTAGTCTGAACTACACGTGGAAAAAACAACATCAAAGTTGTAGGTAACTGCAAAAATTGCAAAACGATCTTCAAGTCTTGAACTGCAGCAAGCAAAATTACAAGAAATGCACAAGTGAATACAGGGATCGCTGGCAAGTTAAAATTTGATGATGGGCATCACAAAATCTCCTCTCAATCTGAAATTTAGACAGACACTTTATATAGCTTCACATTACCATGACTCCTGGCTGTGGAAAGAACATGCGTATCATTTATTCAGAGGACACAAGTCAGCTGGCGCTTTTCCCAAAAAATATTTCCAGAGAAATACTGTCAACAAGGGACTGCTTTGTATTCATAGAGGGCACTACAGAGGACATGGAGTTAACCGATACGACCTGTGGCACTTTCATAGGTTGCTAGAAAACTAGAGACCGGGATTGTGTTTTGTGTTGTGTATTGTCAAGGAGACATGTGTTTTGATAACTAATAGTAACTATGTTTATGTACTGTATGAGTAGCCATGAGCTGTGTGAGAGTGAGTTAAATCAGCTGAAACTATGTCAACATATACACTTTTGTTTTTTCGAGTTTTGCTGTTTTGATTTTGCTATTCTTTAAGGACCTTTGGCTGCAGAGAGAGAGAGGGAGAGGAAATATTTCAGCTTGGTGCGGCTTGTTATCAGCAGTTGATGCTGGTGGCAGAGGTCACGTCAAATAAACTACCTTCGACCTTCCCTCACATCGTCAGCTTCCAGCGCCCCATCATTCTCCGTCTTTAAATCTTGACACAACGCCGACTGCGGCGACGACTAGAAGCATCTCATCACTCACCCTTCAAACGACGTCCGTTAAATCTTTCCTGCCTGGATGCTCCGTCCTGAGGTAGACCAAAGCCCGGAATAGAATGAACTGAATGACAAGCCCACATCCATTTGCATGTTAACATCCCGAGGCCTTTGAAGTGTTGCCTTTTGACCAAATGGTGGCTATCCTTATTTGAAACAGCAGCTAGGAATCATAAAGACACGCGTTTTGACACTGAAGGATGTCGACGGGGAAAAAAAACAACAGTTGTAGCCCTGCAGTCCAGGAGTTTCGAGCATGTTTCAGCACAAGACTGGCACCAACTGCAGGCCAACCCCAAAGCGCAAAATCGTTTCGTGTGGAACCCAAAAGGCGAGACATTTATTTGAAGAGCGGGCTCAGGAGGGAATGGCAAAGTAGGGGACTTAGTGAAGCAATTACTCTCAGGTGCTTCAAAAGCTATTCGCTTGAGTAATCACTAACCATTAGTCTGGCGATAATCATTATCTCCTCATGAGGGCGCTGATGCGTAAAAAGACTTTTGGTGATGACGCTGCTTGAGGCCGAACGTCCAGCGCGGCTAGCGACCTTGTTGCCCAGCAACATGCCGACGACGTCAGAGACGGCGCAATGCTACAACTGCATGATTTTCCCCCGCAATCTCCCCTTCCCCTAACTGCAGCAGGACTTTATCACACTCTTGTTTTGTTCACTTCTCATTCTGATTTTGCTTTCGGTGCCACTGCATTTCTAGTCAGGTCCCCTGACCCATATAAACGATTATATTTATATTATAATCAGGATTATATATATATTAACGCAAACTATTGCAACTGAAAGTTTACTGTCAACTTAAGGATATAACACTTCATCTGAGTTAATCTTATTAAATTCAGGAGTAGCGCCACTGTAGCAAAACTCGTTCCAAGAAAGTAATTCAGTGCTACTAGTTTAAGATGTTTGCTCTTGGGTTTCCCCAAGAACTTCATAATTGTTTAGATTTATGCTGTACTCTTGATGTTCCTACCTTGCTCAACTGTGTTTTTTTCTCTCGCTCTCTCAGTCGCCTCTGAATGCGCTCGCGAATCCAATCAAAGGGAGTACGGGGCTCCCCCGGTCCTTCAGTGACAGGGAGACAATCATCTTTTTCTAGCTATCATTATTTAATGTTTGCATGTAAATTTAGTTCCTCTATAAACCTGTGTTATTCCTCTTTTTTGCTGTAGGAAAGTACTTTTTTTGCAAAATACTATTCCTTTTGTATTGTATTCTGTTTTCAGTAGCTTTGCATTATATATATATATAAATTAACTTTTTGTGTTAAATATGTTCAGCAGTATTAATGTTACAGTTTGATGAAGACTAGAGCTTTCCGGGAATGTTTACATTCGCGCCCCTAATGCCAACGAATACCGAGAACTGACTATATCAAATGTTTTTCAAGTGGTCCGGACACTTTCCCTGGCAGAATATTCTATTTTCAAGAATTATCAGATGCTTTACGAAATAAATTTGCTTTGTGTATAGTAAGAATAGAATTTGGTCATCAGCATAAAAAGACCATATATTTTGCTTATATACTGATGTGTATACGTCGAGGCTGTCGATGCTGCCTGATGAATTCGGTGAAAAAGGTCAACAAACTTAAGAACGAGCTAGCCAAAGCTTTGAAGAGAAAAATGGTCTGTGGTTCATACACTCTTGACTCGATCCACGCTCTGGCATCGACAGTGCAGGCCCAGTAATCTTGCAGAGATCTCACACAAAACACAGTCTTAATAGCCCTTAATGAAAGTGCGCCTGGAAATGAGTGCCAGAGCCCTTGGTGTACAGTGCCCTCGCTCGCTATTCTCGGGTCGCTCGCTAAGCCCGTCTGCTGTTAGACCGAAAAGCGATTTCTCGTGTTTACGTTCTCCTTGCGGAAGCAAAGGAGTGAAGTGTCTGGCGCGGAAGAAGCAAAACGAAAAGGTCGAAGTGGGAAAGTAGAACGATTCAAGGGACGGACGATAACTGATAAGAGTGACGACGGACGTGTATAGGTCTTTCGGTCAGCCGAGACCAACGCTTAGCTTCTTGCGAAGTTCTTCGCTGTTAGTCTCGGCGAGACTGAACAATGACTGTGACTAAACCGGAAGCTCTGTATTCACCAGCCTCGTTTTAGTACTTAACTGGGGAAAAAAATCGTCCGCAAGCAGTCCAGTAATAAAAGTTTGTGGAGTGAGCAACTCTTGTTTGCTTTGCTTCAGCGTCTCCCTTGGGTAGTCAGGGGCTGGCACTGACCGCTGACTGAAGGTTCATTTGTGGAAAAGCGCGACTTGGACGAAGTGATGAACAAGGGAGTCGTTGAAAGAGAGAGAGAGAGAGAGAGAGAGAGAAAACGAGTAGTATGTCTAATAACATCTGACAGCACTAATCTTACACCACAGGTAACACACACCAAGTCACGTGATGCAAAGAGGTAAGTCGTCGCGACATGAGCAACTAAGGCTTGATACAACAGGCAGGTAACACCGAGTGACTTGAGTAGCGACTCCTGCTACTTCAACAGCAACACGCGCTTCACAACTCCGAACACAGCGACACACGCTGACTAAAGGCGACACACGCCTGGCATTCCAATTCCTAACATATTACCACAATTTTAGAGGCAGTGAATGAACAAGTTGAAGAGATGTAAAATGATTCTTCACAGACAGTTAAAACTGTAAGCGGTTGACAAAGACCAAAACAAGTTCCACAATATTCAAAAAGCGAATGCTACAGAAACGGAGCCACAGATCAGCTAAGCAAAGATTCAAACTGTAGTGAGTGTAGGCACTGGGGTACAGGCAGGGAAAAGAAAGGCGACAACTGAATTCGTAATCATCAAGGAGAATGGTGATACACCATTAAGCAGAAAAACAGCAATGGAATTAGGAGTGCTCGAAATGGGACTCAACATTCAGAATGTATCGTCGGATCCCAGTTGCGAAACAGACAATACAGAGTCATACGTGAGTTCAACTCATTATTCAAGGGTTTGGTAAACTGAAAAACAGACAAGTTTAGCTAACAGTTGATCCTACAGTGAAGCCAGTGAGTTAACCGATTACAAGAACGCCATTTGGTCTCAGAATGAAAGTGGAAAGTAAAATTCAAGAAATTCAAGAGTTGTTAGAAAAAGACATAATCGAACCGGTTCTTACACCGACAGAATGGATCAGTCCAGTCGTTGTATCAAAGGCGAACGACGACATCAGAATGTGTGCAGACATGCGTCGAGCGAATGAGGCGATACTCAAAGAAAGACATCCCATACCGACAGACGACGAGCTCATACAAGGTATAGTAGGAAGCAAAGACATCTTTGTACACGCGCCGACGCCAGAAGAACATGACAAACGCCTAAAACTGACACTACAGAGGTTACAGGAGGAAAGTCGGACTTTAAACACAGAGAAATGTTCATTCCGAATGAAACAATTAGAATTCCTAGGACTCAAATTAACTGCAGATGGCATAAATCCAGAAAAAGACAAAGCGGAGGCCATTGTAAATGTACGTGAACCAGAAACTGAGAGTGAAATGCGAAGCTTTTTAGGGCTGGTAAATTATTGCTCTCGATTTATCTCAAATTACGACACTATCATAGAACCGTTATGTCGTTTAAACAAGAAGCATCTACATTTTGTGTTTGGCAAAGAGCAGAAGGAAGCTTTCTAATCATTGAAAATGGATTACAGAGACATTGAGATATTATGATCCCAAAGCGAAAATTCAAATTATCACAAAGGCTTCTCCAGTTAGAATAGCTGGAATACTCATAAAATTACGAACAAAATGTCCAAGAATTATCTGTTATACTTGTAGAAGTCTGATAGGCGTGGAGAAACGATATTCTTAGAGAGAGAGAAGCGCTTGCATTATGGGCATATGAGAAATTCCACCCATATGTATATGGTCTTAAGTTTGATCTCTTAACAGACCACAAACCACTACAAACAATTTATGGCCCACCTTCCAAAGCAAGTTCCCACATTGAAAGATGGGTATTGAGACTACATGCATATTTACATTTCGAGTGATTCATATTCCAGGAAAGGTCAATATAGCAGATTCACTTTCAAGACTGATTCAAACATCGTCCGAACTTTCATCGAAACTCTCTGCAGAGGCAGAAGAGCACATTCGGTTTGCTGTGTCAAATGCAAAACCGAACGCCCTGACGATATCAGAAATCGAAGAAGAAGCAGAAAAGTATGAGGAACAACAAGAAATACTCCAGTGTATCGAGACAGGGAACTGGTAAAACTTTGACAAGCTATATGCTGCCATAAGCCCTGAGATATGTGCTGTAGGCAAGTTGATACTGAGAGATTCATTGAGATATCGTGTGAAGGACGAAGGACATTCAGGTGTGGTAGAGACAAACAGAATGTATGTACAAAAGTATGGTAGCCATACATGAAGAAAAAGTAGAGAAATATTGCAAAATATGCCAAGGTTGTCAAATTCTGAGCCAAGCAAACCCTCCAGATGTGGCGTCTCGTCTGTTAGCCTTAAAAATCGGCATGTCCTCCTCTTGCTGTTCATCAAAGTTCTGTTTGGGGTTGCAAGGTCAAATGTACAGGGTGTGATGTGAAGTGGTATAGTGTCAAGAAGTGTGATGTGACGAAGTGAGGCGTTAAGTGGTGTCAGATGCTGTGAGTACCAACGCGATAAAGAACGAGAATGAATTCGCGTGCTGGGAAAGAGGTGCCTGGTGAATTGCTAGTAAAGTCTGAAGACATGGTCAAATTTAAACAGCAAACATTTTACAGGAAACTTACTTAAGGTGAAATAAAAGCTCAATGAATGAATGGATGCACATACTTAAACTGATATGACTCCTACAAGACTGTAATGCAAGTTTGATTTCTCATGCCGGAGTGGCTGGTCATTAGCGTATCCATAGAGACCCATCTGATCACTATGAATGAACCTTTATGGCTTGCAAACAGTCACAGACTAGTCCAGGGGTAAGGACACGTTCTTGAAAATCGATCTGTATTTGCGATAGCGAAATGTGTGGACGCTGGGGACAACTGGTATTCCCTAAACTATTCACAAGAACTCAATGAGTGAACATAGGACGCGTTAGAGGAAAAAATATACTGGACTCATCGAAGGCTGCCATTCGATGAATAAATGTAGTATCGGAAAGGCGCCATGTTTGTACATGGCTGCCATCCTTGGGGATTTTTCAGAAGTGGGAGGAGAAAAGGGTGAGAAGAGGAGAAAGGGATGGAGATATGCATTACTGAGCTTTTAAGTGTGAAAACAATCGAAGTACTTAGCTTTTGGGTTCAAAGTTTCATGTTAAATGCGACACAGCAGCAGAGTTGTTGACTGAGGTGCTGTGTGTGTGCAGCATAACACTGGGAGAGCAGCCAGTCCAGCTCCGTGCCTGAGAAATTGTATAAAGACTCCATCCATGCTAATGACCTTCGATACCAATAAACTGCCAATCTCATGGTTGCACACTTCCCTTGAGCCACATGTTTGAACATACACTGCACATGCACATCAGATTCGCATGCACAGATGAGCAAGAAACGTGAGTTCTTTTTAATGAGGGTGAAGTGTAAGTCATACTGACATTTTTTTCATATTGATATCTTATAGTTAATATTTTCTATTTGTGGAAGATCGTGACATCGTGAGACTTGACATGATGCCGCGCGATGGGATTTATACAGCAAGTTAAGTTTCGAACTTCTTTTTAAATGTTCCTGTCGGTATTTGCAGTTTCTTCATAGTATTCATAAATAATCTTATCTGTGGTGTTATATTTCTATTGCACAAATTATTAGTTCGTTAACTTGTTTTGTCACTTGAGGGGTTTTGTCCCTTAAAATATTGCCGAAAGTTTGACCACCTCTGGCAGAAGTATTCTATAATCGCTGTGTAACACTTTGTCTAACTAGTGAAACATTCGTCTGTATTTGTCCACTTAAGCTAAACACGATAGTAAGAGGAATGTAAACATCATACAACACAAAGTGGCAATAAAAAGATTTCAAACTATTATTTATCCAAAGAAGCAATAAAAAGAAATTTCCTAGAATGATAAGCAGCTGTTACAGTACTGTCTCTGCTCGTTAGATACAATATTACTATAGCCCACATAACAGGCATGTTTGCAGGAATTGTTGCAATTTATCCGCGCGGCACACACACACACGCGCGCCCGCGAACATATAGGTTTTTACAGAGTCTACTGATCAAATACGGAATGAGATTCACGCAGACCGAGAACAGAATGGATACAACATTTATAGACGATCCATTCTGTTTTTTTGCCGCATCTTCAAATATCTGCACAGGAACCCGACAAACTGTTTACAGCGGTACTTACTTAATATATGAAATTCGTTTTAGAAATCAGCAGCTGTGAATGTTTGTTCTTAATGTCATTCCATTCGTAAATCGAAAATCTTGCACAAACTTAAAATATGTTCAGTTTGTCAATCTGTTGCTTCTGTTCGCTGTGTGGTCTGTCGGTTCGTTCGCACAGCACACCGAGGTCGCCTCTACGTGAATAATAATATCGTCTTTTAGCCTCTTGGCATTAAATCAGTCAAGCAGACCGCGATCGATCTCTCCATTAGAGTTTCATGGGCCAAAGAGATGCAACTGTAAAAAAAGAAACGGTCAGTGTAAACGTTTTTATATTCCGAGCCCCTCCCTCCCCCTTCCTTCCTGCTCCCTTCCCACGCCAATCGATCGCCAAACTTGGTTAGTACGTAAGAAAGTCGTTACACGTGACCTTGCCTGGAATTAATGCTATCAACTGCTTGACCTTCATCGCCTATCCACGACATCTTGGGCCGCCACCCCCAGGCCAGCGCCACGGCGCATGCGCATCGCCATCTTTCTGCTTCTGTCGACACATTCTCTTGAGTGTGGCCCGAGGATGGCTTCGCAAAGAATGATCGGCTTCGTCTCTCAAGAGCCAGACATTCCGTGGCTGGAAACAGACAGAAAGCCGTGACTTGTCTCTTAACTACCTCATTATGGCCTGCTCCTCGCTCCCTCGTGGCCATCTTTAAACGAAACGATTTTATGCGAGGGATCGGTTAGAGAGATTTTGATGAGATCTCAGCAGACGGTTTTTATACCAAATTGCTCTCTTGAAAAATCGTACAGACTACAGAGTTACACTGTCACAGAATACAACTGAGAGGTCAACGAAACATCCTCATGCATCAGAGCTGGGTGTAACGACGTGTGCTCCCGACATATTTTCTTTCTGAAGTGTGAACCTAGAAACAGATTTCTTGCGAGCAGATGGATAACTTCGTGGCTAGGCAAGTACATACTTGCGAAACCTTTTACAGTTTTAAAGTAAAATAACCCTTAAAAATATCTTGCAAAGATATAATGACCAGTCCACAACCAGTTTATAATCAAGTCACCGAGTACAAATACTTTAAAGGTGGGTAAACTTGAAAGTTGTAAACTGTACACGATCACCCTGTCAGATGTTTAACTTAAATACACACACACAAAACACAATGACATGTGATCATTATTTTCCAATAATGATGCGTTTAGAGAGGAGACGGCTATATGTAAATATGTAAATGTCACTTTGATTTGTGGGTGAGACAATCCATATAATGTACAATCATACTTCAAATGTAGGAAAGCAATAAAGGATTTTGTGCTTGCTAATGATCCAGAAGGAACTTTGAAAAATTAATTTGTAATCTGCTATAACTACATAACACTACAACAGTGAACAACAGCACTACAGCAATATAAAAGTAAGATCTATTGTCATATAGGCTTAAAAACTCTTCTTATATCCGATATGTCCGTTCGACAGTGTGAAACAGTTTGTTGGCTCATTGACATAGAAAGTAAAATGTAAGCAGTTGCTACATCAAACAGTAGTTCAGTAGTTCCAACAAAATAAAACAACATATCAGTGTTTTCGAACAAACACCAGCACTTTAAGAAGGGAGAAATGGGGCGACAGAGAGTGTTTATGTGCGATAAAATTTGTCAGTTTCTAACTAAAAAATCAAGCAGCTACCAAACATTTCTAACAAATTTTGCTCCTAAGATTAAGCTGTCATAATATGTAACAAAACATTGCCGCTACGTGTTAGAGGAATGAAAGAGTAAAGCAATACTCACTGCCTCTAACCACACGTTGGTCGTTAACACTTGGTTCTTCTCGTCCTGTTGCAGATCATAAAAATATCCACACACAAGCGCACGCATATACGTACACGCACATACCCCCATCCCCCGACACACACATGCAAGTACACAAACAATAATAGTATAAAAGACAAAATACACATTTATACACTTTGTAAATGACACTAATTAGCGTGCAATGACAACACGATGTAGTTTTCTCCCCTGTCTGTTTGTATCGTATCATACATAGCTTATGTCCTTTAGACAGTGTTAAAACTCCCAGGGTCACAACACACACTACCTGGACCGATTATACTAGGATTTTCTGTTGATGAATTTATTCTGTTCTGGAACTTACTACCGGTGTCACTTTGATATCAGTATGTAGACAACTCCTTATTAACAACAATTATAAACAACAAACTTAGACAATATAGACAAAGGAAATTATGAAGCTTATCATAAAACGCAGTTCTAAGGTGTGTCAACCTGCACACTGATGTTATATGAAGGGGTCATGCATCAGTTAAGGGCATAAGAAGAATTAGCAGACGTTTTTTGAGGTGTATTCTGAGAAATGATTGATTACAGCAGTCAGCGTCCAGCTTCCTCCTGTGACATCACTCACCAGGTCCAGGATCTGTGTCAGTGTCAGACCCAGCATGACATCAACAGCAGAGCTGGCGTTGAAGACTGGCCGCACGGAGTTTTCGTACTCCCCCACCAGCACGTGCATCAGCTCCTGCTCCTTGGAAAAGAACTTGGCTTCGTCTCTCTCCACCTCTGACCCCGCTTCCTGCTGCTGCTGCTGCCGCCACAAGTTCGTGACGTACTCGGGTGTCTGCCAGACTGCACAAGAAATATTGTTAAGAGTTCTGCATCTTGACTCACACTTCATCTCTCACGCTGGCCTCAGACTGAGCACTTCAGAGCCCTCAGTCTATCTCCCCTGACAACTTTCCATCTCATACTGCCATATCCATCCTTTTCTCATTCACCGTACTTCCATCTTTCTGTCCTACTCAAAACGCATTTAGAATTTGTGTACCGTAGGATAGGAGCCAGGACGAGTTCCCCGCCATCTGCAGTCTACAAAAGTCAGTTGAACACTAGAGATGTTGAATATGCACAGCAGGTGTGATCTCATCAGTGCGACAAACACGTCGACACTATCAGAACCGGATGCCCAACATTCGCCATGGAGTCAAAGACGGGGACTAGACCAGTAATCAGTGAAAGTAAATGAAACTGTCAACAAGAAATCATGTAAATAAGGTAATTTGGGGTTTCTGACAGATATGAACGAGAAGAGTGTTCCGGAAGGGAGTGCTCCTGACCCAGTAATAGAACTTCTTTCGTTAATAGGGCTGAAGGAGAAAAGGTCCATGATCTTTTATATTCATCAGATGGGAGGTCATGGACAAACAGCACCGTGTAGATAGAAGACGTGATTCACTTCAGAGAGTAAATTGGTAATTACAACTTTGAGAGTGTAGAATTACCCGCAAGACATCTAAACACAGGCATAAGAGGAATTAGAAACACAAGTAGAGCAAATAGCGCTGCATCCTGTCTAGACCACGATGTCCATATCCTGAAACATTATAATTACCTCTGCATCTTATAATCATGAGAACTACGTGTGGTTACTAGAAATTTAAAGCAGACATATTAGCTGAGACATGATTCAGAAATCCTACAAGCGATCACAGGAAAATTATCTGCTTCATACTTGACAACACCATAACGACTAAGCATAGAAGTATAGAACTCAACTTATCACCCTAGCAGACTAGATCAAATAAGAAGTCCCATAAGGATGAACAGTCACAAAAAGGAAAGAAAAAATATAAATAAAACATATTTTAAAATAATTTTTAAAGTTGATCCTTCAATAAGTTTACATCCAACACATCAAAGGCCGGAAGACTAGCGCCATAGCAGGTAGTGATATTCACAAAAGCTCACACATTTAGAGAAAATCCATGCTCTGACAAGTGCAACCGAAAACGGAAGTTTACTATTCGCCAGATTTACAGCCAACATCAACAACACTTCGCGTTTACACAGCAAAAAGAAATCATCAATCTCTCGTGGATCCAAAGGAGAAAGAGAGGGAGGCACACTGTGATGGAGATAGTGGTGGAGGGAACAGACCGTTCTGTAGCCGGACTATTGTCAAAGGAAATCCTTTTCTGCATGCGACAAGTTGTGGTTACAGTAGAAAACACAATCGACATGTATCATTATGCTCTCTAGTGAATGGCGTTTCCTGTTACTCTTG
The DNA here is from genome assembly GCF_003073045.1 of Pomacea canaliculata. Lineage (NCBI taxonomy): Eukaryota > Metazoa > Mollusca > Gastropoda > Architaenioglossa > Ampullariidae > Pomacea > Pomacea canaliculata. The sequence continues at coordinate 18,487,844 of NC_037591.1, read as the reverse complement.
ACAGCAAATTAATTTCACCGAAACTCAATCCACTAATCACATGCTATCGCCATATCGAGATGGACAATGACAATGACAATGACAATGACAATGACAATTATCAACTTTATTTGTCCCAGTGGGCATTGTTAACACATTTTTAGTACCTGCGCACCATCTTCGACAGGGGACTTCACTGCGATACTAACATAAGCATAACAACGCTTCTTCCTTCTCTGGAACCATAAGAGGCAACAAATAAACTTAATTGTCCGGCTTGGGTAAGCTAATCCGTTAGCTAATGTGCTGTCTTTTGGATGGGTACAATACGGTTACTCGGCCTAGGTAAGCCAACGAGCTATAACGTGAATACCAGGCCTGCTATGTGTGGAGAAGATGTTTCCTAGTCTTGTCGAGTCTTTCATCTCCTTCTGCCGGTTACGATGAAAACATTAATCGTTGACCCATAAACTCCGTAAGACCTGTATCGTGATCAGTAAGCACAAAAGGCGTTTCAATAAAGTTGAATGAGAGTGGGTCTGTTAAAAATGTGTATGGTTTATATCCGCATTTCTTAACCTTCTACTTTTGGCGCCCTCCAGACGAAAAAAGGTATGTCCACGCCCCCACCACTCCCTTACCAAGCTAATTTCACTAATACCAATATGAGATGTGAGAAACTTTTAACAGGTTGCGAACCGCGGGTTTAGATGATCAGCTTATGTCAGAACACAAATCACGCGATTGGCGTAGGTACTTATGTAAGAGTGTAAGACTGCAAGAGTGTAAGACTGTAAGAGTGTAAGAGTGTAAGACTGTAAGACTGTAGGACTGTAAGACTGTAAGAGTGTAAGAGTGTAAGACTGTAGGACTGTAGGACTGTAAGACTGTAGGACTGTAGGACTGTAAGACTGTAAGAGTGTAAGAGTGTAAGCTATGTAGGACTCTGCGGACTCAGAGTCTGTGAGACTATGTGGACTCATAAACTCTGTGCGACTGTAAAACTTATAAACCCTGGTGGCAGGCCGTGTAGTTTATTTCATATATGCACCCATTTTATATATTTCCTAGTCACATTGCGAGAATGAAAGCTTAATCTCTACCAGACAGGGCACATAAAATTGGTTTCCTGGCTGCTATCGGAAAAAAGCTAACTTCCACGATTACCAGAGGGAAAAAGAGAGAAAGAAAAGGGAGAGAGAGGCTTTTTCTCTTTCTGCACGCTGCAGTAAAAAAAGTTTAATAGATTCCTTGTATCAAAGCAATTAAATTATTCGCTTCTCTGCCTAAGGAACGTACAACAATTATTTATGCGCCCGATAATTTTTTTAAAATATTTATTTCGTGATGTGTTTAAGCACAGTTAATTCCGTTCTTTTCCACCGCTCCCTGGAGTTATTGAAAAGTAAAAACAAGTTTGGGGTGAGATAAACTTGATCAATTAGCCAGGCACGTGCAGAAAGGAAAGTCCTCAGTTTTGTAAGTGAGATGGACTGTCGCCATTTATAGCTGCAATAGTTTTGCATGTGAAATGGCAGCCCGTTCTGTGTAATCATGTTTTAGTACACATTCATGGAGGTAGCTCCTTTTTGTCTTAACTGTGCAATGTGAATCGATGCTAGTTGTATGAATGCATGCATGTGATTTTCAAGTTTCAAGTTTTAAAATTATCGCTAGACTGTAAAATAGAGATGTCGATTTACTTACACTATAAAAGCGAAGATAGCAAACTTGATCCACCGTTATGTAGGAATATGATGTAAGTTCATTTCTAAAGAAGGAAAGATTGCTGCAGGAATCGATAAAAGGACAAAAAAGACAGAGATATTAGCATTAATATCAACAATTTATAGGAAAATCCCATAACAGCTGACCGTTCCGATCTCTCAGCGTATTCAGTTGTTCGTGTGATGTCGTATAATATTTATCTGATCTTTATCTTGGTCTCATTTAAACGGTGAGGCTACTCAGCTTGAAAGGCATTCAGGGTCTGATCTCCATCATCAATATGGATTCCATCAGTATGGAGATGTTATACATGTTTTAGTCGATTACACGTACATAATACAGAGCTCAGTTCTTGCACTGAAAAGCCGCGGTTGACCTTTTCACATGCAGGGGACTTCTGTAATATATATGAGAATCAGGGGGTCTCAAATGACCGATTTTGTTGTCTGACTTGCACTTGTACAGACGGTCAAACTCCCAGACTTTCTCATCGACATCATCCAAAAGCATCCTCACGCCTTGTTGGCGAGGTGATGGATGCCTCGTGTTCAATGACAGACGGTGGGTAATGGTGACTGTCGCTGCTCAGTCACATGGCTGTGGCCATGGAGAGAAATAATTTATAGATGGCAGTCGTCCGCAACACAGAATTTTGTCGCAGTCATCGTTGAAACTGGTGGCAGCTGACAATGATCGCTAGTCGACTGACCAGTAGCAGGCAAATAACACACACACAGCCCTGTCCCACCTTTTAGCTAAGTTCAAGTGTTGACTATCACCAGGTCACATATAAAGCTGCCAATTTCCGGAGTCAGGAAAAGGAAACCTCTGTCCGAAGTAGAGGGCATAATAGTGGTTTCCAGTTCTGGAAACTACGCGACTAGGTAATTCCTCGGTTTCTCTTACGACGTTAGGATTTGTGCCTCATGGCTCCATAATAGGGCTACCTCTGCGATCAAAACATTATTCGCACAAGAATGGTACACAGGGCATAGTAAAACACCTTGAAACTGTGGTTTATAATGTTGGTGGCCGGTTTAAAGACTTTTTTTCATGAACTTGATTTTACTGAAAGAAGAAAATAATTCATGGGCGAAAGACGTAAATCATAACGAACCAAACATATTTCACTCTGCTATCTTAAGACTTTGGTTTATGAAGTGGCGTGCTGACAACAACAAATATAATACAATTTTTGGCTTTTGCTGGTTGTAGAGAAACTGGCGATATGAAGGTGCATGTGTTCATGCATTAGAAGGAAAGATATAAGATATAAGCCTTACATTTTCTTCGCGCTGTGCTTACATGACAAATCCCATTTACCATTAGAACACTTCTCTGAAGCTGCTCAGACACTCGCCCTTCTGCATCGTAAACGTCCATCTCTATTTAACGCTGGCATTTGTGTTATCAATTTATTTAACTAGCTTGTATCAGATTATTTAATTCATCAGGTAATAAGTTTATGCACTCCATATCTACAATCAGTTCATGTAAACTACAAGTAGTTTGTGCAATCACTTAAATCACACTTGAAGAGCTGAAGGGCAAATGATATTGGGGGTCGAGTTTATTTTGCCTTCATATCCCAAAGTGTGAAGGACTGTACTTCATTTTTTTGTTTTGTCTCCCTCTCTCTTTCGCCTGTGGCGAGTCTGTGATGGGCAGAGCCGACATATCCCATGCCATCGGTGTTAAGAAAGGATTGGATGAAAAGCTTGTGCAAATTTCACGAGGTGCTTGCACTTTAGGACTTTCAGATGCAAGTGGCTGCTTCTGTGGGGGGCATCGAACGCGAAATGTCCCCTGACAACGCGACCAGTTGAATCGGTTGCTTGTTGTCAGAGACTGCTATGATCTGCTGTCAGAGGCCCCCTGAGAACAGCTCAGGATTTTCACTCAGCAGAAAGCTCGCTCCAAGGTTCATTCACAAGCAAGGACCACTTTTGTGGATTAAATACCGGCGTCAGGATCAAATAAACGCACCTTTTATACTTAGCTATCAAGCAAAAGGATCTTGATAGCCTTTTGGGTTTGATACAGGGTTGTTTACTAGTGCCTGGGTCAAAACAAGCAAAAGACGGTTTGTTTTTGCCCAACGATCGTCTGTGATGACACATTTCTTGATGTGATCACCTACCGCTTCTCGTCAGACCTCACAACTTAGTCAAATGAAGGCGGTGTTCTGGCCGTCTGTCCAAAGACTTGTTTCGTGTCAATTGTAAAGTTCCTCCTGCTTGCCTTTGAAAACTAAACTTGCCTCTTACAAATCAAGATTTCATCCGAGAAAGCAATGCAACATATCTGAGTAAAAGGAACTTTTTTGGAGTTCTGGCAGTTCTCATATTAAAGAAATCCGCACTTCATCTCTGTTACAAACGAAAGAATGGAATCGAAAACTAAAGGTGTTTAGCAGTTAAAAGCAGCTTGCCAGTGAACGAGTTATCACGGCATGGGCAGGCCGATCAATCAAATAGTTTAGAAGATTCCAGAAAGAGGTAGGGAGATAACATAGTAAACCGTCCCTTCCTAAACAAACACGGCAAGTACCGACACATCACGTGTTGGGTCAGGTGGAGGCTGCGTCTTCCGAGTTAGGTGGGTAACCACATTTATTTTCATCTCGGATTTGCAGAGTTTATTCGAACTGTTGTTTTTTTTTATGAATATTCCACTGATTAATTATTTATATAACTTATTGATAGGCACAGTAACTAATCCTAGAAAAATATGTGAATCACGAAGACCTCGTCAAACGAGGGAGTTTCGGCAGTTGTAAAACCGCTGCCCCGAAAGTCGGCATTACAAAGAGGGTGTGGTCCTTAAGAGGCGACGCCGAAGCTCAACGTCTGTCACAAAGAGTATTTCAGTATTCTTTATGATTCCTTCACCCTTCAAGGGGTATTGAGAAACTAAAAAAAAAAGCATATCTATAAATTCATGTTCACACACACTCCCATCCATCCCCACATACAATATTTCGCACTCACACCCACCCACGCACATCCGCCCACATTCTGCTAATTCTTCTTGGCCACCGTCCTTGGTAATACGAATCTGCTCGCGGTGCGGAACAACCAGGTTCGCTCCCTAAAAATGCTGAAATGCTGCTCTAGTGGCATAAGCCATAACACTCAAAGAAATGTAGTGCGCTTAATTCAATAAGCCTTGAAACGCACAGTCAAATGAGCCCGTTAACTGACAATGACAAAGGGTGCATTCAAAGTGGAATCACAATATTCAGCTGTCCTGCGAGAATTGGAGGAATAACAGAAAGGTCTCAGCACCAAAATGTTATTGAACATTGTAGGTAGTGATAAAGCGCAGATATATTCAAATTTTCCTGTATAGCGTGTTAAAATTTTAAATTTGAAAATACTAGCAGATTAAAACTATTTTAATTTTTCAAATCTGAATTAAAATAGCTCATTAAAACTAGACAAAATTAGATACAAAGACCAGGAAGCGAGAGACCAATATGTAGTTCATCAAGCAACCATGGAGAGTCACGATAGGTTGGTTGGTTAATTGGTTTATGAAGAAACTACTTCCACCTTGAGGCGATTTTGCTCTATGGTGGAGAGAAACTATGGAAGGGAGAGGAAACCGTAGGCCCGGAGAAAACCCCCGTGCAGCCATGCGAGCAGGTGCCACATACAGAAGGTGTCCCGAGAGGAGATTTGAACCCGAGCCCTCTCACTGAAGTAGGGACAAGCTAGTGTTTTAAGCACTCCACCACCTATCGTCCCAAGAAAGGTCACCGAGATAAAGAATCTTCCAGACAGACACGAGTTACCTGTCGCGTTGTGTAGGTGTCCATTCAGTTCCTTCTCGGCCATTACCATCATGGCTGTCGACAGCGAGGCCCATAAGGTCAAGAGCAAGGACAAGGTCGACAGGATGGGGCCTGCATCACACCCGGAGGTTCTGTCTCTGGCAGGGGGACGACACCGAGCCCTCCCTCTTCGCTGGTGCTGCTGTGGTTGTCGTGAGTCCTGCCTTCGGAGCAGCGGTGTGTGGTTGTCATGGCAGCAGTGAGAATGGCTATGGCGCCAATGTCTAGTTGCAGACTGTGTGAAATAGAGAAAGAAGGAAGGCATGATAGATACACAGGCGCCTGCAAGTCAATGGACATGACAAAACCCTCACGTACTCTTCACACATCCTTTGTGATGCTTAGAAGCTGAATGAGATGAAGGTTAAAATCATTTGGCGCAATGAATCAATTTCTAAATAATCTACATGAAATAACATTAGACAATCATCTGATATAAAATGTACTTTTACCGTCTCATATGTTCTGTTAGTTTATCTGGAGAGAAAGAAAAGGATAAAGAGATGTGAAATGGCAGTAAAGGTAAAGACAAGAAAAGGAGAAGAGGAAGATACAAATAACAAATCAAACTAGAAAATAAACCAAATTATCAGAAACAAATCAGAATGAACGCTTTTAGCAGAGAAAAGAATTTAACACCATATAAAAGAGTCATCCACAGATAATGGTTTAGAATAGAAGAAAACTGACACCACCTCTTCGATAATCACTTTTTCCTTCTCTCTCTCTCTCACACACACATATTCACAGAAACACACATAACTAGCACTACCACAGATATCTGCGACTACATTGCCAGCAACAACACTACCCCGCTAGCATCATCATCACCGCCACTTGCTGTCTCGAGAGGCATGGCTTGGACGCTCCACTCTTCACGCATCATGTCGAACCAATCAGCCGAGATAACCCCATTTCCCCGCCTCTCTTCCATGAGATTTCTCTCACAAACTGATTCCTTTCAAACTTTCTCTCAAGATCAAGCACTTCTGTAGACACGATGGCTTGCCACTGATTCCACGAATTTTAAAAACCTAGTCTAGAGTCGACATAATACTGTACAAGGATGTGTTGACATCGTATGCCTTAGTGTGGCAGACATACAGACCAGACAGACAGGACGAACACATTGAGGCTCCCAGGATAAACGTGTATTGAAGTATGAAACTTGATTAATACGGCAAGAGTTGATGCGACACATAGTTGTAAAGTGACAATAGCTGATATGTAATAAGGCAAGCGTTGATACGACTTTTACTTCAATGCGGTAAGAGTTGATATTACAAATATAAGGTGGGAAGTAGCTTTCCCAAGCGCTCTGCTGCCCCCCTACACGTATCGCAGTCACGTGTTTACTGGAGTTTGCCTCCAAACGCCCAACAGTTTGTTTGTTGCAAGTGTTTTCCGGCCATCATCAACTGCACTCAAACTCAAATCACTGTCTACAGTCTTAACCCAGACTTGATTCGAATCACAAACCCCTAAACTTTGGTGAATCATTGTTCAAACAGCAGGAGCCTAAAGTTTGAAGCGGAAGTATCAAAATCCTTGTATCTTGATAAAAACCTGGACTTTGAAACCCTCCCTGAGCTTATATCCAATAAAATAAAAATGAAATGAAATCCAGGGTTACCGAATGTCAGAAAACCTAATGCATAAAGTCGGATTTCAAGTCTGTATACCAAGTCCTGGATAACGCATGCGATTTATTTTTTAATTTGGGAAATCCTAGCTACTGCGCATGTCACTGATTTAATCCACAAAGCGTAGGAAAAAAATTGTCTGAAAATCAGCTCAATACATAACAATGAGAAATCGATCAAAAAGCTTACATACAAGTTGGATTATTACCAGAAAAAATGCTTTTCTCCTCTCCTTTCCCCTGTTACAATGGATCACAATCTACAGGAGCGTGTATAAGTGGAGTTACCCCATCTATTTTATAACGGCAACTTTCCTTCAGTTCTTGCCTGGGGTTTGGCCTTCCCACCACTTCATGACTACCGGATTTCCCGGGAATTATCCATTTTGCCCCCCGAGCAGCGACATGCAGCCGCGTCATAACAAGGGCTTCAGGTCAGCAAGCACTTTATAGCCAGGCGCTTGCTGGCGCTGGACCCCATTTCTTGTTGTGACATCAACGGATTCCTCTTATTGCAGAAATTTCTTAAATTCTCCAGTATCAAGGCACGCACATGAATTTGTTCTATCATCTTTTTAGAAGCCACATTGTCTGGTAACCTCCTAACAATGCATTAACTTTATGATAGACAATTATTACATTTTTTAATTTTTTTACAGTTTTTTCATGTTACTCAGTGACTTGTCTGGCTTGATCACGTCCTTGAAACATTGGCTGTCATTACTATTCTCCAGTCACCATGTTCTTATGTACAAAAGTAGCATTTAATATTGGGGTAGAAATATGCTGACAAAATAACACGAGAAGCAGATTGTAATAATTGTCTGGAATAAACTGAGCAATCAGGAAGACTGTTCTCAAAGCATTTCATCTTATCAGATTAGGTAGGCACCGACACCCTAGCCGGAAATAACATCACATTGCTCTTGCAGACCACGCATCCACAGATATCATCACATTATGCGGCTGTGGCCTTCCTGTCTCAGCTTCCAACAGGCTGGGACTTAGACCAGGATAGGTCCTCACACAGCCTCCTTTAAGTGCTCTTATGTAGGTGACATGTTGTGATAACATTGATAACATTGCACGCATGCACAGGCGCACAAAGGAAGCACACAAAGATACACAAAACACAAAACTGAAGTAATGTTTACGATGAGGACGCGAATAAACACCATCCACAGGGAAACCACCAAGATATCTGAAGGAAGAACGTTCAGGCATCTGCCAGAACGAAAATGGACACAAATGGCCATCTTCCTATGGCAGTTCTTGAAGACAAAAATATGTGTAACCCTGAGTAGGGGTGGGCTAGTCGTACAAGAACACAACAAAGATGGAATTGCGCGCATAACTGTATTCAGGTTTTCACTCTGCGGTTGGCCTGCAGTCTCTCCACTCTCACTTCAAAAATAAAAAGAAACAAGTCTTTCAACTGTTAAGCTACACTACTTAGCCTATCCCCGTCGAACATTCCAGAAACCATCCCTCCGTGGCTGCGGTAGTAACCTCCGCTCTGCCCTGTCTGGTCATGGCCTCCCCAAGTGGCTCGGGTGTAACAATGGACCCAGTAGCCACGGGTGGACAGTCTGTTGCCTTCGACCCCCTACCCTCTACAAGACAAAGACATAACTTAAGTACACTACTAGAGTGCTACATATGAATCAAAGATATAAACCTCCTTGGGCTGGGAGGACACCGCGTGTTGCAGCTTGTCGGTGGTGTGAGAGAGAGGCTAGCGTGGCGATAATGGACCGTGTCTTGGCAGGACATAAAATGCGGCGTGTTAAGAGCAGGCTATGAGGCGAGGGCTTCGGGGACGAGAATTAATTGCTGGTGTCGGCAGTGGGCGGATGTGAAGCTTGTTGCTATTGGCAGCAGAGGTTAACGTCTTGGAGCAGTAGGGGAAGCAGTCAGTCTATCAACGCTGTAAATGAATACAAATTTTAAACCCAAACCACAATCAAAGCCAGCGACAAACACGGACTAAAGGTAAAGATGAAAACAAAGCTGAGAAAATAAAAAAAACAACTGGCAGACAACCAGCATCTTAAAGACCTCGGCGACTACCCGAAACGATTGTGTATTTAGGGTCTGAACAACGGAGACAGATAAAAGTGTCAATGCTGATATTAATACTATCAACATAACAACAACTCTGTAGAACGTACAGGCAGGCCATTAGCAATGTCAGTGTGAAGTAATGACCATCAGGTTTAAATGGGATAAGAATAATCTTAAGAAATTAATGCTATCATGTCAAGCAAAGTAATATATTATTGATAGTTCACTTGATAATTTTTTCTTAAAGTGTTCATGACTATAAGACTTTCGCATGAATTGTGGGGTGTGGGTGTGGGTCATAATTCTTATTTCTGTTTCTCATCTTGACTAAGTCTCTGAGCTCATGCCATCTATATTTATATACAAGTAGTCAAATAATATTGTTCTCTGTTGTAAGACTTCTGGTAATCAGAGCAGCTCTGTTAGACGAGAGCAAATCGTTTCGGCTACTTTTAACAGAATCCTGGAAGCAGCACTCCCCTCCCCTACCCACTCATCCTCACAGTCTACCCCTCACTGTGCCCTCACGGCTCCCCTCCTGTCCTTGTCGTGACAGTGTTGCTGGCAAAGGCCTGATGTGTCAGTGCTTGAAGTTTACGACTAGAGAGAGGCGTGCAGGTGGGTCGTTGAGAGAAGTCGCCTAATGACACGTCTATGGGTTCACAAGTCACCAACAAACCTTCACCAGATCTTACATCCTCACATTTCTTTGGGAATATGAATTTCTACTCCACCATCTAGTGTATTAACAACCAATAAACCTCATCTAAAGCAATTACCGAATACAAAGCCTGGTTATTAGACTGTCAATATGTACAAATATATGGGAATACTTTTGCCTGCGCATTGTGACTTCATGACCTTGCTTCTAAACCTCAAACAGGTATTATAGGTATACTCACGGTACTTTGGTCTCTTAAGGATTGTAGTTCATTCCTTATTTCATATTTGATGCTTAAATTCACCCTATCTACTACTCAATGGCTCAGATACCTGCCTGAATGTAGACATTAGCATAACTGAAAATGTTTATTTGTTCGCAATGAAAAAATTTCTCTTCCTAACCCTGTTTCAGTAAAACTTCCAATTCTGGTGAATGTATGTGTTATCCAATATCTCAATGCATATGTAAGATACAATTTTTGACTGTGTAGACAGAACCAGTGGTCACCATAAAACATGTAAATAAAACTTGGACAACAGTTATTTATTTTGTTTGTGAGTCTCTGTTTAAGTAGCTTATCATAATGTTGTAAGTTCTGCAAGAATAGTAGGAATTCTTGAACAATATAAACTACAAGAAAACTGTTTCTTTTTAAAACAAAACAGCACTTGCAGCCACTAACTGTTACATTGTTCATCATAACAGGTCACAATTGACCATACTAGAACTTGAAAACTACCAACTCCATTCTTCTACTGACATACTGGAACATATGATTTATCATTTAATGAAATATAAGGCAATCTGGAAGATTTATTTCACAAATAATGCACAGTCTTCCATTGACAACATAAAGTTAATGATCTTCCTGTTACAAGCTTCCAAAATGTCAGATACTGTGACCATGAATGCGTTGATGCTCGTTGTTTTTCCTTTCTTATATTGACAACCCAGCTCCTACTTTCTCTTATCGGATAAAGCTCTTTTTATTTCTGTATTAACTGACGAAATTTTAAATGTTGAAAAGCGAAATTACGAAGAAACAACTACGATCCAACAAAACTCGCTTGTGTATCCTATGTTAATATAGTGGAGACTGCGAGCTTGAAGCAATCAACGGACATGAAAACAGATGTTTATCGTTATCTACGATAGTCTACAGACTCTACACCACACGGCAATCAGCCCGCGTGTTTCATACAAAGCTACACTCCAGCAAATGTACAACTTCACCTTTATTGAAGCGCAACAGATGCTTATCAACATCATCGACTCTTATCTGAATCTGAAAACCCAAAACAAGGCGAAGTGTTTGTACAAAGCCATGTAAGGTCCCTATCTAACATTGTTATGGGAAAAATAAACTCGCCACCTGGCGACACCTCGCAATGACAGCTACCACATTTAATTTCTAACACGCTGGTTGGAGACACTTTGAACAGAACGATGTCGGTTATTGCTTGTTTTCATTTCATGTAGCAGGTGCTACTAGTGGGTAGGGTAGTTATAGTGTCTAGTCCAATTAGGATCCACTTAAACTATTTCAAAGGGAACTAGTTTGGAAGAAAAAAGTAAGAAACAGAAAAACATTGTGATATGCAAATGGCTTTTGATAAATATTGGGGCTTCAATAAAAGGCATACAGTGTTGCTCAGAATTCAAACGACAGATTCAACTCACGTAGCGTCAAATCAACTAACAAAATTCTTTAACCGTCCACTGCATTTTCTCGCTCTTCAAGACATCGTCAGCTCAATGTAGACCTAAAACTGGCCATGCAACAATCTTGAAGATGGATACTCGATGGCGTTAGCAAGAGCTGAAGATAAAAGTTGTAAGGGAAACATACGAAAACGAAAACCTTTCGTGCCTGTGGAAAAAACTGGTGATAAATTGTTTAAACCTAAAATATATATTCCAAAGTCTTTCGTGCTTCGCTGCAAGAGCCTCTCCAACACGCAAAACTGTATTTTCTAAGCATAAATGTCTCAGACAAAAGGAGGCTAAATAATTTACGCCCCATCTCAGGGGGGAAGTAGGGGAAGCTCAACATGCTACCAGTATCCGGGTCTTTGATTAATGGCCGCTGGAATTAACAATCAAACGGATTTTTAAGTTTAAGGTGCTTGCTCTTTTACTGGATGTTAAAGGGATTACTTTGTTCTCAAGAAATTAAATCACTAGTTTTTGCCTTTTGACACAGATGTGATGAAATCGAAGACGCATTCAAATTGCTGTCGGGCGGCTGGTGAATCAACAAGATGATTCACGAGGACAAACATTCTAGTGGCTCCATATGATAAGAACAGATTTCAGCAACATGCTCCGTGGAGTGTACACGAGTAAATCTTGTGTCAACAGGTACACAACGAAATCAGCAGATCGCAAAATATAGTTGGTTACACTTCGTGACTACGTGATACACATAGCTCAGGCCGAGAGAAAGCTGACAGGTCTAGAAAGATAGAAAGAGTAAGAGATGACAGAAGTTCCAGAAGTGAACGCATTGCAATCTTGTGTGGTCCGGTGCAGCAAGGCATGTCACAAATACAACAATGAGCGGGCGTCTCGGGTTGATTCTGTTTGTCCCGCTATTTTCTATGCACGTGACACCTGTTTACTGGGCGGCTGCTGGGCCTGGAGAGAGCCTTTGTTGCTAGTCTGGCGTAAACATCAATTTTCATTTTCCTTCCCATCTCTCTCACTCACACAGGGGTTTCATAGGGAGAAAATTTAAAACACTACAATGTATCAAAGCTTGAAAGCCACTGTTAAGGTCGGACCTACAATAACGGACTATTTTGAGTGTATCACATGAGTAAAGCAAAGTTGTGTGATATATATCCTTTGCTGTTCAGTATTTTACTATCTGAATCTTAGTGCACATGTGTGTATGGAAAATGAAGATGGCTATGTCAGGTACTCCTAGACGTGGGCTCTCTCTATGTCGCACGCAATCCAATCTTTGTCGGTAACAGCTTCATTCAATACTAAAACCATTATGTCGGCACATGTTTGAAAGTTTTCCATAGGTGACTCGTTGACCCCAAATTATTTCACATTGTTTCGCCTCGAATGACTTTCTAACTTGTCAAGTTCAACGGCTATTTCCTAAAGTCTGTTCGAAGTGTCTCATTATCACTCTCGATCTTCTCTAATCGTTCTCTGTCCACCTTTACATTTTCCTCTACAAAGTCTATTTTGCTTTTGAGTTTGGATACGTCTTCGCGTACTGCGCGATTGCTCGATTCTATCGACTGTTTGATTGACTCATCCATGCCGGTTGTTGCCTCTGTCTGCGTTTGATCTACTCGAGCGATGGCTTGCAACACATTTTTCATACTCGAAGTATGTCCTTAAAAACACGTTTGTGTAGATAAGTTCAGATTTGTATTTTCTTCACAACTGCTATCTTCGGTGTCCAATTTATCTCCAGGTCCTGGATTCAGTTCAACCATCATGCCAGCAACGTATTCGATGCCAACATGGTTGACAGTCCGTGCTGACAGTACCCTTTAACCCAAACAGCTTCAGTTTTGGAATATCTGGTCAAACTTTTCACCAGTGTACCTACAAAACATATAATAGGCGCTCTGTAGGTTTGCATCTTCTAAAACTGGTATCTAGATTATGTTAATTATGATTTTCTGTTTTTTTTTCTCTCTGTCATTACAACATCGGCCTGCCTCAGTCATGACAACAGCTCACCTAGTGCCACTAGAATAGTAAATATCGTGGAGTTTTAGCTCCATAGTCTCTTCACGGTGTGCGCGACTACAGTGCTTGTCGGTCGCTTTTGGACGGAATGCCGCCTTTGGGTTCTGTCTGCCCAAACGTCTGGATGGTGCAATCAGGCAAAGTGTCTGAAGTTCCTTTTCTCCATCACCCAAAACCTCTACTAGCCGCTCTAAAAGCCTGTACGGAGTTCTGCTATTGACAGATACAGCTTTGGCCAGACACGGACCGGAAAGCACCGTCATTAGCAGTGCCAGAATTAGTATCCACACAGGCGCTGGCGGCCATTTTGTTTGCAGACATCGTGGTTTTCGAGATAATTCTGTAATCGCATTAATCATACGTGCAATTCAAATGAACAAAGCCAAATAATTTTCATCAAACAAACAGGATGCCTCAGAAAGTAAAAATACCTTTTGCCAATGATGGATAGATTTGTCATCAGTCCTCTGGAGTGACTATTACAGAAAACATAAATATTGGTTTTGAGTCCACATCGCTGAGTTGCTCAAGTGGCTTATTTCAGATTTTTCTTATTGGCTAACATTATTTTTTCTCCTCAACATGTTACCCATGTTAAGGATGCGCCAGCTTGTCACGGTAGAGCTGGCACCAGACAAGTGCATAGTGTGTCCGCAATCACCTCCTAGTTTTTCTGGGAATGTACACTCGCTAAGGTAAGTTAAAGCCCTCAACACACGAAAGATCCAGAACTCTAGTCATTATGTTTTTCATGTCTTCATGTCTATTTTTTCGCTCCTCAAATAAATTCAATCAATCCAGTGCAGAGAGGAAAAACCTATATCTGACTTGACGTGTTTAGAACTGAATATACAAGTGTAAGTAGTATTTGAAATTTTCATGGCTTTTGCCTCAAAACTAGAGAACAGCAACATAAGAAATAAAGTCGTGTACAGTGTGAGAAAAATGAGAATAAACATGAAATTTATAATGTACCAAACGTCTATTAGATGTTCAAAATGCCAAAAATGAGTATTGAATATTGCGAATATAAATAATACCAACAGAGTGCATCAAAGTATGCTCTCAGTATAAGAGATTCAAGACGAAGCTGACTATTCATGGCAGTATATAGAAACCCACAAACGTTAAATTCTGCACGAGGAACAACAAAGAGAAGGTTGTTGAGTGCTGAGAACTACAACAGCGTATGTCAGTGACAATATTTATCTTCATCAGAAGGAATTTATTTCTGCAATATTTACCTTTTTGGTAGAAAGAAGGAGATGGGTGCGTACTTTGCCGGAGTACCCGGGGCTTATCAGAACGTCCAGCCCTCTGGCAGTGAGTTTGTTGCTCGTCTCTCTGTGACATAAGTGAGCGCAGTTACGATGTGCGGATGACGGCGACAAGATTGTAGCCAGCAAATCCAAAGATATGAAGTTTCTGTACCGAAGTTGTTTGTAAGTGCGCCCACTCAGGGAAAGTTCCTGTAATGAGGTCTATTTCTAACTCAGTGTTAGGTTTCTTATCAGCCTATAAGACTATTTTTTCTGAGGCAATTTTGCTGATTATTTATCACTATGGTTGTCTTTCAGTCTTCTTTTCATCAAGCAGACTGCATAAAGTAGTATCTAGAATACAGCAGGACGTGCAACAGTCCACAAGTGAAGTAATCGCATCAGGAGCCCACGTAGAGTGATGCATCGACAGGCGGTGGTACAGATTGTTACAGCAGCTGTCGTCGCTTGCCGTCCACGCCGCAGATTGACGCCAGCAAGCGCTTTCTCGCCCTCCTCTTTCTCTCCGCCTCTCTGAACTGTGGAGTGCTCAAACTTGCTCACACTACTTCACGATAGCTCACCAGAGCCTGATTATCTCCCTTGGAATATGGGGGAATTTGTTTTGGACTTGCAGACTTGCCTGCGATGATATCGGAGTCGTCAGCTTCCGTGGACCTAATACCGCACGTGAACGCAGTCATTATAAAGCTATATTGCTTGCAAACACAGTCACGACAGATCTATACTGATGTGAACACAGTCAATAATAACCGTTTGCTTGTATAACGCCTCATCCTGGCCTTTGGACAAGTTCAAGGCACTTCGCCAACTTCAGGAGGTGATGTGGCGGCACAGTAAGGTGCTTGCAAAATGTCCGTGTTTAGATTATGAAGGAGACTTATAACGCGCAAAATCCGAATCCTTGGGAAACGCTCAATGCGCCGAAATGTTACAGAAAAGTACACCAATAAAACATTAGCAGCTGCAGAAAACCAAAAGGAAAGTTAGAATCAAACGATCGGACGGCTAAAAAAGGACCACAGATGTGACAGATAGATGTGACTGTACTTCACGCCAAAGGTCAGCGTCTACACTAACACCACAACACGAACCACAATCCGCAGCCCATATATAAAAAAATATCATAAAAGCCGGAATCCACCCCTTAGCAAATACAGCAAAGTCAACAGACGGCACAAGTCTCACTGGAACGACGAGTGAGCCCCAGCACACGCAAAAGTTTACTGATCAACAAAGGTAAAGCTACACGAAGCCCACACAAGTGCACCGACCGTGAAGTCTGCAGGCTGAAAAGGATCCAACTGAAGGCACAGAAACAGAACATATCTATACCGCATGTGTACACAGTCATGACAGACCTATACTGCTATTGTTATTTTGTACGTGTGGTGTATATATATATAAATGTGTATATATACTTATCTATACCCCAGTGCGATTTTGAATTGACCTCGAACCTCCATCACTGATGTTTTCTCATCACTTTCTAGGGCTGCAGCCGCCTTGCAATTCTCCATATCGTGCATCATGACAGAGCACGTGGACATGACACAAATGCCATCAACTCCCGCGTACCTCACCAGACACCAACTCCTTGCTTTGAAAACGTTCAAACGAATCCATCTCTGTACAAGCCCCTACATGAGATTCGTGTTCAAAATCGCCGTCAGCCTGTTGGCCGCAGTATCGAGCTGTACAAGAACTCACAAAGGCCACAGACCGCGACTTCCACATCGTCTTCCTGCTTATGACGACGGTCTGTCTACACAGTCCGACAGATGCTGTGTATCGACGGCACACACTTCCTTGTCGTCTTTTTCATCACCCCAGTCCGTGTCTGATCACTCCGGAAATGTTCATTCATCTACTCGTAGGAAACGATCTTCTTCTCTATCCTCTTCGTTAAGCCTCCGTATTGCGCTTTTTAATGCCTACTCTCTCTCATCCAACCAGCAAACACAGAAGAGAACAGAGATCATCAGAGTTCATCAGTGACAATGATCTGGACATTATGCTGTTGACTGAAACGTGGCTCAGTGATTAAGGAGATGAGAGTGTCTGTGTTCATCTGACTCCAGTCAACTACAGCATGTGGACATTCCCCTGTGCCACCTGCTTAGGTGAGATTGCTGTGATCTTTAAAACATCTCTCATGAATCACCTTGCATTTAGCAGTGATCTCCCTTTTGTTAACTCGTCATTTGAATTTGTTAAGGCAGGACTTTCATTGCCAGACAGTTAAGTTCATCTTATGTATTTATATAGACCACCGTCCAACACCATAAAAAATGAATGACAGCATGTTTCTGTCAGAATTTCATGATCTACTTGACTACTGCAACACGATCAGTAGCATACCTGTGGTCGCAGGTGACTTTATGTCCATTTTGGTGAAAATAACCATCTGTATACAAAAAGGATCACGGACCTGCTCAATATCTTCCAGTTAACCCAGTCAGTCACCGACTCCACTCACGTAACAAATCATATCTTGGATTGGGTGGTGCACAGACCTGTTGATCATGTCATAGGTACGGTTACTGTCTCAAATGTGCTCTCTTCAGATTATTATTGTGTGCGGTTTGTGAGCTGTCGCCCAGCTCCGTGCTGGAGGCCCATGCTCCTGTGCGTACCCAAGTTCCATGCCGTGTGCCTATCAAAAACGCGCCGTAAGTACCTGTTTCGTGCAGCATGCCCCGTCAAGACTGCGGACAGCTAGTGAGAGCGGTGTTCACAGTGCTGATGAAGTTGTGTTGTGTTTATGGTGTGTGGGGCGTGTTGGTGTTTGGCGGTTGTTGGTGGGGGATGTGTGTGTGGTGTTGGGTGGGGGTGGGGGTGGGGGTGGGTGTGGGTGGAGCGTGGTGCCGAGGGGGAGAGGAGCAGGAGTGGCTGGAGAAGTGTTGGCGAGCGTGTTTTAAGAGTGTCTGGGGGGTGACAGTGCGGGCGGCTGAGAGGTGGAGTCGAGAGGCTGCGCGTGGGGTGGGGGGGGGGTGTTCAGTCTGCTTGTGCTTGTTGTGTGCAGCTTTGTTAACTCGTCCACATCTGGCAGGCCAAAGTGCTCCTTTGCTTCCTTTCAGCCGATCTCGGAAAGTGAGCTTAGGACCATGATACTCCAGCCAAAACACACAGCTTGTTCACTGAACCGAGTTCCCACCCCATTACTGGTAAAGTCCTACTCCCTGCCCTCACAAAAGTAGTAAACAGTCATCATGTCAGTCCCACTTTCCAGGGGAACCAAACTTTCGTGTCCTTTAGTGGGGTGGGGCTGAGATTTCGCAGTTTGGTGAATCGTACAGGAATCGATCCAACAGAATGACAGAGCGCTTGGTGCTGTCAACTCCTCCTGGTCCTGGCTGCTTTCACGGCAACGTAGCTCTTACTAATCTACATCACTTTAGCTGCTGGATATTGCATTACACTCTGCAAGTCGTGGGTACTAAGATTAGATGTTTAGCCCGAACTTTACATTTATAACTTTTATAACTCTTTTTCAATATTGTGACTCAAATTCATGCATGGTGATAGTGATCCTGATTTTGTCATACTTCTGACAGTAACCTTGTATCATTGCAGTCTCGTCATGTTGTTCCAGTGTCCTCATCTTACTGCGATGTTCTCACACCTATATACCTTCCTTACATCCCTTCACTGCCCTCAACTCATCACAATGCCCTTTGTAACGTTGTTCTTCATAAAGTCTTTTCAGATCGTTTCATTCAAGAGATAGCTATTGCCTGTCAAACTTTGTTAGCCCTCTTTGGAGTCAAGGTAATGAAAGGTTTTAAAATTCATCCCGCACACGCTGGCTTCTTAGTGCTAATTGTATGACAATCGATCCACAATCTTTTTATGGGATCTGCTTGCTTTTTCTTCACGTGCCGTCCTTTGGATGAGGTGGCCGCGGCTTTTTCTCTCTCTTTTGGCAGAAGTGAGAGTCAGGTCATCGTTTTTGGTACATCGTGCTGAGTGGCTGGCGGCAGGCTGTTCCATAATGAGGTGGGCAAGCAGTGTGCAAATAGTTCCAGTCCAGTTTCCGTCAGCATAAACTACTTATGTCTCCTCTGCAGATTTTCAAATATACATTATTTTCTACATACATTGTAAAGAGATAGCGAGTCATATATTTTTTTATTATAGTTTTTTTCTATGTATTTTGTAATGAGAAAGTCATCAAGCTGAGGCAGCCTCTAACAAACACGAAAGCAAGTATTTAGTGGGAAAAATACCAATAATAATAAGAATAAATATTTGTTGTACGACGTCCATCATTTTTTTCTTTTTATTAATGAATTTGTTTTCTTATTTATGCTGCTGTTAAAGCTCCATTACCTCCCGATGTCCCACAAATGACAGCAGTGCTAGAAACTCCTCTGTCCGCAATCTAAGACTTTTGTTTAATGTTGATCGAGTGATAGACCCATAAACTTCTCTGTACCGCGGCTGCTGCGATGAAACACGTCTTCAAAGATGACCCACTGGGGCTAAGTAGCCGCTTACTACATATTTCATTCAGTTTAGTGGAAGTCTGCTAGTACTCCTCTAGCCAAGTAGGCGGCCTGAGAAGCGCCAGGGACCGTCTACTGTCTGGCGAGAGTAGACAACTGCTGGGCCTAGACACTAAACTTCATTGGGTTGGGTGCTAAAGCCTAGTCATCATCTGACCTGGTAACATGTCATAAACATTTTAGCTGACTGCTGTGCGTTAGCATCCAGCCACTACAACTGCGCACCTGTGCTAGCCCATAAGCAGCCTGACGAGAGGGGGGACAGGGGGGTCTGGTGTACCCGGGGCCCGCGGGCTGTCAAGGGGCCCGGCCTTGGTCAGTGGATTTTTTTTTCTCTTCTCCTTTTCTTTTCTTTTAAAGAAAGGTCTAAGGACAGAAACCCAAGCATTACACATGCAGAAGTTGAGTTGAGGTAATATGAGATTCGAATTGTAAACATACATTATATACTGGGAAAATATTTACATTACAAGTACAAGGGGCCCAGAGAGGTCTGTCCGGGGCCCGGTGGCTCTCGGCGGCCTGCTTACAGTCTAAAATAACAGGCCTGACAGTTGGCTCTCCATGAATACTGTACTTCTTGAAAGTAAAATCTGTCTGTAACATCGTCTTCAGTGTCATTTACATGAGCAGTCTCTTTTCTTCCATGCAGCTACTGGTAGAAATAAGTGCACAAAGGAACTAACACCCATCAAGGTAGGATAAATATAGTGATAATCTATCATCCCAGGAATATTACTGTTACAGGAAGACGAAATAAGTACAGTATTATTGCAGGGTCAGAAAATGAAAACGAAGCTGAAGTGTCCTGCTTCATTGGGATTCTGGGCTCTGTTTTCTTATTTCCACGATCGGTGCAAGGATGGTGTGACCAAGGCAATGTGACTGGTACTGAGTGCACTGTACAGGAGTCGTAAAGTATCCAGATGTGTTATTATTGTCAGCAGTTCAAACGCACGTGGGCCTAATGAAAGCTCTTGTCAAATTTCGTGATAAATTTGATATTTAAAAAAAAACAAACAGATTCTTGCCTCCTTCATTCTACTCGCTTCTGAAATATTTTTTTCTTGATATTTTAATACACAGTTTATGTCAAGGTTTAACACATACATATCTCACGGCCGTTGCCCTAGCCTAAAGGTTTAGTCGAGTGCATTGATAGTCAAACTGTAATATAATAAAGCAAATGGTATTTGTGAAATGTGCCTTCGTGGGAAATAACATTTTTTAGATTAGATGTCCCAGTCTGTTGTTTCTGTTTGTAACGGCTTCTTTAAAATCTCCCACCGAATACCTGGCGCACACAGGCACGTGAGTTGTGTCTAAGTATTTTCTGTTTAACTGTTTTTTTTCTAAACTCTCACAGGTACCTGATGTACAAAACTGTTTCTGACTCAGCACGCGCACGAAGTCTGCACTAACACTTAGGTGTTGCATTTTCCTCCGCGATGTAGGGAGATGCAGGTGAGCAAAACACAACACGTGTGAGTATGATGACGGTGGCCCTGGGGTGACGCTGACTGGGGTGACCTGTAACATAACGTGATGTGACATGGGAATGACGTGTGGGAAAAACCTGTAACATAACGCATAACGTGGTTGTCTGACATGTGACCGTAACATAGACGTGTCGTGGGACCTGTAACATAACGCATGTGGACGATGTGGACATAACGTGACAGACGTGTGGGACCTGTAACATAACCGTTTCCTGTGTAAAGAAATATGGTGCCTGTGGCATGTAACAGACTTTGCGATGTATGAAATGTATGAGACAAGTACTGTGTAAGGTTCAAGCCTCATTCTTTAATTAAACACGTCATCTTCAACATACACCTGTCTGTCATCAATAGACAAATGGTGTCAGTTTTGAAAAAATCAGAGGTGAAGTCTTTATCCCAGTCTTGCATTTTTCCCATCTCTGTTTAGTCCAGTCAAAATGGGTTTGGTTTCGCTGATCATTGGAAAATAAATCTTCTAAGCCACCATGTTCACTTTGTGTGCACTTTCAGCACTGAAGCAAAATAAAGCAATACAAGTGTAGAAAAAAAATGAAACAAAGAGTAACATATTTTATCCTCTCTCTAATTTCTCATGGTCATGCAAGTCTTGTTTTGACCAAAAAATCAATAGAAATAAAATGGATAATCAATTTCCCCAGGGAATTCAAATGGAATCGTTGTTAACGAGCATCGCTTGCTGTAGGCCTAGTGTCTTTTCTCAAGATGGGCAAAAATCGGAAAAAAGACTCACCAACGGTCTCTCGGCAGCGCTGTACACCGGGCAACGGCTGAAGATTCGGAGGGTCTGGTACCTAGGGAGGGCCTGAAACGGCTCGCGCCCGGTTAGAAATTTGGAGGGGGCGTGGCACAAGGCAGGGATGGTTAGGGTTGGCGCTATATACATGGGGAGCAGGCGTGCCCCGAAAGGTTTATGTGCTTGGCTGATAAGTCAATGGTGCGAGGCTACCATCTGAGGGATTATGACTGAACGCCTCTAAGTCAACAATCCCGCCGAATATGTAACGATACTTTCAGGGTCTGGTGCTAGGAGGGTAGTGCCCGGAGGGCATGGTGCCTAGGGAGCAGTCACGGCCCGAGGGTCTGGGTGCCTAGAGAGGTCAGTGTGCCCGGGGAGGAGTGAGGAGGGTCTGTGCACAAACTTGGAAAAATGTTTTGTTCGAGAGGAGGTCGAGGTGCGAGGCGCTGGGATGCAAACTGTAAAAATGTTCTTCTGAGCGGAGGGTCTGGTGAGAGGGTCTGGCAAACTTGGAAAATGTTTCGTATAGAGAGGAGGGCAGTGCCCGGAGGGTCTGGTGATAGGAGGGTCAGGTGCCTGGAGGCGGGTGCCTAAGGAGGGTCAGAGTACCCGGAGGGCCTGGTGCCTAGTAGGTCAGGTGCCCGGAGGGTCTGTGCAATGGAGCGCAGTTGGCACAAAGGAGGTATGGTTTAAGGTCGGCGCTATATACATGGGGAGCAGGCGTCCCGAAAGCGTGCGCGAAAGGGACCGTGGCTATAAAGGTTTCTATATATGAAATGCTCACCCAGTTTTTGTATTCCTCATCTGCAAATGAGCGCTCGCTCGGCGTGCGACGCCCCGGTCGAAAGCACTCGTGTCTGCGTCCCGTCATCTGGCGACCGGTTCGAAGCGGACCGAAGAAGTTTGGTACGGTTGGCTTGGTGGCCTGATTCGCGGCTTTCGCTTGCCGTTTCTCACGGCTTCAGGCGCGCGCGTCGTAGTCTCCTTTCGGCCAGCCGCGTCGGCGCGGACGCATCGAATAACTTGTAAAATGTTCGTGTCCAGGAGGGGAGGTCTGGTGCGGAGGGCCTGTGCCAAACTTTGTAAAATGTTCGTTCGACGGAGGGTTCTGGTGCAAAGCGGATGGTCTGTGCAACACATTGAAAAACACACTTCTAGTCATTAGTAACTTCATTTTGTACTGGAAGCTTAGGGAACCTCGTATTCATTCAAGTTTACCGAACAGAAGGGTCTGGTGCGGGAGGGTCTGGTGCGGAGGGTCTGGTGCTGGAGGTCCTGCTGCCAAACTTGAAAATGTTTGTTCGAGAGGAGGGTCAGGTGCGGAGGGTCTGGTGCGGAGGGCTGGTGCCAAACTTGGAAAATGTTTGTTCGGAGGAGGTCAGGTGCGGAGGGGTTCTGGTGCGGAGGGCCTGGTGCCAAACTTGTAAAATGTTCGTTCGAGCGCAGAGGGTCTGTTGAGAGAGGGTCTGGGTGCAACTTGAAAAATGTTCGTTCGAGAGGAGGGTTCTGGCTGCGGAGCGTGTGCCAAGCTTGTAAAATGTTCGTTCGAGCGGAGGGTCTGGTGAGGAGGGTCTGGTGAGGAGGTCTGGTGCAAAACTTGGAAAATGTTCGTTTAGAGAGGAGGTCTGTGCGGAGGGCCTGGTGCCAAGGCTGTAAAATGTTCGTTCGAGCGGAGGTCTGGTGAGTGAGGTCTGAGCTGAGGAGGGTCTGGGCAAAACTTTTAAAGATGTTGGTTAGAGAGGAGGGTCAGGTGCGGAGGTCGGTGCCAAACTTTTTAAAATATGTTGGTTAGAGAGGAGGGTCAGGTGCGGAGGTCGGTGCCAAACTAGGAAATTTTTCTTTGAGCGGAGGGTGTGGTGGCGGAGGGTGCTGGTGTGCAAACTTTTAAGCAATGTGGTTAGAGAGGGGGTCTAGGTAGCGAGGGTCTGGGTGCAAAACTTTTAAAATGTTGGTTAGAGAGGAGGGTCAGGTGCGGGAGGGTCTGGTCCAAAACTTTTAAAAATGTTCGTTTGAGCGGAGGTCAGGTGCGGAGGTCTGGGCATGCGGAAGGTGGCATAAGGCAGGGAAGAGATAAGTCGGCGCTATATATATATGGGGAGGCAGGTGTGCCGAAAGGCGCTAGAAGTGAACATCGGCAATAGAGAAATGGTTACTATTAGCCGTGAAAATGTACGTTACAGCAGGAGGGTCATGGTGCGGAGGGTCTGGTGCCAACTTTTAAAATGTACGTTAGATGAGGAGGGTCAGGTGCGAGGGTCTGGTGCGAATGGTCTGGTGCCAAACTTTTTAAAATGTTCGTATAGAGAGGAGGTCAGGTGCGAGAGGGTCTGGTGCACAAACTTCGGAAATGTTCGTTTAGCGGTAGGGTCAGGTGCGGAGGCCTGGTGGCATGGGGAGGGCGTGCATAAGGCAGGAGAGATTAAGTCGGCGCTATATATAATGGGGAGCAGGTTGCCGAAAGGCCGTAGGAAAGAACACGGCAATAGAGAAAGGTTACTATTCCATGTATGCTCACCCAGTTGTGGATTTTTGCATCGGCAACTGCAGCGCGCTCGCTCGGCGTGCGACGCCCCGTCGAAAGACGTCGATAGTGTGTTCTCTAACGGCCCGTCCTGCTGCGCAGAGCCGTTTAATCGAAGCGGACCGAAAGAAGTGGGGTACGGTGTTGGACTCGCTGGCGATTGCGCGGGCCTTTCGCTGTCGCGTTGGGCCACGGCTCATGTGGGCTGGTTGAGCAGGAGAGGGGTTCGTCTGTGCTCCTTTCGGCACAGCCCGTCGGAGCCTATCGAATAACGCTTGACTGTGTCTCGAGTTGAAAAGCGCGCTCGTGTCGATCGGTGGCAACAGCTTGTCGTCAGCAAGGGTGGAATGTTTGTTCTAAACGATGATTCGGTTGGCAAAAGAGCGAGAAGCATTGTTACCGAATGAAATTGCAGCCACGGACGCAGCGAGGACCGCGCGGGACTCTCCGCGACTGACTGTCTTCGTGTGGGTTTACGGATATTCCAAAACCACCCAAAACATCATTCCTTGATCTGCCAGTTAGTCATCATGCTTGTCTCAAAATTAAGCAGCCATTGCATGTCTAAGTTCACACCCTCGTACGGTGAAACCGCGAATGGCTCATGAATGCCCAAGTCCGAAAGTATCCTTAGATGATGGTCCATTATTCTACTTGGATTAACTGTGGCAATTTAGAGCTAATACATGCAAAACCAACTACCCGTCACCCGTCAAAGCCCGGAAAAGATTAGCGCTTTTATTAGTTCAAAATCAGTTTGTGGGGTTTTCGGCCCCGTCCCTTCTTGGTAGACTCGGATAAATTTTTGTGCCGGTCGCGGTCGCAATTGCGGCCTCGAGGGGCGACATGGGTCCATCCCTACATCAATCTGTGCCTACAAATGTCGAATGGTTGTTACGTAACTATAGACCATATTGCCATGTTGACTCACGGTAACGGGAATCAGTGGATGCGTATTCCGGAGAGGAGCAATGAGAAGTTCGGCTTTTACCACATCCAAGGAAGGCAGCAGGCGCGCAACTTTCCCAGCCCTGGCGGTCATGATGAAAAATAACACTACGAACTCGCTTTTGAGGTCCTCAATTGAATGAGTACACTTTAAACCCTTTAACACGAGAATCACTTTGGTGGTTACCAATGTGTTGGTGCGGCTGGAAAGTCGCTGGGAGACCTGAACTCCAGGGGTCGATCGGTAGCAGAATCGGAGATCGTTACCCGACGTCTGAGGTCATGGAATACTACGAGACAAAGAGTGGCAACGAGGCACTCTAGAAAGAAATAGATGTAACTGATGTGAACGGGTCTCTCGACGGTGAGGGTCTGGCGGGGGCAGCCGTTTTGCTGAGAGGTTTCGAAGACGAGGAAGATACCCGGTCGTAGTTCTGACCATAAACGATGCAACTAGCTGCTCCGGAGGGTTCTATCATCGCCTCTTCGCGAGGCAGCTTATGGTTGGCAAACGTCTGAAATTACAGTATTGACGAGGGATGTCCTCAGGACCCACCGGCAGAACTGGATGGAAGTCGGAGGTTTATTCGGAGCTGAGAGCATTAGTTTAGCTAAGAAACATTTCAGTGCCCATCGGGGGGGTCCGTTATAGCCGCTACCCAACAACACTGGGGCAAATCAACCCGAAGAAACTGTAAGGAATGATATTCCTCTCGAGACTGCCAACGATGATTGGTACGCGGTTGTACACGGCCGCGACTGTGATAAGATATCAAGCACAAAAACCAATAGACGCAAAGCGTGTCCCCTTAACAATACTTGCAGTCTGACGAGGGCAAGCGAAAACGGGTGGGATTGCGTCAGCGCCCGCTTCCGGACTTGTCCCATGTACGCGCTGTCGCTTGTGAAAAAAGATCTTATTATGAGACTTAGTCAGACTGGGGGAGAAGACCGTGAGAATATCATAAATCATGGAAACTACCCGAATAAACAGCATCCAATCTTATCTGTCTCAAGCTAGCTTCACTTTATTGGTCAGGTAATTGAAAGTGTGGTTATGATTTCAACATATCACGGAAATTCTATTGCAAACTTAACAACTAATTTTCGCCCCCCCCCAAAACAGTTAAACAGGAGGGTACTGGAGCAAAGAAGAAGAGGGTCTAGTGTTACGAAATTGAGCCTTTGGCGGACAGTGGCGATGTCAAGGCCTAGGCGTACTGCGTGCTTAATTCTTTTTGTTTATATATTTTTTATTTTATCAATTTTTAGCATTTTAGATAGGAAATCTATAAATATTGGCTGGGTAGACCTAGTTGTCGTTATTAAGGTTTTCTTTTGAGTTTTAGTAGTACTCTGTGTGAGTTTTAATAGTACTCTGTGTGAGTTGGAAGATACTAGGTGCGAGTAGCCTTTGGTGAGATGGGCGAGTCCGCTGATTCTTTACGTGTGTATAACCGTTGAGTTGACATTGAAAATAATACTGAGATATACAGTGTAGCTCCGTGTATACGTGGTTAGCCGCTGTTATACATGTGTCCTATCTTTTGTTCAACGGATGACTAAGTGACTTTGTACAGAAAGTGTGACACCGCAGATTTTTCAGATCTTTAAACGAGCCAAGTTACCGCTACAGTCGTAACATCTGGTTCCATGACGTTAAATCGATGTTCTTGCAGTGACGCACCCTTCGCTAACCTGCTTTTCCCCAAGTTGCGAAGAGAGAGGTGTGGTAAAACTTAAAATAATATTCCCCAAACCATTTGAATGGAGGGTCTGTGCAGAGGAGGGTCTGGTGCAAAAAAAAAAACAAAAATTTCCCAAAACCATTATAATTGGAGAGTCTGGTATGGCATGATGATCTTTTTATTTATTGAGGTCGGTGCCCCGAGGGGCCTTGGAGGTCAGGTGCGGAGGGCCCTGGGCGCGAGCACCTTGGAAGTCAGGTCCAAGGGGGGTAGTGACGAAAAATAACATAAGCGGCACTCTTTTGAGCTCTAAATTGGGACATTTTAAACCCTTTAACGAGCATCTATTGGAGGGCAAGTCTGGTGCCAGCAGCCGTAATTCCAGCTCCAATACTATATTTAAAGTCTTTGTGCTTAAAAAGCTCGCGTTGCATCTCAGGCATGGGCGTGCGGTCCGTCTCGCGACGGTCACTGCGCGAAGCCTGAGGCGGGCGCGGCTCCTTCGCAGGGTCTCTTCGGAGACGAGGCACAACTGCGAAAGCATTTGCCAAGCATATTTTCATTAGACAAGAACGAAGGCGTCAGAGTTCGAAGAGAACGATTATACTGTCATGTGTTCTGACTACATAAACGATGCCAACTAGCGTTCGGCAGGTGTTGGTTTCATGACTCTGAACCAAAGTTTTCGGGCTTCCCAGGGAAGTATGGTTGCAAATCTGAAGTTAAAGGAATTGACGGAAGAGTCACCACAACTGCGGCTTAATTTGATTCAACACGGTTAAAACACACCCATCCGCACACTGTAGCATTGACAGGGTGATATCTTCTTCTGTGATTCGGTGGGTGATGGCATAGCCGTCTTAGTGGTGGAGCGATTTGTCTGATTAATTCTGATAACGGGCGAGACTCTAGCCACCTATTAAAAGAGGTTACCGATTCTTCACGCATCGGTGCTAACTTCTTAGAGGGACAAGTGGGCATTTACCACAAGAGCTCGAGCACTAACAGTCTGGCTGCCTTTATAGAAGGAAAAGTGGATGTGACCATGCTTTGAAACAGTGAGAACCCCTTGAACGTCCTTCGTGATAGGATTGGGGCTTGAAATTCTTCTTATGAACGAGGAATTCCCAGTAATTACGTCGCTTCTTTCTACACACCGCCTGTCACTACTACCGAGTGAACGGTTTAGTGAGGGGAATATGGCCTCCGCGTCGAGAGTCTGAAAAAGTCTCTCAAACCGGAGGGAAGCCGATGTCAGCTCTCGGTGCCGCCCCAGGACTCTCGCCTCGGGTGGCAGTCGGCGAAAGTGGGTAAAAGAGAGGCACATTTTCGCGTGGCTCCTCCTGCTTTACAATTTTTTCATTCATTTCGCATTTTTTTAAACCTTTCAATATCGTTGCAAAGGAGAATGATAAGAAATGAAACAACTTTAGGCGTTGGATCACTCGACTCGTGCGTCGATGAAGAACGCACCAGTTGCGTGAATTAATGTGAAATTGCAGAACAATCTAACCCTAACCATTTAAAAAAAACCAAACAAACCAGACCTGGTGCAAAACTTTTTTTAAACAAAAGTTCCAGGTCGATGGGAGGGTCTCGGTGCAGAGAGGAGCCTGGTGCAAACTTTGAGAAAAAAAATTTGATTCATCAGTTTCTCGCTTTTAATTAGAAGACTAAAAAAAAGTTCCACTTCGATGGGAGGGTCCCAATGGTGCCAAAGGAGGGCCTGCTGCATCGGTGTTAAAATAAGTTTGAGAAAAAAATTTGATTTCAGTTTTTTTCGCTTTGGCATTAGAAGCTTTTAGTGGTTTGGTTAGGGTACCTCGTTTCCTCAAGTTATACGAAAAGGAGGGCCTGGTGCTGAGTGGGTCCTGTGCATAGAACGGAGGTCTGTGTGGTAAGGTGTGAAAGATGTATGCGTTGTGTATGCGAATGTGATTTGTGACCTATAATTCACAGTTGTCACTGCTACACTTGTTTTTATGGTAAGACTTCTGTAAACTAAAAATTGTGTACTGCTCGCTTTAGCAAAGGAATAGGAACAGATTAACATCTTAGAAGTAGTCGTATTGATACGCCATTTTTGTCTGTCTTTCTATTTTTCGTATGCATGTATCTCGAGTTAAATAACATTTTGCTGCTTACAGAACAGAGCTGAGGCAACGGTTACAAGGTGGTCACGGAGCTCGCCTATCGCAGGAAAGAATGTTTGCTGCGCAGGGTACACTGAAGATGGGTGATACATGTATCCGGGTGTATATGGTCTCTGTATCTGGGGGAGTCCTCCAACTCTTCTGACCTCGTGATAATCGGTTTGATGTAAGTGCCTCGGCCATAACTTTGTTTGGATGGTCTTAGCCGTCTATGTTTGTTTCATCTTTAAGGCAGGGGGCTGTTTTTAATTATAAGTTATTTCCAGGGCCGCATGAGAAAAGGATGGTTTTAGAGGGTGACTAAGTATAGTTAACTCAGTTTTACCCAAACTTATATGTAGTATATATATGGCGCGGGCCATCGGCGGCCGGTCAGAGACAGGAGGCGGGCCGGGCATCCGGGCCGCGGCCGCCCCCTTTGCCCCAGGTCTGATCTAAGGGTCCAAGAGTACTTTATATACTTATCATTCACCAATTGTTTTACTTTCTATTATTATTTAAAAAAAACTTTTCTCTTATGTATCCTCAAGAATCTATGTGTATCTATGATGGGGTATAAGAAATATAAGTGTTTGTAAATGTACGAGTAAGTGAAGGAAATGAGTCTGTAACTGTGTGAGGAGAGAAGGATGAGAAAAAAGTGGAAGGAGATGGATAAAACATTAAAGTTGTCCTCTCTATCGCAGCTGTGTGCAACCCGGTGCGATCGGGGTGAGTGCCGTTCTCCCTGGCTCTGGACTGTGAACGAGGGCGCTGGCGGGGCTTGCTTGCAACTTACAGTAAGGCAGTTCTCTGTTAGAATGCTTTAAACACAGTTTCGTATTATATTTACTGACAATAACAAATGGGTTTTAGTCAATGATAATTCACAATGATTTCAGTTTCATCGGTTTCCTATGTATCTTGCGTGCTGACTGATTTGGAGTTCAGTACTCTGTGTGAGTTGGAAGGAAGAGAATGTAAGTAGCTGCTGTGGCAGTCCCGCTGATTATGTGGTTATAACGTTGAGTTGTGAACATGAAATAATACTGAGAAATATTCAGTGTGAAGCGCTGTATACGTGTTCTATTCCTCTGTTCAACGGATGACTGAATGACTTTTGTACAGGAAAGTGTGACTACCGCAGGAATTTTCGCGCGATCTTAAACGAGCCAAGTTACCGCTACAAGTCGTAAAGATCCCTCCTGCTTCTCTGTCACGTGACTGTCACCGGCCAGCGCACCACCCCCATCGCCAGCCTCCACCTCCCTGTGTGCTGCTATGTTCCATCCCACCTAACTGCGATGTCCACTACCTACCATACAGTATAGTAATCGAACTTGCGGAATTTCACAACTTGTACCTTTTTAACAGTCACACAAAAGTGGCATAGTAGCGACAGAGTTCGTATAAAACGGCTTTATTTGTTCAAGTTACCCCGTCAGTCCAAAGCAGGTGGCAATTAATTTTCCCAAGGGGCCGCATGAGAATTTCGGAGTGGTTTTAAGGGCCGGACTAATATAGTTAACTCAGTTTTACCCAATACTGTAGTATTATATACTGGCGGCGGGCAGGTCAGAACGGAGGCCTTTGCCCAGGTCTGTCCAAACTCTCAAAATCGTCGCTTCGCTCGCTGTCTCCTCTCATTCTCCCCGTCACCTCTCATCCTCCACCCCTCCCAACACATCCGCGCACTGAATGCCGTCGCTAGTCGACCCCTCACACCTGTACCGAGGATCTGTCACGTGGCTGTCACCGGCCGACGAGCCACCCGACCCCCTACATTGCCAGCCTCCACCGTCTGTGCCCCGTGCTAGTTCCATTAACTGCGATGTCGCACAACTACATACAGTTATATTAATCGTTTTATGTTATTGGCAAATTAGCATTTGGGCAGAACATCAGTCAATGAGAGTGACTATCGTTCAAAATTTGACTGACAATAGGTGGGTTTGATGAAGTTTGTGAGAAAAGCTATAGGTTCATAAAGTTTTTAGTCAGCAGGTAAAATAGACAATATTCAGTACTGTATAACTTTGTTCTATTTGAACTATTTACGATATTCAGCTAAATATGCTAACATTTATGTATTTTTCTGTCATTTTTTTATTATATATAAATTCACACAATCACAATCGTTGAAATATTAAAAGTATTAACACTTTACTAGCACTAGTCTTAAACAGGAGATCACACTCTTTGTCTCGCTCTAATAGTACTCAATCATGTTACTTATTTCTATTGATTGTATTGGGGGTTTGAAGTCGACCGAGTTTATTTTTTTTTTCTTCTAAAGGGTTGGAATGAATTCAATAATTTCCTGCTTTTAATAGAGTCTGAAGACAGTTTTCAGTTCAGTATATTTGTTTACTTGTGTAACCGTCAATGTGGTCCGGGATAGTTATTGTGTGTGTATTGTGCGCTGCGCTCGGTTTTGGCTAAGAAGGAATAATATAGGAAAGGGAACTTTCGACTAGGTTGCCTGCGTGTTTGTTATGTAAGTTGTATAACAATGGAACATAACTGTGTGTTCCTGCTGTTACGACTCCCGCAGCAAAACAACTTTGTAATGAGGTTTGTTAACCACACTCGATGAGCTTGTTTAGTGCATTTACTTCTGGTTCTTCTCTTATTACATGTGAAGTCCATAAATCACTTACAATAGAGACATATTCCTTGCACGTAGATGAGCTTAAGTACCAAAGTGCATCAGCTTAGAAACAAAAGGCGATCACCCCTGAACTAACACACACACACTACACCACACTCACACACAGTTATGAGCATAACAGACACCGTCTTGTTCGCATGAGTTCTCATAGACAACTACGTCTCATCCTCTCGCCCACCCCCCTACGTCACCGCCTAACAGACTCATTACTAAGAAAGGGGGGTGCTGGCGTCTGCCCTGCACCCGGAGCGCGGGTGCCCTACACCCCAATCAACACCCACCTCTGAATCCTCCCTATACTACACCTACATTCTGCTCCCATCCATTTTACTCACCAATCCGGATCAATCGCTATCTAAAACCAAACTCACTTCATGTTCACGACTAGCATAGCAATCCCGTACCCCCGACCTCTCCCCACTTAAAGTCGCACACTCCACTGTACCCCCACCCCCATCCACTACAACACTCTCACTCCAACCCCAGTCTATATTTCTTTTTACTGAATGAAGTGTAGGATATTGAGAATTCGAATGTAACTCCCATTATTACAGTAAAATATGTTACGATTACAGTACATGGTAGGCCCGGAGACAGGCTCTCTTCCCGGGCCCGGCTGGCTCTCGGCGGCCTGCCCATAAGATACAGTTCGCACTATGTTCTCTTAGTCCGTAAGATCGGGTTTTTCTGTCAACAAGATTATTATGTCTGCTATTAGCTGGATGATTAGGAGCGATGTATCACATAATAAACATACCATGCGATGCGAGTGGGAAGCTGTTGCTGTTTGGCATCTAGATACATCCACACCTCCGTTACCTCATCTATCATCATTTGGCAACAATTTTTTGTGAGTTGTTTTTTTTCGGAATTATGTACTTCGGCTAGTTGGGTTAGATATTGCTTTGCTCCACATCATTCTTTACATAGATGTTTGTTCTGCTTATAATGGTTATTCTCTGCTCAAATCAATCTACGGCAGGAAGTTAGCTTGAATACATTTTTTGATTAATACGACTAAACAATGCACATTTGTTCTGAATTTGATATAAAATGAGTTCAAACTTGAATAATAATTAGCGTGAAAGACAGGGAAGAGACACACACACCCACCCACATTGGGACAGCAGTCAGATAAAAAAAGCAGGACGACAAAGTACGTATGGGCGAGGGGGACGAGAGGAAGGAAGTGAATTATTCGGATGGAAAAGCGTCACTAGGCAGCCTATTATTTTTTATGCTTCTCCTCCTATCACTCAATACTCTGTAATACTACATATGCAGTATTTGTATCTTGGTGATGGATATATTCCCCAGCTCGCCACTTATATTATATTTTCCTGCTTTATTTGATTCGTAACAGATTGATTCATCGTCCATACAGTTTTGCTGTCTCACACGGCGTCGAAAGATTACCACTTTTATAGGGCAAGTGCTTTATAGTCAGCCAACTATATCTCTTTGACTTGAACCCCATTTGATATTGTCAGACTCCTCCGTGACAGATGCGATCTAAAAAAAATAATTTCTTGTTCCAGCAGCCGTGATGTCAGTGAGACTTTTGCGCTGTTGCACTGTCATTAACCTCATTATCATGTACTCAATCGAATGACCACAACCAGACAGTGCGATGACGCAAAGCGTCGGATATCCTCAGGAGATCTGCCTATATGCTCCTCCTGCTGATGGTGTTTATGTAGTACATGGAGATGAAGATATGAAGAGTCCGTTTAAAAACGCTGCTGGTGAGGTGTATAGACTCCTAGAAGTTTGTCGCGACCTCGTTCTAATTTTCCTCTGTTTACTTCTATCTTTAATCCGCTAGATGATGGGTGTTGGAATCAATGATGTTAATTACGGGCTTCACCTCTGTAGTGTCCCGTACTTGACTACTTGTGTCAAATAAACACCATATGTGAGGGATTTCCAGAAAGTCGCTAATGCTGTGGTATTATGTGTATTGTACAGGAGCATGTATATCTCTCTCCACACACACACCTCGGAAATTCAAACAAGGAAATGCTGTTGAGGATGTTGTAATGAGACCGGGTCCTCGCCTGCTTGTTTCCAAATGATTCTGTGTGCGTCAGCTAACATATGTAAAACTTTTTGTCGCTAAAATATGATGGTTACAATGCACAGTGTGATCAGCGGAAAATATGAAAGCCGGTGGCACTACTTTCAGGTGTGATTTAAGTCTGCAAATATATAAACACATGATGTCCAATCAACATTGTTCTTCCTATTATTTTTTTCCAAAAAATTAATTAAAATCGTAAAAGTAGTGGGGGGTACATGCACGTACCTGGTTATTGTGTGTGGTGTGTGTGTGGTTTTTTTTCTTCCGCACGAGAAAGTTCATTTAGTATAATGTTCTTGGAAGTCTTGAGAGTGCTGTGGTGCTTCCTGGTCCCATTCACTCTGGTCCCACTTCAGTTTCGTTCTCACCCACAAAAAAGTACCTGCACAAGACAGTCCAGACACAACATTGTTACTACCCCCGGGCTACAACACAACCCGTTTAGACATACATTACGGTCAGTCTTAAAGCGAATGGGATTTTTTCCTTCAGTTTCTTCGCATTTCTTTCTCTATGATTTTGTAGAGTACGCATTCATTCTTCTCCACCAGCAGGAAATGTGAGAGCGTAGTACCACACCCGCTCACAGGACTGCAGGGTGCGTTGGCTTGGGATGGCAGAAGTTAATGCGTGCTGCTTGCTTTATTGTTGTGTTCAAACATTATGTCATAAAAGTAAAGGGGGTGTCCTGTCAAAGTCAACATCACTGATTATAAATGAACTTGTCCAAATCAGGTCTCGCATCAGTAGACTTGTGTGATAAAAACAGCATCAAATGATATTCCTAATGAAATGGGCGCACTTCAGTGCTGATGTAACGAGAATAATTTTCACTAGCTCTAGGCCAGTACAACATAGAATCCTGCAAGCTACTCTATTAAATACCATAAATGGCAATGATTTCTTTCTTTCTTTCTTTCTCTTTCTTCTTTCTTTCTTTCTTTCTTTCCTTTCTTTCTTTCTTTCTTTTGTTATTTTTTTTTTCTTTCTTTCTTTTTTCTTTTGTCTTTTCTTTGGCTCGTTCTTTTTCCCTTTTCTTTCTTTTCCTTTGCGTGCGTCTGCATGGTGTGTGTGTGTGTTTTCTGAGTTTATATTTATAGGAAGCTTGTCTAGGTTTTGTTCGAGGACAGTGTATGTGCACTGATGATGCACTGTATCACACTGTAATAATGGAATACATAACGAAGCGTAAATTGGAGCAAAGTATACAGAATTCTAATATGCAGATGCCGCTACAGTGCGGTATTGAAGACGAGTATGAAGGATAGTATCCACATTAGTCCCACAACGACCTCCACACTTTGGTCAACGACGAGATGTCATCTGCAAAAGGTGCGTACACATGAACACAAGAGAAATAGAGGCAAAAGAGATGTCATGGTAAGGGGTATAAAGAAAGAAAACTGCATGCACATTTTTTTGTTTTATATTTGTCTATAAATCATTTGTCACACGATTGTACATTTCAAAATGAAATTATAAATTAGAGAGCTACAATAATGAAAATGATAACGAAGAAGAGGTTGACGACTGGCAACATGAATTCTCTTACATCTATCCTTCTCTTCTTGGGTAGGCGTGCTTCTGTCTGCTCCCAGGCAGACACATGAGCGCTGACGCTGTCACAGGTGTAGCAGTTAGGTGGCAGCTGCAGGTACTCTGACAATCCTTGCCAAACGTGGCCTTTTGGGCAAGACTGCGTTTAAATAGAGCAAGGAGGTCCATGAACAAATATTCTTACTATTTTTAAAAAATAAAATGGCTAATAAAAGCCCTCTCACTAGCTTAGTTACAAGTCACTGTTGAAAGAATTAGGAAACCTTATGTTGTTTGTTACAGTTTGTTACAAACTCTGGTTTTAATCCATTGCAAGACGGGGCACGCAGATGTAGAATTATTTGTAATAATTTTCCTCTGGTTTATAAACACCTAAGAAAATTGACTTCAGATCATATTCGCTTTTTCTTATCTGGACTCATGATGAAATGAATTAACTGTAAGGAAGCGCGCATTCAGCATGCAGTAGAAAAGTCCTTCAAATGTCATGTTCGTTGCTGATGCATGTAGTGACAAAGCAGTCATCAGTTTATTAAATAGTAGAAAACTGATAGCTCTATCATCAGCACTGCGTTTCCCTCAATGAAATAAACGTTTGACTAAACTCCACAAAACTTGCTTTCAACAATGAGTTTAAAATATACTGAATGTTACAATACAGTATTCTTGATATCTTGTTGCCAAAATTGTGGCCTCATAATTCAGTCAGTTTGTGTGATCAGTGATGACTTTGCAAAAATTAAAAAAAAAACCCTATTTTCCTTTAAAACAGTGGGGAGCAGATTAGGATGCAAGCCAAGCGATTCAGAACGATACTGTCCAAGACGAAATATAGAGTGTGCTTTAAGCCATGCCTTTATATTCGAAAGAGCTTGATGTGTCACACTATGCATTAGCAGCTGTCATTTTACTTTGGAACCCCTTAATTTATAGAACGGTTTTGGTCAAAGCACCAGCAGCATCCCTCGCTAAGAATCGTGCTAAAAATGTACAGCGCAAGAAAATTATTGAAGTTGTTAAAATGATAAAATTAAAGGCTTTCCGACTCAGTAAGTCACTTGCTGGCATCTATTTGTTCGTCGTGAGGTACAGGTTTCATACAAGTAGAAAATGCTATCAGCAAAAGTAATGTAGATTTGAAAAACGAATGTAGGGTGGCTTGCTTAAATTAGTTTAAAAAATAGTTACATGCATTTTTGTGACAAACATATAAAAGAGATATCTCTCAGTAATATGTCAGGAAACTTTCACCTTAATTGTTTGGCCTCTACCCTTGGGTTCGCCTCTTGTACTGAGGGTGAACCCAGAATACCCAGCTCTCTCTTTGGTCTCTGGGGTGACTGTTCGGCCTGTCCTTTTCTGTTTTACTTGTTTACTCTTATCGCACCATTTCATCTAAAAATATTTGTCAGCAAGTCCCCCGTTCGCCTTTTATTCTGCTGTTTATCTCTCATTTTTTTTTGTCCTCGCGGTCTTATTCTCCAATATTCATTTTCCAATCACACTTCTTTTCTATTGGTTTCTCTTCCCTGTGGCCTCCTTTAGACCCCTGTTTGGGATGTACAGTCCACATGTCACTCGACCCTGACGCTTTTGTATTTTTAAATATGGCATAACTCTACAGAATAAATTTAAAGGTTTAAATTAATTCAAGCCTTTGTTTAACAGTCGCCTTTTTTTTTTTGGGGGGGGGGGTTCCAATACTTTTTTGATACAGTAATTATTCTTTATATTTTTATATACTTCCTTGGTTAGTTCTAATTATTTGGTGGTGTGTGTTAATTATATGACTAGGAGGGTTTGGTTTCTTCAACATTTCAGAAATGTGATTGTCTCCTTTTCCCGCCATTAATATAGCCTAGTTGCTGAACGGTTTCAGGCACAAACAATTATGTTTGGCCTCTTAAACTAAAAAAAAAAAAAAAAGCTTCTACTCCCTACTAGTCCTTAGAATACACGAAGTTATTAAAGTGATTTGACGTGGATGGTTACGAACACGTGAGCAGAGAGACAAACCTAACCTTCTTGGCAGGCCTGTCGCGTAGCCAGCACACATTCCGCTGCTGCACGTCCCCGCTGCCTTGTCGCAAACCTCGGTGTAGTTTCTCACCACGTACATGGTACACAGCTTTTTCTTGTTACAGCGAAATTTATGTATCTGGGCAGTTTTGGGCCAGTGTGACTAGAACATCGAAGACAGGAAACAAATTTGGGGAGCTTGAGTTCATCTTTAACGCTTAAATACTAGTGGCGGTAGTGCATTTTTGTTTGTGGTTGATGTAAAATTTAGTGCAGAGATAAACTTTTCTCCAAATCTGAATGAATACATCCTTTCGTTTCCCGAGAAACACGCCTACAAATATTACATCCACAGAAAAAAGAAATCGAAAAAAACACGCCCAGAATTGTATGGTTACACCACAGACTTGTGTGAAACAATCCATGCACACTGTGAGGTCTCAAATCAAACGGAGAGCAGGGACTAATCAGGGGATTCTACGAAACGATTTTGACTTCTTTCTGATGGATATAGTTTGCCTGTATATCTCTAGACCAGGGTCTCAAACTTCATATTAGCATTATTGGGGCCACAGTGGAAAGTACAGCCAGTCAGCAGGACGCCACACGAAAAGAAAATGTTTTTCATTAAAATTTACGAACACACTTCACTGCAGTTAAATACTAAAAAATTACACGTTTTCATAATTAATATATTAGTCATTGCAAAATTAATTGCTGGAACGGTAGGGTAATTTTCACCGCGGGAGTTAATCACACATAGCAGACAACATACATATACAACCGCGGACTGGGGGGCCGCGGCCGCACAAATTGTTCTTCTCGGGGCCGCATATGCGGCCTCTTTAGGGTGAGGACCGACGGTTTGTGTGCCTCTCTAACCCCAAGTGAATGAGATAGTATTTCTCCCAGATTTCTGGTACATAGAACGATCCACTCCTGATATTTATTGCATCATTACACAACTTTAATTTTACACCCCAAAGTAGGCCTTCAAATCACTAAACAAAAAAAAATTAGCAAGGAGGATACACATAAGCTATAGTATGACTACTTTTAAAAACTGTGAATATGGCAGTTTCATCTGACA
This sequence comes from Pomacea canaliculata, assembly GCF_003073045.1. Classification (NCBI taxonomy): domain Eukaryota; kingdom Metazoa; phylum Mollusca; class Gastropoda; order Architaenioglossa; family Ampullariidae; genus Pomacea; species Pomacea canaliculata. The sequence goes on along the minus strand of NC_037591.1, from coordinate 18,449,462 downwards.
GTTACTGTTTCAGAGCATTTTTTCAAGGAGGATGAATCAGGGGCACCATGGCCAACAGCATGGTAGAATTAGTAAAACGGGATAGCGAGGTAGGGGGATGATAGTGATGAGTTGACAGTTCAATATCAAGTTCTAATATTAAAACCACAGTCAAAATCAAACAGTAACTATAATGATTCTTTCATCTGAAAGGAGTCATCATGTGGCCATGATATCGTCGCCGACTTCTCATTTTCATTAGTATTGTCCTACTTAGAAATAAAGAATCTTTCATATGCAATGTTTAGTCTGTGTATCATTAGCCATTACATGCTACGACAAGCAGGAATGAGTATCCCATTGTCACTGCTACAAAGAATAGACTCAATTTCTAGCCCACGGCGTAAACTTTTATGTAATCTAGTGCAGAACAGAACCGATGTTTTCCTGAAAGTGGAATTAATCAAGCTTGCATCGCCGTCAGTTTTAGCTGACAGCTCCAACAGATATCACCACCTTTCATCGGATTTTCCTATTTTGACGATGTTGTGCTACGTCATTTGGTCGTACGACATCATCCATACGTCACAGAATGGCAGAAATGTGTAACGAGGTTCTGGTGCCGACACTATTGACCAGGCCTTTATCACAGTATCGTCAGGTCATCTCCAACACAGTCTTAGCCTCCTGGTGGAGAAAAATAGTAGTTTTGAATGTTTGAAACACTAGAAATAATGAAAAAAGAGCAACTGAGAGACGAGATCACTACTGAAGAAACTTCGTATTAAACGGACTACACATACCCACCATTTAGCTTCAATGTTTGACTTAACATAATTTTTGTAGAAGCAGTCGGGATCTCATTGGGCGTTTCTTCGACTTCAATGGTAAGCAACAGTTCATATACCTGCACATTGACAAGTCTTGTGCAGGGCCATGTCTTGGGTACGGGAATGAAGTTTTAGTCACTATATAATGTTCAAGATTTCCATACTGCAGAACGCTTAGAGCAGCAATTAAAGTACCTTGCAGAGCCTGCCTGCCCACCTTGCGTATGCTGACAGACTTAACGAACTACCATACCATTATATGGAGGTTGACGAGTAAACTTCTCGAGATATGAAAGATGGACTCATGTTTCTACTGCATCGATATCGATACGTCTCGATCGTTCCAAATGGTGGCTCTAGACTATAAGAGGCTCATCAGCTTAACCCCAGACCTTGCTTTTCGAGCTGTGCAGAGATTCAGGCTGCTAGTCTCTGGAATAACATGCTTATATCGATGATTAAGCCTTTTTAAAGAACCGTTTTAAATAAGAATTTTGCTGACTTTCAGTTATATCGACTTTGTCCAGAACTATTGAGACTAAATCTCTCCAGAAAGGGCAGCGTAGTTTCAAAAATATTGAGATGACGACATAGCTCCTCAGTATGAGGGCATACATAGCATTGAACTCGAGCACCAATGGAACACCTGCTTTTACAAAATTCAGTTATTAATATCGACTGTACCGGTAATTGATCAAGTTTCTTGTTCAGTACATTGATTTTTTAACTGGCTTCAGCTTAAACGACTTGTTCAAAGCACCAAATTTTTTCCACTCAGCCAAAAGAATACAGTAATTCTGATTAAGATGTTGGTCTGGGTTTTTTTTTTTCTCTACTTCATTTTAGGGATTTTTTGTGCACACCATGTAAGACACAAAGCTGTGTCATCTTTCTAGTAAAATGGCAACTTACAGATATTATAAAATTTGTCCAATAATGATAAAATGTTCTTCAAAACAATTAAGTTTTTAAAACATATCAACAGCTGAATAAGTGATATAAATATATTCGTTTGACAAAGGGATACAAAGCTAACAATGAAGGAGAGAAGGATGCTGAGGGCATCACCATGTGATATCATTTGGTTATGCAGCAGTTTCCACCACCAATGTGGATACTCTTTGCCGGCCAGTGGTTGGCACAGCTCTCAGTGCCTTCTGATTCCATTGTCTGGTTTTCGTCCCTGCAGCATCATATCGACTTCTTAGAAGGTGATTTGAAGTTTTATTATCATTTTAGCATTTTTTTTTTCTTACCTTGGCCAAGAGTTATGAACAGTAATTTTGTGAGATATAACAGAAGTTGAAAGTCCCAGCCTTTTTTTGCCATAGTGTTGGAAAAAGTTGAAATAAATATGGATCACATTCAAATAGATATGACAAAGGAAAAGAGTAACCAAATTAGTGATATTTTCCAGGCATTGTAATTATAGCGAAGCCAGCAAGATCACTATTCCTTTGCTACAGGGGTTGTTATTTTATGGTTGGAATGCCAGTGGATCAATTTTTCTTATACTATCTGATTTTCAGTATGTGAAACTGAAATGCTTTTATGGTAATGAGTTTCATGTTATTAAGTGTGTGTATATACATGTAAAATAAAGACCAACAACGGAACTTAGGTCATTTTGCAGAGAAGGATCTGAGGTCCCACAAAGGCCACATTTGCATTCATGGGCCCCATGAAGACCTTGAGTCTGAGGTGGTATATATATGTTACATTATTTATCTTCCCCTCAGTGAGCCAGTCATTTACAAGTTTTCTCAATCATCAATCTATTTTTAATCCCCACTTATCCATCCACTTGCCAAAAAAATACAATGCCATTTTAAGTTTGAACAAAATGTTTAAATGGCTTCAGTTGAATACAGATGCACAAAACATAAAAAATGCAACACAGTCAAAGGCAGGGAGGTATAAATGCATGTTAATTCTGATAATGTGCAAACATAGTGAATAAATTTATGTATGTATAATGGGTATGTTATGTGCGTAAATGTGATACAGGGCATAGAATGCATCTGGAGAGGGTTTCTGCACATATGATGTGAGAGTAAATTGGAAACATTAAAAAAAAAAAAAAATCAAATTTTATTTATACAATAAATATGCCTCTTTTCACAGCAAAAAGGAATGTAGAGTAGGGGACTTCATGCAAACCTCTGAACACAGTGGGAGGCACACATAGCAAAGACTGTAGACTGGTACCACCACATGTAACACTATGAGCAGAGCCAAAATATTCATCTCTTTAAAAACTGGATCAGTGCAAAAACATTGCTAGCATGTCTGGCAATAGGTCTAGAGCAAATAGACAGATCACTTTGTAGACAAGAAAGCTGTGGTCATGAAAAGCTGGCTAGATACATATATCCATGACAACAAATTGTTGCCTGAACACAATAACTGATGCTAGATTTTTGTAAAATATCACGAAAGTTAAATAAATGAATTTCAGCAATGACTAATATCAGTAACATTCCAATATAAAAATAGTTACAAAAACCCAAAATAGAAAACGTTTTCATGACTTCATTAACAATTTAATGGAAACATGTCCTACCAATGTAAAAATAGAATAATGAAAGTAAAAGATTATGAAATTACACTATGACAATCAAAACATACTAAAAGGATATTACATCCTCCCTGTTCCACCAAAGGAGAGGAGGCAACCCCTCAATCTTTTTAAACAAGTTTCAATCTTTACTGACAAAAGTCTGTATAAATGGTATGATCATACACTGTTCAAGAACACAGGATGTGGATAATAGAGATGGCGCCAAGTCATCATACTACTTCAAAATATTCTGTTACCTTCAAAAGTCTACACTTTTTAGCGACTTTATGCTCTTATTTATCCCCACATATGCACATCTGTGCCACACACACAATATCTTTCAGTTCTCTGTACACTATAGAAGCGCATTCTATATTAGGGAAAACTTTCAGAAACAGGCTTTGCATACAGTAATTTGATTGAGGTAAAGACATTCTTCAGTATGAAAAGTCTTTAAAATCCTGTCTTTTAAATGGGAGAAGAACGAAATGACTAGTATAATAAAGAGTGCCCACCAGACTAATATGCATATACACACATATACAGATTACACATGCATTAAAAAGACAATGCATGTCAAAAGGGCAGATCTTACCTTAAAGGAACTGTGGAGCTGAAGTGACTGGTTTAAGCCCTGATCTCATTTGGGACTATTTTTTAGAGAAAGTAAAGGCAGTGGAAGGAGGGGGTTGGGCTCCACCTTCCACAAGCCCTGCCCAAGACACCATTTCTCCGCCAACAGGGACAGCAGGCCTTGGACTCTTCACCTTTCTTCACTACCTCAACATCACTAGAAGATGTGTTTTAAGCTATTGCTTTTATAGTGTAAAAAAAAATTGCTTTAAATTCATGGATCCCTGTATTAAATTTCCTCCTGAGTAAACACCTAAATTGCCAATGTAGGAGAATAGAATGTAAAATTTGGATCCAAAAGAATTAAAACTTTTTTTAAACATGAACTAGATGATTAGTTTAATCTCTATAAATATTAAGTTACACCAACACTGTTATGACTCTTCTTGTAAACATTAAAAGTGGAAAGAATTTGTGTGAAAACTTTGCTGGCAAAGCTTTCAACTCCTTTTTCCTTAATATGGGATATTTAGTCTGAATTGAAATCAAAACCAAAGTCAATTTTAGTGCATACTATGCAGCCAAGTTAAAACTCATTCTTAAGTGCAATATGTAGCTGTGGGTTAGTCATGTTGACTTCCTCTCATTCATTTAGACACTATAGCACATGTGAAAATCAAGTGTCTTCAACTCCCTGGAAACCCGCCAGGGTTTGCATTCAAAGCAGCCAAAAACGTTGCCACCTGTGAGATATACTTAGGTTGTCAAACTTAAAGCATTCTATCGAATCTTATTTTAATCGAATCGCGAACAACAAATTTGGATATGGACTTAAGAATCACTTTTTCCAATTGTATAAATTAAACAGAATTCTGGGCTGTTTATGCTAAAATATTTTATCATTAAGGCTACTAGAGCACTATGCTGTAAGGAAACATAGAGCACTAGTGCTAGAGCACTATGGTAAGACTTGTTTGACACACTGCAGGCAACAGTTGTTATGTATTTAATTTTATGCAAGCAGTATGTAGCTGCATAAACAGAAAGGCATTTTTAATTAAAATTATGGATGTCCCTTTCTTATAAAGAAAAAAAAAAAAAAAGAACCCAAAACAAAAAAATGGGTGGGACAAGCAACCATGTCAAAGAGTAAGTAAAGCATTTGAGACTTTAGGTATCATGTACTCCCTGTAGAATTATAGAGCTCTGAAGGTGATGACTTCTGCATTTAAAACCTCGATAATAGTTGTCCAAAACAGTCTACACATGGTGTGAAAAATAAATCCAGTCTGTTCTAAGATGAACAGTACAATATGGACACACATACATATATTTCAAAACTTTGTAGATCCTGGAAGAAGCAAAATTTTATAAGTAACAAAAAATATTGAATAAGTTTTATGTGACATTCCTCAAAAGATTCTTATCAGGGCTCATTGAAGAACTTTACAAAGTTGTTCCATTGCTGTGCGCATAGGATACTACATCCAAGAGTACATTAGTGGCATTTTTCATCTTTTGGATCCATTTCATAATGCCTACTTTTCATCAACAAGCAATCTTTATTCATGTGTTACATGGTGTGTGACCATTAGAATTCCATGCTAAAATGTTTTGTCAGCATTAGAGATCACAGGTTTACTGTAATCCTGAATCCAAAAATATTTCTTAAAAATACTTCAGGATATACATACTCCCTTCAATTTTTCAAAAAGTGCTGTTGAGTTGGACTGTTAGTAGTAAGCCTGTATTTCTGCATAATTTTTCTATGAAGTTTCATTACAATTTTGATTTGCCTTGCGCTATAATGTTAAATTTATTTTTTGCAATCTTTTAAAATGCTTGAAAATTTTCATATCTGGGTAATAAGTGAGGATCAAGGTCAGCAAGTCTTAAGAGTTAAAGATCACATTTCACTGTGTCTCTGTGCTTCACTGTACAAACTTGACAACTGCCCTTTTTTTTTCATTCTTTCACTGCCATCATTATTGATTTCATCTGTCATTGATCATACATCCATCAAACATACAGAATGTGTGCAAGTCATAAGCTTGCATGCATAAGTGGGCCACTGCATGATATTTAGCCAAAGACATGCACCATCTCACTAGCAAATATTGAACCATTCACAGTTGTCTAGCCTGTCCCCTCGCATTACATAGCCAATTAGAAATATAAGCATTAAGTTGCAGCTGGCAACATAGTGGGTGGAACTGTACAGGCTGTGACATAGTTAGGGCACATGGAGGGCAAGAGACATGAAGAAAAAGATACTTGGTGAACATATGCTCCACAAGGGTCTGGAGGAGCAGAGAGAGTGAGGCAAAACTGCTTGTGAGTGTGTGTGTACACTACATATATTTTGGGAGACAGAAAATCCAATTCTATGTTCATGCTGCTAACAGCATTTAGATGACTATGACAAGATGAGAGAAACTAAGAGCCATGATGACTATAACAAGAAGATAATATGAAGATGCCAGTGATGAGGTAAAAGCTACCACCATTTTCTGGATCTTGTCATCCTTTTAGAAGGAACACTTCGAATTCTCCTCTTTATCAACATCATACATATACACTTGCAAACAGTTCTTTTTACAATTTTTAAGTTTAAGAAAACTTAAAGCTGTTACAAAATCATCATGATACCAACCATCTAAATCTAAAAAGACAATTATCAAAAACATGAAGAATCATCAAGGAAATTAACAAGGAAAAGCAAAATTTTGACCATCTTCTCTCTAAGATGTACTGACATTTTACATAGTGTTCTGTGGCTGTTCATATAGACCCTCTTCTCATCTGCCTCAAAAAGCTTTAGATTTTCAAGAAAATAGTGAGTGATGACTGAAGCTTCTCTTGGTAATGAGAGGAAAACAATCACACTGCAAAGACAATGTTAATAACAGGCCAAAGATTTATTTTTAGGAAATGCTGGCCTGTAAAACATGAGTTTATCAGTGTTGAAACAGAGAGCTCAGTTTATTCACGCTGTTAGATTTGATCTTAATCTTAATGACTATTTTCTAAGACTCTAGAGAGGGAGGGGTGTTTACGCTGTGTTCAGCAGCTGAGGCTAATTATGCCAGGCAGCCAGCCCTGTAAACAAAAACCCACAGAACACCAGACATCACCATCGTTGCCACACACAACACGACACACACCAACCAAAAACACCGCAACAAGCAGACACCACCAAACACAACGTGCCAAAACACCATGAGACACCCACACCAGAAAAACAGAACCAACCACAACACACTCACACACCACTGGCAGCACCAAACACAAACAAACAAACACACCATTTCACTGTATTGGTGACAGGCGCTAACCGTTGCGCCACCGGACCGCTACTAAGACTCTAGAGAAAGAAGGTATGTGATCACTTCACCTACATTAAGATGATAATTGCAGGCGATATACACTTTGTCACGCAAATGATTTCTTGTGTTACCATGTAAACCCATCCATGCAGAGTCTAATATGAGCAAGGGATCCTAGATTGGGAAAAAGGGACTTGTAATGACACACCAAAAAAGTGTCACCTGCCAAACGTCTAATATTAGTTGAATTTACCCTGTATCATATCATGAAATAAGAACTTTAAAAAAAAAATCAGACCTCAAAAATAAATAGCCTCTTTATGTCAGTATGGCTACTTGCATGTCTCCAAATTGTGGATGTCTACACACACATATATATATATGACTAGACAATGCTAAAATGTAGATACGAGAGAGTAGCTGTTTCAACTGTATGAGTTGAACAATAGATGTCTTTACAAAGCATGCTTTGAGCCAAAGACTTCGCATATAAATTATTTTAACTATGTTACTGTTTTTAAAATTATGGGACTGTATCTGCCCTACATACAGTATTACTGTTTTGACTGAATGCCAGTCCATGTACATACAGATGAGTTCATTTCTAAGTATTTGTTGTTATATTCAATTATATTTATCTTCTTAAAGAACGCCATGCGAAAAACCCTTTGTGATCACCATACCTAAACACTTTGGGAGGCCAATAGCATAGGCCAATAGCAGGTGTTCTACGGGCAACCAAAATCTGATGGCCGCAACATCTAATTGCAAGACATTACCACAAACTAAAAGAGAAAATGTGTATGAAATAGAGACCAGAACTGATAACATACATGGTAGCAGATATCTATATGGAGAACAATTCAAAGAGGTGAACAGAAATCTGCATCAGGATTGTAACAGCGACAGCAATAATGGCCAATCTGAACAGGATTTGCTACCCAGTAGTTTAAGGGAATTATTATAATTTCCATCCTGCTCTATGAATATTAGATACAGATTTTGCTGCTAATATAAGATATAGAATTCAGGCATTTGAGACTTCCTAAATGATGGCAACAGTAAAACATCACAAGATCATCAAGTTTGAACATGTGATCTGGCAGGTAAACTTAGAAGAATGATGGACTGACAATACCTTGTAAGACTTGTTTACTGATTTCCAAGAATATATAGCAAGTCTTGTCAGCTACTGTTTTTACTGAGCCTCTTTCCCCTCTCCAGAAGTTGACCCATACGGATTACTAGTCTAGGTCAGCCAGCATCAGTCAACAGAATGAATAAATCATCAAAATTTAGCTTGACAAAAAATGTCTGTGCTTTAGCCTCTTCAGTGTTAATCTTAAGTATTACCTGGGCTTGGAACTCTACCTAAAAATGACTAACCCCAAGTGAGGTAACATGGTTGGACCTCAGATACCATGAGCACTGCTTGGGGCAGTGTTTTGCTGCCATCTAATGCACCATTACTTTTTCCTTGTTGGGGGAAGGTTAAGGCTCTATGGTGCAATTTTCTTGTAACAACAGATTTTGATTCTTTCTAGATTAAATGTAACCCAAGGTAAGCTATCTGATAACAGTTTTGGTTTAAGCGTCAAGACTAGTGATAATTCTGTTAACTAGCAGGCCAAATTAGACTATTTGCAATGTGAATCTTATTTAGATAAAAAAACTATTCCCAGGAGTTATAGATTTTGCTATGAAACTACTTCTGATATGTGCCCTATTATCCAACATTGTAGCCAGCTGTCCATAAAACTTTCTTAGCCTGTTAGCTTCTGCAACTGTTCACGCTTCAAATTGCCTAACATTCCACCGGATTCTAGAACGTTCTGGAGAGCTTGTTTCGAGTGGCATCTAGTTCTTAGTAGAAGAGCAACTGTAAAGCATTTGTAACTAGCTTGGATGTCAGACAAGCTGAAAATTTTTTAGTTCTACACTTACAAAGGTGGAACAGAAGAAGGGCACCAAGAACAACGATGCTACAAGTGTAATGAGGTTTTGTAGGGTTTTATGAACACATGTTACTATTTTGTTTGGTCTCAGCTCCAAGGTTTTCGAAAACTTTTAATTGTTTTGTTCACAGAACAAGAATTTAGAAAGCACGTACATTTAGGCTGAAACGTTTACAAGCATTACAAGTAGTAACTCGATCATATGTTGACCCTGATCTTTTTAAAACTTGCATGGGACTGTGCTATGTTTATTTTGGATTTAAAAGAATGTACTACCATAGCAGGGTCACCCTGTCTGCCTTGTAAAAAAAAAATGAACAGTTTAATTTTTAAATTAAAAGCACAATATAAAGCCAGAATGCAAAGAATCCTTCAACATGTCTAGCTTGATGCCAGAAATATTCTGCAAGCTTTCTAAGATGAAATTGAACCTTATCCTATTAAGCCTTACCAGCCACCAATTAATACTAATGCTAACAATAGATTACGAATGATTGCCAGTCTCTAAACCCAGCTGCAGCAAATTTTGTAACGTGACAAAAGATTCTATGATATACACTTATATACATAATGTAAAAGTCAATGATGGTAAAACTGAAAGGAAAAAAAAGTATGAGCAAATCATCTTCTCGACCTCTGTTCAAACTGAAATATGCGCATTAGAAACTCTATGAAATTGGATTCACCAACACCATGCTGGCCAACATGCAAAAGTCATCAAAATGCAAGTTGATAACAAAAGCGCATGAATCAACCAGTCAAAAAAAAAAAAAATGTACTTTGTTGTTTGTAGGTTATTGGAAACCTATTAATTGTAATGAGTAACAAAGGAAGAATAAAGATGAAAACAATACAATGTACGCAGGATACATATAAGCTTGTCGATGAAAGATATGGGCTTGGCTCAAGTTACTACTTTATCGAGTATGTATACTGTTGAGCATGCTTGCACTAGACAAAAAGGTGAACATGCGACTCTGAAAAAAAAACAAACCCAAACAGATAAATCATGTGTCCTGCTATCGAACAAAATTCCACAACTGGGAAACAGGCAAGAAAAATTACAAACCAAAAATATTGGTTAAGAAAGATAATGTCAAAAGAACGAGCACTTTGTTTTACATTTCACATGGCAATTCCTAAGGCCAAAAAAAAAACTGCGTTTCTTAGGGGGGAAAAATTTTCTCTCGCCCCAAACTGTAAACAACCAAGGCCACGGGCTCCAGCGAAAGCATTTCCTCACATCTCTACAGCTGAACAAAGTACGTAAGCAATACTCCATACTCAAAAACAACCACATCTTGGAATTAAACCATTACATGCGTCAGTCACCACAAAGTCATACCCATACAATCAATCTTCTCATACACAAAACAGCACACACCACACACTAGTTGGAATGTGTGCATACAAACATGTATGGTATGCAAATGAGAAAGATGACCCACAAATTTTTAGACAATATCTGATTTCAAGTATAAGCTAATTCATCAAAACTACAATTTGTAGTATTTGATGACAACGATGACAACCCTAGCTAACTTGTAAATAAGCACCAGACCGTTCATGTTATAAATTTGATCCATTATCATCTCCTCTTTTG